>NC_092350.1:56285116-56610093 GCF_963676685.1 Mytilus edulis | reverse complement strand
AGGTAGATTCATGGTATACCGCCATCTTGGATTGAACAATCAGTTCAATCACAGTAAAAAATCGGTCTAGTTATTTGCCTAAATCTGCAAATTTGGAGACAGATTTGTAATTTGATGGTTAGACTGTTTAATAATATAAAGAAAACTTGACAATTTATTGTATAATTTAAAATAATTAAACAAATATCATTTTATTTTGCTTTTTGAATCATTTTTTTCAAATGAGCCATTTAAGGGAAGATAACTCTTTTAGTAAAAAATTTATACTGGACAGATAGGGAATTTTTTTCTTTTTACTTGTAGCAAGAAAACAAGTTCGGTGACACCATTTTTTCTTTTTATTTTCTTAAAACATATTACAAAACCTTTCTTTTCACAATTTATTTCAAAATTCTATCTCATAGATTATTTTTTATGCACACAATTGTGTTTTTCCATTAACAATCTAACCAAATTTAGGCAATTTTCAACGACTCATAGCTTGAAAAATAGCACGGTGACCCCTACTTTTTATTATATTTTTGAAAAGAGCATATTAAAATCTTCATTCTGGCTAAGTATAAGAAAATTCTGTCTCAAAAAAGATTTACTTATGATCTACCTTAAGTCATCTTTTGCATGTGATCAGAGACCAAGTGGTCGGAAACCTTACATATTTAGTCATTTAGAATGATGTGTAGAATGCAGGATAATGCATGAAGGCAAAAAAGAAAATTAAGAAGGGGGGCACCCACCCTCATTCCACATTATTAGAAATAAATGTGAGTCTGTGATCTATAAGAATAAAGGTAAACATGAATTCACAATCATATTATATAAATATAAATTGAAAAAATCAATTGTATATTCCAAATAAAATTATGAACTCAAGTCTAAATAGTTTATAGTTTATCTAATTAACCAATACATGTGCAGACTGACATTTCATATCATATTTTTCAGGAATGATACATGCAGGAATTTGTGCCACACATTTCAACAATTTTCTTAATGGATTGAATGTACTGTCTGTGAATTCATCAGCCATACTTAAAGAAAAAGGAGAATTAAACTGGAAAGAAAATATTTGCAGTTGCAAAAGAATCCTGTAAATAAATTCAAAAGAAGAAACAGTTTTAAACATGGTTAATTTAATGAATAATTGGAAGGTAATTAAACCTTTAGTCATATAATTCATAAATTTTCCTAAGTAGATATAAAGTATAATGAGGACCATAATTATATTCATATTTGCACTTAAGCAGTCATAAAAATGAATTAACAGATCTTGGTAATAATTTCAAGTTTAGGGTCAATATTTCAAATCAATTTTGTGGTAAAGCATTGTTATATATACTTGAAGACTTTCATGTATAGAACATGACAGAATTTGTTTCAACAAAAATATTGAACTAGAATTAGTTACATATGTATAATTTATTAAATGAAATCTATATTAATGTATAATTTCAACAAATTTAATGAAACCTATTTGGTTTTGAAAGCCTTTATACATATTATTATTACAAATTTCATTGTTAACAGCCTGAGTTTCCAGTTAATTTTAAATGTAATATGTTTTAGCTATAGTTTTTGAACACTGCGTGCACTTTCATTTATATATATTTGTTATCACTTTTTTTCATTAGGTTGAAGCTAGTTATGTTGCAGAATTGCAAATGTTTGGTACTGGTTGAAACTATGAAAGTAATACAGGTAAATTTAAAGAATTTAGACTTTAACTTTATTAATAGAAAAGATATTCCCAAATGTCAAGGTGAAAGTGGACATTGTAGATTCTAAACACCCATGTGAAAGCAACAGTCTTCTATGGTGAGAGGATGCCATACTTAGCAATGCTCTTGTTATTATATGGAATATGGCTTTTTTTATCATTATTTTCACTATTTTGATATTGAACAACCAACATTGATAAAAAGTAATATAAAACTCTCACTTTTTATGAATCCTAAATTATCTGATTATATTAACTTACTTATTTAATTTTTGTTAAATTTGTTATCAATTGTAGGTCTCATGGTCATCATTTAACAGCAGGTTATTAGCAGCAGTTTTGTAGAAAAATGAAGGATGACTGTCAATGGTAAATACATACATTTTAGGATAATTACATGTAGTTACCTTTGAAAAAAACTTAGGTTCCATTTGAGACTTTTTAATCTGATAATGGTGTTTTGCAGGCATTTATAACATTTCTTTTTGAACAATATATTTAGTAGACTCAACTATAAAATGTAGGATCATGTAAACTTGTACACAGATGTCACTGACCTACATTTTCCACTTCACTGACTTTGGTTACATTAAACATCCAATTTCATATACAACAAATGTATATCTCAGCAACTAAAAGGTGTCAGATCATGCAAACTTATATATACACTCTCAGAGTCTCAGTAAGTAACTCAGCTTCCAGGCAAAAGAAGGTCACAGTGATCCACATTTTACACTATTGATTTGTACTTTATTTTATAATTTAAATACAAAGTATATTATCAAGACTGCCACTGGTTCTTATGTGCCACAATTCTGACAATGAAGATAACTATGTGATGTAGATAACTTATGTTTATTTCAAACTTGGTCACATGCTGTATATATGTAAATTTTTACCAAAAAGAACAGTTCAACTGTTTTGATTTAAGGTACACATATATGGTAAAGGTCACACCTATTAAATATACATGTATACCTTGAATTTATTTGCATTGGACCCTATAATGCTTCCTATATCATTTATATTGTCAATTATTGCATTCCAAATTGCCATTGTTCACAAAACAAAAACCACTAAAAAGGATGGCCATCATATGCAAAAGCAATATAAAATGCATACCCATCAGCTGACCTAATTATTGCAATCACTTCAAAAACCTGGCCATATATCATATTATAAAACTCTTAATGAGTACCTTTGTTAGTCAGGTATAATATAATCTTTTTAAATTGATGTTGTAATGCATGATTGGATTAATTTTGCACTCACTGAAATATTATATAGATTTAGTAGTTTATTAGTATATATTACACCTTTTCATTACAAATAAATAAATTAAACTTTCAGGTAAATGAAGCAACAGAATGTTCCCCTGGAAAATTTACGTAGAAAATTTGGGAAAGTATGAATAAGAAATTAGAGAGGCAAACAGATAACCAGAAAACAAAGATTTTGAAAGAAAAGAATTGCCACTAATAGTAATATGCTTTATCTGACTGGGAGCAACATGTACTATTCAATATGGAAGGATTGATAATTTTGACTGAGAACACAGTGAACTCTAATAATTCTATGACTATCAATAAGTACTTGACTGAATCAGAGGAGTAAACTATTTACACATTTGTAAATATAACAGTTATATGTTTGCTTGATTATTGAGGCATTCAAAATAAAGAAAGTTGAAAAACCTTTGAAAAAGTTATAATTTCATCATTTTTTGGTTATGCTACTATGACAACTGAAATATATAATGTATTATCATTATGCTTCATCAGACTTAAATCATTAATTGTGGAAAAGGTGACAAAGTCTTTTTTAATCCATTTACTTGCATGACTGTTACCTATGAATCGATAATTTAAAAAAATATATATTTGCTGATTTTCGCTAACTTCTGAGTAATTTATTTTGCTCATTTAAGACCACAGTAATGCTAATATAAGCTGCATTACAATGTATCATAATATTTGTTTACATTTACATAGAAGCCATGTGTTGTTGGTCTGAAATCATGGTATTTGATCTGCCATTGTCTGTTAGGTTGTTAATCTTGCACATCAGAACAATGCAAAAACTTGAATTTTCCAACTTCATGTCCTGTTGCCATGGTAACCGTTGTTCATAGAAACCAAAAAATTGTTCTCATTTGATTGCCTTGTGAAACTGTATTATTCTGTGTTAGTTTAACAAAGGATATGACAACATATGTCACACTTTGATCACCAATAATGAAAGATATACAAAAAACTGCTGTTGATCACTGTTTCGTTAGGGGTCACAAAAACATTTTTCGTGCAAAAAATAGTCTGGTGACCCATATTTTTTTTTATTTCTTTTTAAAGCTCATTGTTATGACCATCTTATGTCAAATTTAAAAAAATATTCATTGGACCATTTTTTTGGAAATTTAAGAAAAATAGAAATTTTTAACAAAATCTGTGGTTTTTTTTGTGGAGCAGTGTTGATGAAATTAGAGACGAAATCAATGAAAATGAATAAAACTGCCATTATTTGTGTTTTATTTACATTTTAAATAATAATTTTGTAATAAATGAAGAACAAACCCTTCAAAATACTTTCAAAGGCTTGAAAAAAATCCAGAGTTTCTACATCAGGTATGTATTTATGCATACACGTGATGTACCAACTTTGGTGACCGTTACCATGGAAACGAGTCTGGTGACATACTATTTTTAACTCAAATTTTCATAGAGGCCATTGTATAGTATATGTATGCAAATTTTAAGAAAAATTCAATGGTGAAAAAAAATTTGCTATATCTGTAGGGATCCACCTTAAATACAGGCTTTGTACTTGGAAAAGGCACTTAAAGATATGACGTTATTAAACTTGTTTGTGAGCGCTCGTCCTGCTCGTATTCTAAAGGAACAGTGGTGTTACAACACAATATAAAATCAAATTATACAAATTAGTTGAAAAGGGCTCAACTCATTCGATAGATAAAAAAATCATGACACAAAAACGTTGATTCGACGTTATTTGGTTATATATATATTCAATATTTCTAACAAACAAAAACAAAGAGCAGATCTCAGAGTACTCACAATCTATAAACATATTTTAAATTTTGATTATTTTAAATATTGTTGACACTTATGCATTCGACAGATTTTTTAACATCAGTAAACGAAGTAAGGCTTAATTTATTTAATAATATTCCAATGTCGTCAATTCGTGAATGTATAATGATTTATGTCTTTAATATATATTTGGTACAGCCGTACTTGCAACCCAAATGTTTTATCTATAGACGAATGTTATAAAGGCTGTAAGTAATTTGTAATTGGCAACAGTTTATTCATTCTGTAAAGTCGAAGAAAAGAAAGAGATTTTCATTTCAAAATAATAATTTTTAGATTGTTTGTTTTTTGTTTGCGTTATGTCCAGTCGCTATTACATAATACTGAAAGGTCAAACAAAAACAATTATTAAAATACATTACTTTTATCTGTATCACAATTATTTAATTGAACCATATTTAAAAAAAAAAAAAAAAAAATAGTGTTTGAATAAAGATTAAAATGTGCTCTTTCCATGCAAACACACATTGATGTTAAAAGGACGCTTATAGGTTAAGAACCTGAAATATTCATTTGTTTATTAACATGCCAAAAAATGTGTATCAGCATACTGTACTATAAGGATAGTTCAATAGAAAAAAAGTCCATAAAGACTGACATAATCAAACGCTATTAATCAATGGAACAACTGAAAAGCAACTGTCATATTCCTAACTTGGTAAAGGAAATGTAGTCCATGCGTTACTTTATCTTGTTATATAATTTATGCCATATCCCGTATGACCAACGGAATTAACGACGAGTACTATTAATTTATATTATACAGAGGTTGAATATTATTGTTTACATTGTTGTGATTTTTTTCATACTTCAGTACAATTATTATACAGGTTAAAATCCCATAGTTGGCCAACACAAACCTACAAAAAGATAAGGAATTTCTTTCCAATTGAATTAAATATCAAATTAGGAGCAAATGAGTGACAATTGGACATGTTATAAGAGAACAATTACAATCACTTAATATAAAACGGCTGTGTAACGTTGTCGTTCTAGATGTTACAATTACATTTTTTGTAATATAAAGTAGACAACTACAACAGACAGGCGAAGATCGAGATCTGCTCTAAATGTATTCAATGTTCCAAGGGGACTTACTCTGATCCATAAATGATATCATTATACTAGTGTTCTTAAATCATATCATCTTATGCTATGGTATTTATTTTAATTAGTTTAGTTAAGACTGAAGCTTGCCTTTTCTTTTTTGTCTAGGTTTTTATACTCATGTACTTTGCTTGTTTATTTAACTTGATCTGCTTTACTGTAAATGCCATGCATTCACTGACGTATATAAAAAGGTAACACTTTTGTATTATTTTGGACCGTCGATTTAATGCGAGATATTAATTTAACTGAACGGAATGTATGAATTTGTTGTCACGTCTGGTGAAAATGAGAACGTATGGTCTAACGCTTTATGTAGAGGGAGGTTTCACGATCTCTCCACACTAATTATTCTTGCAACAACTCATGAAGGTGTCTGTAGGTTGCCAGTTAATTGGCTGAATTTCTTGTATTTTTTTCGCGTCCTGAATATTCATGAAATCCTTAAAACTGACCTAAAAGAATCCACCAATTGATATTGCACTGCTGTTGATTTATAATTATTCGTAAGTTAACAATTTTCGTGGATGACGTGGGTACAGGGAAACCACGAATTAAAATGTTCAACGATTTTCAAATTTGCTGTATGCCGATATATAGACTTTTAGAAAACCTTAAACTATATAATCCACGAATATGCAAATTTTCCTGAATGCACAAACATTAAACCCAATAAAATAACTGAATCCATAGTTTTCGTGACCTTACAATGCAATATCTAAACGAAGACTCACTAAATGGTGTTATTCAAAACTCAAAGTGGTTTTAGATGCATTTTTTATAAGTTGTTTGTGGCTTTGAACTAGCTGTTAGTAACTGCGATTACTATCAGATGTGTACTTAACGTTTTTTTGTTTTTGGGATGTACAAGTACCCGACCACGTACACTTGTGTTTGTAGCATTTGTATTTCCATCCATCTGATGAGTTAAGCCTTTTTCAATTGATTTGTATATTTCGTTCTTATGTTGTACTGTTACACCATTGTCCAAGGTAGGAGAGAATTGGGATCCTGCCACATTGAGGAGATAACTGTATTGTATTTTAAGCTCCGACGGCATCAATTGGGGATTTGATGGTCGCAAATTAAGTTTACTGGCGACGCGTTAGCGGAGACAGTAAACGGGTATTTGCGACCATCAAATCCCCAATTGATGCCGTCGGAGCTTAAAACACAATATTGTTATCTCCATTCTAATGAAACTGACAGAAAACAACGTTAAAACATGTATTTAAAATCTGTCATATGCCGTCTGCGATTGCGCGTACGTCCCATAGCATCAATTGTCAATTGATGCCATGTAAATAAGTGACGTTATCCAATCAAAATGAACGTTACAAACGTTGTTGCATTAGAATTTGTTATGTATGTGCCTGTTCGAAGTCAGGAGCCTGTAATTCATTGGTTGTCGTTTGTTTGTGTTTTACATATTTGTTTCGTTCATTTGCATAGATAACCTTAGTAGTATTTGGCAAAACGTTTTGGAATTTTGGATCCTCAATGCTCTTCACCTTTTAACTGTTTGGCTTTATAATTATCTTGATCTGAGCGCCACTACTGAGTCGTATGTAGACGAAATGCGCGTTTAGCGTATAAAATGAAAATATTGGTACCTTTGATAACTATTTACACCGTTTGGTCGATGCCACTGTTGGTTGACGTTTCGTCCCCGATGGAATCACCAGAGATGGGTCCGATTACTTTCAATGTAATTGATTAAATTACAATTACTTTGTCATTTGTACGATTAAATTAAATTAATGATTACATCATTTCTGAAAGTGTCTGATTAAATTAATGATTACATTGGCAAAGTAATCATGATTACATCTGATTACAATGAATTAAAAAAACAAAAAAGCATTTGGAATGATGTGAATGAATTAACGTTTAATATAACTATAGTTCTTTTTAGAATGGATTTTGTTTTATATGATTTAAAATGGTAACTTCAAACTTCATCTTCCTAATAAACCAAAAATTTCACTACAGACATACGTGAACATTGTGACACCCATTACACTTTATCATCATTGATCTGAATTATTTTGACTTTCAATTGAATATGCTTTATAAGGAGTTTGTTGTTTGTCTTATGACCTCTTCCAGACTTTATATGTATTTCAAGGTGCAGTTTATGGAAGTTAATTTAAAATATGGATGAAATAAAGTTACCATATAAAAATTATGTTAACAATTATGAGAATTGTTTAAACAAATCGTTAACAAAATGCAAGTACTATAAGTCAGTGCATTTTACATGTCCAGTCCAAGTACATACAAAAATTTGCTTATTTTAAACAGGATATTTGTCCAACTTTTAATTTAGTTTGTACTAATAACATAAATTTTCACATGTTTGATTAATCTTTTATCATGTTGTGTACAGCTATACTCAATTGGAAATTGCAATAAAAAAACAAACCATGATTGGTTTCCGACTTCCATGGCCACCGTCATTTAACTCGTTAAAATTGTTTGTCCTTGTCATTTCGGGGCCTGTATAGCTGAATAAATTCTGTGTCAATTTTGTCTCTTGGGGAGAGTTGTCTCATTGGCAATAATACCTCATCTTCTATTGTATATTGTATACAAAGGTGATTTTAGGATAGCAAGGACATATTTTAAGTATGCGGTAGTGTACAATTTTGCTGTATAAATATAGTAATTATTTGGCCATATATATAGTTGATGCAATGGTGAGAGTCCATTAAAAAAAAAGAAATCTGAAAAGATTCAACAGACGATTGTTGTACATAAACAAAATTAAAAGCTTAAAAGTTGTTATTGTTGGCATTTGTTTTCTGTATCGACGAATGGCAGTAGGATCTAAATACTATAAAGTTTTGAAGATTTGATCCCTTTGACAGGCCGCTAGTCAAAAATCAACATGTGAAGATAGTTGGTAAGATAAATTCGTTACATGGTATGCTTGTGACCTAATACTATATATAGGCACTAACACATGTAACACACGTGGTGGAATGTTATCTCATCAGCAATAAAACCTCATCTTCTTATTATATATTTGCAAACCCAATTTTATAATTCTCTTCTTTATTGAATAAAGGATTTCAATAAATAAAACTAATATTAAATTATAAACGATATTGATTGTACATTTTGTATGAACCAGGTAACGGTGGTTGTTCCCCTTGTCTCAAATCAATAGAATCTAAAATCAAATGTCAAGACTGATTAATAGACAGTAAAATTATAACAATATACATTTTTCAATCTTTTGATACACTGCAGCTACTGTTAGGAAATTGTTATCAAAGATATTTAAGTTTCTTTTTGTACAAATTCACTGCTTTAAATATGAATAGCAATTGTGATCCTAGCAAAGTACCCCATATTTTCAAAAAGTGACTGAGAAAAACAAAATTTCGAACAAACTGCAAGAAACCGGTTGTATTTCTAAGGGTTACTGGATCGCCTGCTAATGTCACGTCCACATCGGGGGCGGCAGAGGCGGATTTAGGGGGCAGGGGGCCCGGCCCCCCTTTTTTGGGAAAAATTTGGTTGCTTATATAGGGAATCACTGAAGCGTGACTGGAGCAGGCCCCCTCTTAGGTCAGTCAGTGGGCCCCCACTTATTAAAATTCCTCGATCTGCCGCTGGGCGGAATAGCTTAAAGTGCATGACAATGCCTAACAAAGGTGTATATGTGCATTTCCTTTTAAGAGTTAATTCTTAACTGATATTAAGAAAATACTACTGTTAATGGTTTTATCTTGACACCATTGCAATACATGCAATGTAAGAAACTCAGAACATATAATACTGTATTCATGACATTAGGGAAACATATTTAGCTAAGATATTTCAAATTGTTTACTTTTTCTGTTATCACTTAATCATATCTGCATAATTGTTCAGTTTACTGAATATAAAAATGCTTCTCCCCTTTTATTATCAACAATCAGCATGTTTCTTTCCTTACATAAATGAATCGCCCATGGTACGGAGAGACCGTCCTTGGTAGATAACAGTTGTCGGTGTTGCTTTCCATCAGAAGAGATCAATATTACATTGTTTGATTTTCGTCCTACTACGTATATGTCACCACTACCATCTACGGTGAGGCCTCCTGGTGTCTGCAAAATGGTTTCATTTTGAAATGTCCATTGTAGTTTACCTTTAAGATCATAACATTTAACTGTGTTCTCGTTCGTATTTGTATGATAAAGTTTTTCGCCAAATGTTGCAACGTAGCAGTTAAAAGGAACTTCATCTCCGAAAATATCGCTTATTGTCTCGTCATTTAGATTGATCATTCGAATTCAATGATACAACTCTGAAAAAATTAACCCAGTTCCATCATATGTTATCCCATATAAATTACCCTTTAACGGAATAGTTTTCTTGACTTTTTCGGTTTGCATGTCAATAATGTCTATTCGCATGAAAATAGAACCACCAGATGATACAGCTTGTGTATTGTTGTCTGTAATGAATGTAACATCAAAGCATGCTAACTTTGATGATGGTAACAATACTTCAAAATCCAGAGATCCATTTGCGTTCAACACCATTACACTTCTTACGCCAAAGTCATTGTGGTTTGTATACACAATTCTTCCATCTGGAAGCAGACATGTACCAAATGTGTCTCTCTTTCTATTCGTATCAATCGTCTGTTGTAACTTAAGATTGATATTTTCAAACAATCTTGGTGATACTTTTGACACCATCATTTGAGCTTGTTTTCGCTTGTTCTTAGTAAGCTCAATATTGGTGTACTTTCAACTATTACCTTTCGAAAATTTGGGATGTCAGGAATAAAATTGATATTAAATGACAGAACTATCTGATTCATATTTTCTTTACTTGATATTGAATTAAGGTATTCAGTTTTGCCAGCGATCTCCTTTTCGATTCGTTTAATTGACAAAAATGTCTGAAGATCTGAGGCATGCTGCTTGATATCTATAATGTTCTTCTGCAATATCTCAATCTCTTGTTGCTTTTCCTCTAACGAAATAAGCAGTTGACAGATATTCTTATTCTCCCTGTCTTCCGACGCATAAAGCTCCTTTATTATATCTGCTTGTATTTTGTCGATATGATTATTGATTGCTGTTCGGGTCTCTTGTATTTCCTTCTCAATCTGCTTCCGAGTCTCAGATAATGTCTTCCGGTTGTTTTGTCGATCTTTTATGATTTTCCCTATATGTTCGGATACTTCTGCCAATGTCTGCTCGATTTCGTAGAATGCATTCGATTTCTTGACGTTATGAATGACGTCATCTAGTTTTACGATTTCATCACATTTGTTGTGACTTTGAACAATGCAGCTGATACAACAAGGACATTCATGCTTTTTGCAGTAAACGGTGTACTTTTCATTGTGTTTGTCACAGTATTGTGAACTCTTTACGACATCAAGTGGTAATTTATTATATTCGGAAATTTGTATGATGGTATGACTTTGAAGTCCTTCAGATAAATTGTGGTGTTTCTTACAGCCTTCGCAAAGTCCTTCATCACATTCAATACACCAGATCGCCGACAGTTTGGAAATATGGTGGAGATTGCATACACCACATTTCAAAGATATTGTCGCCATTATAAAGTTAAGAATGTTCACCCTAAAAATAAAATACACTTATAAGAGTGTTTATAAGAAATGGTCACTATGAATTCCTTACAGTATAGTATTCTTATATTTATTTTCCACATCTTAGGTAGTATTCAATGATTCTTCAATAGCTTTATATAATAGTAAATAGATATAGGAAAATGTGGTATGCGTGCAAATGTGAATTCTCTATCTAAGTCCCAAATTCTAAGAGTAAACAGTTAAAGGTCAAGGTACGGTCTTCAACGCGGAGCATTTACTCAAACCGAACAGCAAGCTATACAGGGTCCAAAACACTTACTAGTGTAAAACCCCTTTACTGTTTTGGCAATATTTGACATTACTCGTTACTTATACTTCCCGTCACTGGTTAATGTGTTATAGTTATTTTTGTATTCTTATCTTTCGTGTTTGCTTCTGTGTTTTGTCTCTTTATAAACAAAGGAAGATGTGGTGTGATTGCCAATGAAACAACTCTCCACAAGAGACCGAAATGACACAGAAATTAACATCTATAAGTCACCGTACGGCTTCAATCATGAGCAAAGCCCATACCGCATAGTTAGCTATACATGGTTGTTTAATGATTAAGATTATAAAACAATATTGACTGATGTACACTTATTTTTAATATTTGAACCTTTAATGTCTGTATGTTATGTGGACGCATTGTAATCAATATATATATACATGACTGTCATATAAGTAAGAGGAATAGCTAGCTATAAAACCAGGTTTAGTGCCCAACTAATACCTATAGTCAGAAATGAATACAGTTGTTGTCCAATCGTATAGTGGTTTTGAGCTTTGAGCATGATTTTGGTTTTGAAATAAAATACAATATTATTACTTACTTGTATTAATAATTGATTAAGAAAATGATGTATCGATTGATAACCAAAATGTAAACAAATCATGCTTTGTTCTTTAAATTTACCTGATAATTGCAGTATTTCATTGAGCATGTAAAGGGGCGTTCAGGAAAGTAAATACACAACTGGTAAATACACAGCTGATGACATGGCTTTATGACAGAAACATTTTAAGATAACAATCATTATGATACACATACGATTTAAACTAGTATAGTTAAAACTAAATCTGGATAGTTGGTTGTCCTTTATATATTTTGATTATATTTGAACATTTATTTATTTAGAAATCTAGTATGTATAAATATTTATTCATTTTTTATATGTTTGATATCTTTTAACATCTCACCCCTTATTTTATTGATTTTGTATTTTTACGTTGTGTCATATATCAAATTTATTTAACGTTTGAGGTTTGTACCTATTAAAACGTTTAAACCCCATTCATTTGTTTGCAACTGTCTAAATTCAAAACCATGATGCTCAGAGGTTGGCGTTGATGTGGTCCATAAGTGTTTTCCTTCTTTTGTATAGATTAGACCGTTTGTTGTCCTTATTGAATATTTCAACACTAGGCATATTGTTGGTGCCCCTTATAATTTTGATACGATATTCCCGTGCTTGCATTTCCTATCATGATTTTCTTGATAGAGGGTTACTGCTCACAAGGAAGCTATTAAATCAAGAGTTCCAAATGGTGAAGTTGAAATCATCCCTTCGTAAATTTTACGGACGCCATCACGAGTTGGTTGACCGTTATGGAATAACCATTTCACAAATGATATCGGATATGTTCCTTACGTCGTAACTACAATTCCCTTCCCTTTCATGAATTTGACCTACCGAATTAGACTATTTACCGGATTTGTAATCACATAAGCAACACGACGGGTGCCGCATGTGGAGCAGGATCTGCTTACCCTTCCGGAGCACCTGAGATCACCCCTAGTTTTTGGTGGGGTTCGTGTTGTTTATTCTTTAGTTTTCTATGTTGTGTCATGTGTATTATTGTTTTTCTGTTTGTCTTTTTCATTTTTAGCCATGGCGTTGTCAGTTTGTTTTAGATTTATGAGTTTGACTGTCCCTTTGGTATCTTTCGTCCCTCTTTTATTACCACTGGGTCGATGTCTCTGCTGGTGGACATTTTGTCCCCGAGGACATCATCCGCCCAGTAGCAAAACTACAATTGCATGAACTTACGAAGAACTAACAGGAAACTGGCTCGGACGTCGCCCAGTATAAAAAGGTCCGAAACAGACGTCACCATGGACACGGTGTCGTCTGATACGGCAGGTGTCCCCTCATCACCAGACATGACAAATATCCCAAACACGACTCATTCAGATCATCGTCCTAGTGACAGCAGCAACATTACACATATACAGCCATGTTCAGTTCTCCTTAAAGACATTTTGGTTTTTGATGACACAGTACAACACTGTCGCATTTCAAAATGTGAGACCAAAGGCTGCAAAACTTGTGCTATTTTAATTACAGATGCTGAATTCACTAGCAATTTGACCAAGAAGTCATATTTTACCAGAAGTTACGATGATCTGAATTGTAAATCGATAAATGTCGTCTACGGATTAGAGTGCAACCTTTGCGGATTGGTATACGTCGGTGAAACGAAAGGAAGGCTAAACAAACGGATGTGCGGTCATAGATCAGACATTAACCTCAATGCTAACGACATTCTATACCAGCATTTCAATCAGCCCGATCATTCCATCGTTTCTATGACAGTTCGCATTATCGAAAAGATATACCATAGCTCTAACAATCCTAATCTTTCAACGACTCTCCGTAGACAAAAAGAAGACTACTGGATTAGACAATTGGGAACTGCAACACCGTATGGCTGCAATGACAAAATTGATGGTATAGGTATTCTATCTAGTCCTTCGTGTAACTCGGTGAATGTGATGAATATTTTCAACTCGACTCCTCGACGTAGACGCAGTCATGGTCATCGTCATTATACATCACCCTCTCTGCATGATGTCTCTATTAATGACTTGCTGCCATTCATACAAAAACCGTTAGGTATTCATCACATTCGCACGAAACTTTATTCATTACCCCTTTCAAAACTTCATTCTCTGTTCAATTTATGTTTGGAATCCACTGTTACAAACCCTCATTCAAACCAATACAAACTTCAAGCTATAATTTCGGATATTGCAAGTCACAGACTTTTCAAGCCAGTTCGCATTGGAAAAGATGAAAAAGAGAAAAGATATTTTCTAAATCTTTCCTTTGCCAACAGAGGTCTCGATGGCGTCAACCTTGGCAATATCCTTCATCATAAATTAGTTCAATCGAAAATACCTCCTTATTTTAAAGACCAGTCTGTACCAATAATTTCTTATACCTATACCAAACCTATTGCAACTAAAATTTTCAATTACAAACGCGTTTTGCAGGATCTCGATATTGACGACTTCAAGTCTAAACCTCCTGATTGCACTTGTGCTAGTTCCCAATTCACATATAATCCCGCTGGCCACGTTATTACCGGTGACCTTAACATTGTTAATAACACTTCTCTACGAAACGTGTTATCGAAAGGTCCGAAATATCGTGAGCCTAAATCCATCAATTGGAAATACAACTTTAAAATTTTGATGGATTCAGTCGAGGATTATGCCAGGCAATGGGCTAAGCGCGAGAAGGAAGACGTAGACACTCTATCCGAATGGATAAAGGCAGTGAGGTCCTTAATACAAATCAGAATTAAGAAACTGAATGGGTCCATCAATGCCCATGCTACGTCAATTTTTAAAGACCCAAATGTTGCTAAACACCTATCCGACCTCCATGATAAATATGTTGTTGTCCCCGCAGACAAAGCCCCAAATAACATCGTTTTTGTCTGTAAAAGTCATTACATTAATTGCTTGATAAACGAATTAGGTATAGACAATTCACTTGGAAACTCAACATATACCCTCACGACACTTACCAAAGAGGAAATCCTGGATAATCACAGGTCTGTTCTTTGTTCCTTTGGTATTTCAACCAAAGATGAAGAACTGGATCTTCCATCACTGTATTGGATACCTAAACTACATAAGTGTCCTTACAAACAGCGGTATATTGCTGGGTCTTCCAAGTGCTCCACAAAACCTCTTTCTAAATTATTAACATCCATTTTATCAGCAATCAAAGACGGGCTTCAAAGTTATTGTGAAACTGCCTATTCTAGAGGTGGCGTGAATCAGATGTGGATACTTAAAAATTCCAAAGATCTTTTAGAGTACATACAATCTAACTCTCTTTCATCTTGTAACAGTATTAAAACATTTGACTTCTCTACTCTTTACACAAGTATTCCACATTCCAAACTTAAAGACAAATTAAAAGAGTTGGTATTACTTTGCTTCATAAAAAAGAATGGCCAACGTAGATACAAGTATCTTGTCTTAGGGAGGGATAAATCCTACTTTGTAAAGAATCACTCTGATTCAAACAAAAAATTCTCTGAAACCGATATTATCAAGATGCTTGATTTCTTGATTGACAACATATTTGTTACGTTCGGAGGACGTGTTTTTCAACAGACTGTCGGTATACCAATGGGAACAAACTGTGCCCCTCTACTTGCTGACTTGTTTCTTTATTATTATGAGGCTGACTTCATGCAGGAACTTCTTAGGAAGAAAGATAAGAAGTTAGCAATATCCTTTAACTCTACTTTCCGCTATATAGATGACGTTCTTTCACTAAACAATTCAAAATTTGGTGACTATGTGGAACGCATCTATCCCATCGAATTGGAGATAAAGGATACTACAGATACAGTTAAGTCAGCTTCATATCTTGACTTACATCTAGAAATTGACAATGAGGGTCGGTTGAAGACAAAACTTTACGACAAAAGAGATGATTTCAGCTTTCCAATTGTGAACTTTCCATTTCTAAGTAGCAACATTCCAGCAGCACCTGCATACGGGGTATATATCTCTCTATTGATACGATATTCCCGTGCTTGCATTTCCTATCATGATTTTCTTGATAGAGGGTTACTGCTCACAAGGAAGCTATTAAATCAAGAGTTCCAAATGGTGAAGTTGAAATCATCCCTTCGTAAATTTTACGGACGCCATCACGAGTTGGTTGACCGTTATGGAATAACCATTTCACAAATGATATCGGATATGTTCCTTACGTCGTAACTACAATTCCCTTCCCTTTCATGAATTTGACCTACCGAATTAGACTATTTACCGGATTTGTAATCACATAAGCAACACGACGGGTGCCGCATGTGGAGCAGGATCTGCTTACCCTTCCGGAGCACCTGAGATCACCCCTAGTTTTTGGTGGGGTTCGTGTTGTTTATTCTTTAGTTTTCTATGTTGTGTCATGTGTATTATTGTTTTTCTGTTTGTCTTTTTCATTTTTAGCCATGGCGTTGTCAGTTTGTTTTAGATTTATGAGTTTGACTGTCCCTTTGGTATCTTTCGTCCCTCTTTTATAGCTTGCTGATCGATGTGAACCAAAGCTCCGTGTTAAATATTTATGTATTTATAATACGTTTGAACGTAGACAAACTACGTCCGGTTAAATTTTTGTAGTAAAATTATATATAGTCGCCTTGACACCTGGATTATTCAATTATCGATTTACAACTTAATAAAGTACTATGAAAAACAAGAGTTCCCATTTCATGTGCTTCTTACGGGTTATCAGATCTTGAAGTGGCAATCAATTCCCTTTAAGGTCAAGGAACAGTAAATGGGCTATGTCGCAGATTTTGCTAAATATTTGCATACAACCTTGGCTCGTTGAACTACAACTGAAAATCGAAAAAAAATTACATTTATCTCTTTTATTATCTGAAAAATTGCAGATTGATTTCTTTTAATATCGGTGAATATTTGTAAAGAAAGCACATAAAATCGGCGAAAAACCTTCTAAAATTTGTCTCAAAAGCGCCAAATCTCTAATTCTACTCCATAGATTTTTCTCAAAAAACTATATATTGTTGACACATACATTTCTGTTTTAATGATATAAAATAATCATAGGGTCACCGACTTCGTTTTATGTCTAATAATCAATTTGTTATCTTGTTGGTAGTGAAAAACGTCATAAATCAACGTTTTATGGCCTGCAACGCGATAAAGTTACGATTATTTCGACGTTTTGTTGGATTTTTTCACAAAGAACGCAACTTTGAATGATGTATACCGTAAAAACGAAGTCGGTGACCCTATCTTTATTTTGCATCATTATAACGAAAATTTATGTATCAACATCATATAGTTTTTAAAGAAAAATCTATGGAGTAGAATTAGAGATGTGGCGATTTTAAGACAAATTTTAGAAGGGTTTTCGCCGATTTTATGTGCTTTCTATACAAATGTTCACCCATTTTGTAAGAATTCAATCAGTAATATTTCAAATGATAATTGAGATAAATGCAATATTTTTTCGATTTTCAGTTGAGTTCATCGAGCCAGAGTTGTATGCCAATTTTTACTAAAATCTGTGACATAGCCCATCTAATACAACTTGACATTAAACCACCTTTGTAATGACATAAATCAATATTTAATTTCCTACTTAATAGAATAGATTTCCTCATAAAAATATAAGACAAAAATAGTCCAAAGTGACCGTGAAATAACGATACTGTAGAGGAAATGAACGACACGAATGCTTTAGGCTCTCTTTCGGAAACTTGCAAAGATACGGAAACTACAGGCGACAGTAAAAGAAAACGTTATCTTGACTTTAAAGACATGCCCAGTGATAGAAATGACACATAGACTAGTACCCGGCCACGTCGACTCTGTGTAATATTTCTGTGTGTATACATCTGATAAGTTAAGCCTTTTTCAACTGATGTTATACTGTTACACAACTATCCCAGGTAAGGGGAGGGTAAGAATCCCGCTAACATGTTTAACCCCGCCACATTCTGTATGTATGTTCCTGTCTCAAGTCAGGAACCTGTAATTTAGTTGATGTCGTTTGTTGGTGTGTTACTTATTTGTTTTTCCCTCATTGTTTGTACACAAGTTATGCCGTTAATTACAATTGTTTTACATTTATCTATTCTGGGTCTTTTATAGCTGACTGTGTGGTATGGGCTTTGCTCATTGTGTAAGGCCGTACGGTGACCCATGGTTGTTAATTTATCTGTCAATTAGTCTATTGTGGCGAGTTATCTATTGACAATAATACCACATTCTTTTTTTTTTCTTTTTTTTTTTATAGAAGAACTAATACAACATATACTTACTTATTGTTCTTTATTCTGAAAACCAATTCCGGACTTCCTTGTAAATATACTTTAGCTTTTGTCAATATCAGACACCTGTATAAACCCTCAACCATTACTGTATATGTGAGCCGGAAGGTGATACGGGTATGGTATTGAAAAAAACCCGTTCTACGGTAATTCTTTATTTACAATTTATGAAATTAGCTGGTTGGGTACTTAAATGTATAATAAAAGTACAAATAAGAAACTATCAGATTTAAACATCGTTACCCTTTAAAACAAGTCGTATTTCACGAAATACTTAAGAGCATCATATAAGTAAAAACTGAACAATTAAAGTTTTCATCATTAGAATTGCACTTGCAAATCACAGTACGGTTTAATTCTAAGATCAAAGACCTGTTGGTTACATTGGGGATCGAAATAATAAAAAAACCAAATATTCACCTTGTTAATGTTTGGTTTTTTTTTGTAAAGCGGAAAATATGTTAGGCAAAATGTCATCATAATTGAATTGATACGATATTCCCGTGCTTGCAGTTTCTATCATGATTTTCTTAATGAGGATTACTGCTCACAAGGAACGTATTATTAAAGTGAGAGGGTTAGCGCTATAGAACCAGGTTTAATCCACCATTTTCTACATTTGAAAATGCCTAGACCAAGTCAGGAATATGACAGTTCTTGTCCATTCGTTTTTGATGCGTTTTGTTATTTGATTTTGCCATGTATTATGGACTTTCCTAATTGATTTTCCTCTGAGTTCAGTATTTTTGTGATTTTACTTCTTAGACCAATTAGTTCCAAATGGTGAAGTTGAAATCATCCCTACGTAAATTTTACGGACGCCATACGGAGTTTGTTGACCGTTATGGAATAACCGTTTCACAGATGATATCGGATATGTTCCTTTCGTCGTAACTACAATCCCCTTCCCTTTCATGAATGTGACCTACCGCATTAGACTATTTACCAGATTTGTTATCACATAAGCAACACGACGGGTTTCACATGTGGAGCAGGATCTGCTTACCCTTCCGGAGCACCTGAGATCACCAAAAACACATAATTGTTGACTAGCTCGAGTACTGCATATTGTGAGCTGCCGATTTAATAAGACAAATGATCAATATAAACATATTATACACTATACAATGTGAAAACAATAACATCAATGTTCAACAAAAATATATACTCTTCAATGTTGACCTTTTGTATTAGAATAACTGAATAAATGAATGTTTCGTGGCCGCCCAGGAAAAACCGTTTGAGGAAACCTGTGTCCGTTTGTCCATGCCAACGAAACTCTAAGTGTTGTACCTCACTTATCAAATGAGAAAAAGAAAAACATAATTTTGTTTGTAAATCTCGAAATAGAAAAGAAAGCGAGTCATTAGGACTCAAGGGCTATGAAAATTTTTAGTACAAAAGTCGTAAACGTTTGTATAGCCAATCAATGCAACCTACCTAAAAATCAATATATTTACCAAAACACAAAATTATGCAAATTTTTTTTCTTAAACAACCCTTAAAAATACGATGTTCACAGTACGAAGTACAGGCTGGAATTAACTATATAAAACAGTCACTTTACAACCTAATTTTTTTCCAAATTGCATTTCCCAAAATAACCCATCCAAGTAATATTCTGAACAGGCAACTATATACATTTCTCTTCTGCTATTAAAAAACCAAACTCTATCAAACTTTCTCTTACAAAAGTGCTAACACGGTGTGCGCAATCGAAATTAATGTCTCCGCCCAAACCATCATCTAAGTACATTATGATTCTCAAACCTTGACTCCTCCAGTACTTAACAACTTCTTTTGTAAGTTTGGTAAATATATGACCAGCGCTAGCAATTTCAAAAGGAAGAACATTAAATACATAATATCTGGTTGTCCCTTCAAATTGCCAACTAAAACCTAAATACTTTCTGTGGTCTGGTAATATTTCTATGTGCTGATAAGCACTTTTTAAATCAAAGCGAAACAGATAATTTCCTTTATGAAATAGTTACTTGGCAACTGACCCATCTTCAAACTTAAATTTAAATTGATGTATGCACTCGTTGATATGTCTGCAATCTAGAACCAATCTAGGTTTTGCTGATCTGTTATATGCTACCGTTAGCGGATTTACTACATACGGTATTTCGTGAACTTCTGAAATACACTTCTTATGTAATAATTTAGAAATTTCACCATTTACAAAAACAGAATTATCTAAAGATGATTCATTATTTCTGAGAACACAACTGTCTGGAAGAGTTTTAAATGGTATACCATAGCCTTGCTCTATTACTTTTAAAATGTACTCACTTGTACCAGTCTCCTTCCATTTGTGTATTGCCTTATTTAATTTACCGACTGGTGTCAAAACATTCACCTGTAAATTTAAATGACCAGACGTCTGGTCACTACTCTCGTTATACCTGACTGAACCGTTAACACAATTGACCATTGTTTTGTTTACCTCTTTGTGAGCAGAATTCACTAAACGACTCCCCCCTTCTAACTCAAAATTTGATTTGTAACTCAAATCCCAAGCTTAATTACAACATTTATCAAAAATTTTACTTAACTTTGGTAGTTTCTTTTCAGGACACTCATTCTGCCAATGACCAGGCTTGTAACAATTATAACAAACACCAGGTTTCCTTGATACTGTCTGTCTATCTCTGCTTCCACCGGAACTCGCTGGTTTCACATAAGGGTCAGCGCGGGATCTCCTCTTTTCTCTGGCTGCTTTGATCTTCCTTTCCGCTGTGATTTGTGCTCGAAATATCTTTCTGTCATCTTCTGAATCGTCCGCCAAAGGATTTGCGGTATACTCCTGAACCAATTTCCACCCACATTCTGAAGAGTCTGCCATCTTTACTAATTTTTGCCGATAATTTAAAAGTTCAATACTTTCAGATATCTTCTCTTTTGCCTTCGCGGCAGCTGAGTCTTTTCCATCCATAGCGTGACGGTGAACGGCACTCACAAAATACGATGTTCACAGTACGAAGTATAGGCTAGAATTTACTATATAAAACAGTTACTTTACAACCTATGTTTTGGCGCCAAAAATCCTTACGCCTACAAATACATGTATTACAAATGCGCAAGAAGACAATCAATTCCCGTTATACTTATGTGCCTCGGGAATTTTTTATTCTACGGTAATTCTTTATTTACAATTCATGAAATTAGCTGGTTGGGTACTGAAATGATTTATAACTTACCTTTCTAAAATTGTTCGATTATAAATTTAGAAATTATAAAGAAACTAAGGTTTCAACTCTCTCAGGAAAAGTCGACCTTAGATGAATTTGGCTAATTGTTTTTAGTATTTTTGAGCTAGCGCTTCAACTGTTTCGGTATTTATACATCATGTGATTTCAAATGTTTGGCTTTGAGCGTTCCTGATGACGGTACAACTAGAAGATCACGTACAATCATGTCAAATTCTTCTATGTTTGTTTTTACTTAGGTTCCTTTCATTCAGGGGTTGTCTCTCTTTGTTAGTGTCTAGAATTGTTATTCGCTTGTTTTCATAGCTGAAAGCAGATCGTTACTTTTTGTCATTTGAACTGTTTCTAATTCTGTCATTTCGGTGTATTTTTAGCTGAATTAAACGGTATCGGTTTTGCTCATTGTTGAAGGCCCTACGGTGACATACAGGTGTTTACCTTCACGTTAATTGATATATCTTTGTGGATTATGTCTCAAATATAATATCACCCTGTTTTAATATTTCATATCACGCAATCAAAACTACGAAAAAAATTAGGTCATGCTATTTCATCCAGAAACATCTAAATTCTAAAAAAAAGAAGAGTACAAAGTAAGCAATATACCGAATGTTCTTGTGCGCCAATCACTTGTGATTAGTAGTAATACTGAGAGCAAAATGAATCTCATTAAAAAGTCTATTTAAGTGAATGGAAAATAGCTCTGAATAATACATTTTGTAAGTTCTTATCATCAATACGAAATAAAATAAAACATATCTCAAAGCTGAATTTCAAAATTAAAACATTCAGAGAAATAACTCAACATAGATACTATGATCATGATGATAAGCATTGTATACGCTAGATAAACGTTTTAACAACACAAAACTCATCATTGACGCCCGAATCAAAAACATAATTAAAGTGTTTGTATCTAAAAGCATATACTATGACAAATGTATAATAAAATTACAAATGAGAAACTATCAGATTTAAACATCGTTACCCTTTAAAACAAGTCGTATTTCACGAAATACTTAACAGCATCATATTAGTAAAAATTGAGCAATTCAAGTTTTCATCATTAGAATTGCACTTGCAAATCACAGTACCGTTTAATTCTAAGATCAAAGACCTGTTGATTACATTGGGGATCGAAATAAAAAAAAAAGAATGTGTCCATAGTACACGGATGCCCCACTCCCATTATCATTTTCTATGTTCAGTGGACCGTGAAATTGGGATGATAAATATAATTGGGCATTTAATATAGAAAGATCATAACATAAGGAACATGTGTACAAAGTTTCAGGTTGATTGGACTTCAATTAAATAAAAAACTACCTTGACCAAAAACTTTAACCTGAAACTTGCACTATCATTTTCTATGTTCAGTGGACTGTGAAATTGGGGTCAAAAGTCTAATTTGGCAATTAAATTAGAAAGATCATATCATAGGGAACATGTGTACTAAGTGTCAAGTTGATTGGACTTCAACTAAATCAAAAACTACCTTGACCAAAAACTTTAACCTGAAACTTGCACTATCATTTTCTATGTTCAGTGGACTGTGAAATTGGGGTCAAAAGTCTAATTTGGCAATTAAATTAGAAAAATCATATCATAGGGAACATGTATACTAAGTTTGAAGTTGATTAGACATCAACTTCATGAAAAACTACCTTGACCAAAAACTGTAACCTGAAACTTGCACTATCGTTTTCTATGTTCAGTGGACAATGAAATTGGGGTCAAAAGTCTAATTTGGCAATTAAATTAGAAAGATCATATCATAGGGAACATATGTACTAAGTGTCAAGTTGATTGGACTTCAACTAAATCAAAAACTACCTTGACCAAAAACTTTAACCTGAAACTTGCACTATCATTTTCTATGTTCAGTGGACCGTGAAATTGGGGTCAAGAGTCTAATTTGGCAATTAAATTAGAAAGATCATATTATAGTAAACATGTCTACTAAGTTTGAAGTTGATTGGACTTCAACTTCATCAAAAACTACCTTGACCAAAAACTTTAACCTGAACGAACGAACGAACGAACGGACGGAAGGACGGACGGACGCACAGACCAGAAAACATAATGCCCCTCTACTATCGTAGGTGGGGCATAAAAATCACCTTGTATTATGTTTATGTTTTTGTAAGGCGGAAAATATGTTAGGCAAAATGTCATCATATAATTTAATTAATACGATATTCCCGTGCTGGCAGTTTCTATCATTATTTTCTTAATGGGGGTGACTGCTCACAAGGAAGTTATTACACCAATTAGTTCCAAATGGTGAAGTTGAAATCATCCCTTCGTAAAGTTTACGTACGCCATCACGAGTTGGTTGACCGTTATGGAATAACTGTTTTACAAATGATATCGGATATGTTCTTTACGTTGTAACTACAACCCCCTTCCCTTTCATTTATTCTTATGTCTTAAATGTTTATTTCTTGAACTTTTTACGACAGTTAGTGAAATCCTTGACATAGTGCATGTAGTGATGCGTCAATAAATATTTTCAGTATGCGGCAGTGAAGTTTTCTCTTTTGATAAGTTAGGTGTAACCGGAGAGCATGAATGTCATGCTAAATTGCTTGTCTCCTCCGGGACTCGAACCCGGGACATCTGTGTTACAAGGCAGCGTGATAACTGACTAAGCTAACGAATTACTTACTTCCTTAGTTAACCGCTGAAGGAAGCAATCCCGTCATAAAGGCAATAATTTTAGTATTGATAGTTTAATCAATGATAACATTAGGCAAATTACCCAGTAGTAAAATCTTATCAGACGTACAACAGGATATATAATAGCGTACGACAAATGTACGAATACATGTGTAATCATCTTTTCATCAGCTGATTGAGTAATTATCTCATAGTATTAACTTTCTACTTGTTATTTTTGCGATGTTAATCTCACGTGTGATATGCTGTATTCGAGTAGTTTCCTCCTTCCGATGTATGATACATTATAACCAAGTATTAAAAGGTAACGCAGTTTTAACATCCTTTTCCTGAAATGTTTACCATTTGAATGACCATATGCCACTATAGTCACTGCACTGTTGGTGATTGCTCTTCATCGTTCTTTTTTTTGTCTGTTTAACTTTTTAACCATACACAACTCGGACAAGGTTATTGAATGATATTTTGAATAATTTTAGATTTTGCTATCCTTAGATGTTTTACCTAATACTGAAGAAAATTGTTTTTTCTTAATTTTTGAAGGCCTTACGATGAGCTACGAATGTTGGCTTTATTTTTGTCTTTTGTCTCATATAGTTATATAACCATGAACTTTTAACCTTTGTGGATCTCTATCTGTGTTTGCTCTTGTCCAAAATTGATACAGCTTAAATGGTTTGGAATACTAAGTCAATAATTTTCTTATGCTATATGGACGGGACTAAAGGCAGGAAGAACCTCGAATCGATATTCAGAACGAATAAAAAACTGTGACTTGATGACACCATAACAAGATTTTTTTCTCAATTTATTGATATGAACTATAGCTACGTATCGGATATAGTAATAAATGTCAGATACATTCCTTTTAATTCAAATGTACTATTTTAGATTTGAATATCATAATGATCCTATCAATTCTTTTTATATTAAGAACATTTGACAGAGAAAAGAGCTGCGAGTAGCTGGTTGCAGTTTTTATAAAACGAATATCGAACCTCCTGCTCAATTCACAGTCATATTGTGCAAACCTTCATATGATACTTCACGACACGAGGAAAATCTATTATTTTAAAAAAGCTGTGTCTTATAGAATTCGACCGACATTATGCAAGTACAGGTATACATTGATACGACTTCGATTGACTTTTGGAACATTAATATACGAAAATAGCAGATGAATTTTGTTCTATTTTGTAAGGTTCTAATGTGTTTTCAGTTATTAAACAATTACAGTTAGAGACTTTGCAGCAATATTTTCAACCAGATATAGGTTAACAGATGTATTGATATTCGTTTTCATACTTAAATATCATTGGCCGATTTCTATCCGAAGCAGCTTACATATTTGTGATATCTTACATGTTAAGATTTTATACAGTAACTGAATCATAACAAAAAGATATGTCAGTTTACAGAATATATGAACGCTTTTCCTCTTGTATTAGCAACAATCAGCATGTTTCTTTCCTTGCTGAAATGAATCGCCCGTGGGTCGGAGAGCCCGTCATTTGCAGATAATAGTTGTCGATGTTTTTTCCCATCAGGAGAGATTATTATAAGATTGTTTGAGTTATGGCATACTACGTAAACATTACCGTCATTATCTACAGAGATGCCCGCGGGTTTCTGCAAAACGCTGTTATTTTGAAATATCCATTGTTTTTTACCTTGTTGATCATAACATGTAACGAAATTATAGTCTGGATTTGTATGATAAAGTTTGTTGCCAAATGATGTAACGTAGCAATAAGCTGGCATTTCAACTCGGACTATATCGTTTATAGTATCGTCATTTGGCTTGATCATTTGAATTCCTCTATTTATCCTAGAATAAAAATTTTTGGATCCATTATATGTTACCCCGTATATAAAGTTCTTTATAGAAATAGTTTTATTAATTTTTTGGGTTTGCATGTCAATAATATAAATACATCGGGCACCAGCATCACCAGATGATACAGCCAATGTATTGTTTTCTGTAATGTATGCTACATCAAAGGATAATGATGGTAATTCTACTTCAAAACTCAGTGATTCATTTGCGTTCAGAACGGTTATAAAACCGATTCTAGATCTACTGCTAGAAAATACCATCCGTCCATCAGGTAGCATACATGTACCAAGAGTGTTTGTGACCTGTTTCGTGTTAATGGTTTGTTGTAACTTTAAATTGATATTTCCAAACGATCTTGACGGTACTTTTGTAACCATCATTTGAGCTTGCTTTTGCTTTCTTGTAGTAAGCTCATTACTAGACTGTTGACTTTCAACCAGTATCTTCCCGAAATTTGGAATGTCGGAAATGAAATTTTTAATTGCAGTGTTGATACGAAATGACAGAACGAACTTTTTTAAATTCTCATTACCTGATATTGACCTAATGAATTCATTTTTGCCAGTTACTTCCTTTTCGATTCGTTTCAAAGACAAAAAAGTCTGAAGATCTGAAGCATGCTGTTTGATATCTGAAATACTATCCTGCAATATCGAAACCTCTTGTTGTTTTTCCTCTAGAGAAATTAACAGTTGACGGATTTTTCTACTCTCCTTGTCTTCTGTTGCACATAGCTTCTTTATTATATCTGCTTGTATTTTGTCGATATAATTATTAATCGCTATTCGGGTCTCTGCGATTTCTTTCTCAATCTGTTTCCGAATCTCAGATAAGGTCAGCTGGTTCTTTTGTCGGTCTTGTCGGATGTTTTTAAAATTTTCGGCTACTTCTACCAATGTCTGCTCGATTTCGTAGAATGCGTTTGATGTCTTAGCGTTATGAATGACGTCATCTAGTTTTACGATTTCATCACATTTGTTGTGATTTTGAACAATGCAGCTGATACAACAAGGGCATTCATGAGTCTTGCAGTAAATGATATATTTTCCATTGTGTTTGTTACAGTAATGAGAAATTTTGACGAGTTCACTCGGTAATTTATTATATTCCAAAATTGGGATAACGGTATGACTCCTAGTTCCTTTAGATAAACTGTGGTGTTCCTTGCAGCCTTCGCAAAGTCCTTCATCACATTCAGTACACCAGATTGTGGGAAGTTTGGAAATATGGCGGAGATTGCATACACCACAATTCAAAAATGAAGTCGCCATACTATAATAGAGAATGTTTACATGAAAAATAAAATATAATCATAAGAGCATGAACTAGCCATTTCGTTGTTATTTTAGAAATCATCGTTTCAAATTCATAACGTTATTCTTATTTATGACTGATGTACCCATATTTTGACTATTTTATTAATTGTGACTGTTTATTTAACGCATCATGTAAATATAACGGAATTTAATGAGACTGTTATTAAAGTGAGAGGGTTAGCGCTATAGAACCAGGTTTAATCCACCATTTTCTACATTTGAAAATGCCTGTACCAAGTCAGGAATATGACAGTTCTTGTCCATTTGTTTTTGATGCGTTTTGTTATTTGATTTTGCCATGTGATTATGGACTTTCCTAATTGATTTTCCTCTGAGTTCAGTATTTTTGTGATTTTACTTTTTATGTTCCATATCTAGTGCAGTAATATTTGATTTTGTTGTAAATGCTAGTTTGACAGATTTTCGCCATTAGCTACACTTTTAGTAATAATGTATCATACTCGGATAGTGGTTTTATATGCCATGCTTTTAAACAAACTGATGGACCAATGGACGTATATAAGGCATTTATGTCATTAATTCTCTTCAATTTTATACTTTATTGGCCTTTTTAAACATTTTTATTCGAGCGTCACTGGTGAGTCTTTTGTAGACGAAACGCGAGTCAGGAGAAAATACAAAATTTCAATCCTGGTATCTGTGATGAGTTTATTTATCAGATGGGTGATGCAAAAAAATCATGCTTTACACCTCCCCTACTCTGAGGTTGTGGATTTAAATTTTCATTCTGATCTGACTTGGATGTACATTCCATACAGTCAAACAAACATGACAAACTTCAGCACTCCTTAGAGAATTGTTGAAAAGTTAATATGCTTCTAGCAGTACACTTCTTCTAGCATGAGTTTCAGATTGAACGTACCAATCAAGTGAACATTTATAGTAAAACAAACGCTTCATTTTAGATAAACATGCATAGTCCAGGGTTAGTCATATTGTTTATACTCCAGTCAATCCATGAGATACATGAATGTTGGTTATATGTTTATACTGCTTTATATTTTAATAATTCTTATATGATTTGCATATATGTAAATTCTTGAATTGGATTGGTCAATAAGAATTTTTCTCTTGGTTTACACTTCGATAAACTTGCAGGGATACTTGGATTTTTAGCAAATTAAAGAATCAAATGCATAAAAGAGGGACCAAAGATACCAAAGGGACAGTCAAACTCGTAAATCTAAAACAAACTGACAACGCCATGGCTAAAAATGAAAAAGACAAACAGAAAAACAATAGTACACATGAAACAACATAGAAAACTAAAGAATAAACAACACGAACTCCACCAAAAACTAGGGGTGATCTCAGGTGCTCCGGAAGGGTAAGCAGATCCTTCTCCACATGCGTCACCCGTCGTGTTGCTTATGTGATTACAAATCCGGTAAAAAGTCTAATTCGGTAGGTCAAATTCATGAAAGGGAAGGGGATTGTAGTTACGACGTAAGGAACATATCCGATATCATTTGTGAAACGGTAATTCCATAACGGTCAACCAACTCGTGATGGCGTCCGTAAAATTTACGAAGGGATGATTTCAACTTTACCATTTGGAACTCTTGGTTTAATAGCTTCCTTGTGAGCAGTAACCCTCTATCAAGAAAATCATGATAGGAAATGCAAGCACGGGAATATTGTATCAATTGGGAGATATATACCCCGTATGCAGGTGCTGCTGGAATGTTGCTACTTAGAAATGGAAAGTTCACAATTGGAAAGCTGAAATCATCTCTTTTGTCGTAAAGTTTTGTCTTCAACCGACCCTCATTGTCAATTTCTAGATATAAGTCAAGATATGAAGCCGACTTAACTGTATCTGTAGTATCCTTTATCTCCAATTCGATGGGATAGATGCGATCCACATAGTCACCAAATTTTGAATTGTTTAGTGAAAGAACGTCATCTATATAGCGGAAAGTAGAGTTAAAGGATATTGCTAACTTCTCATCTTTCTTCCTAAGAAGTTCTTGCATGAAGTCAGGTTGTGTCTATTTTAATGCATTTATTACAAAAAAGAAATATAATAAATGCACTAAAGCTCCGAAAATGTATAAACATAAAATTTGATTAAAATTCCGCAAAGTTTCATGAATGGTTTGGCGAATTTACGTCATGGAAAAACACGACCTCATACGAATAAAAATGTTAAAGGAAAAGATTATTTTGTTACGTGTTCGCTTCAAATTCGGATAATATTTCATGTAAATGAAGTTTTCGAGGTAGGTGCTATTACATTTTAATTTCCGTTACATTTATAGAACATTTATGGATTTTAGAAAGTCAATACGGAGGTCAACTCCTTAGTTACGACCTGTCAGTTGTGGATGTGATGATAATTGTAGTAGCATTACACACCAAAAAATGAATAAAAAATCGCGAATATTTGGCTTAAGCTGGGGTCACACATTCACGATTTTTACTACCGTTCTTGACAGGACCATTCCCGATTAAAATTTATTAAAAGTCTGATCAAGATCCTGTGAATCGTGGATGGAAATTCAAACTTTAATTAAAATTTGTAAAAAAAATTATTTGATCACGACAACAATAAGATAGTGTCCAGGAAGCGTCGTTATTCAACCGTTTCTAAGCGAATTGGTCCCGATAATCCCGTTCTGAATCCGCTTCTAATCCGATTTGTATTTTTCGCCAGGTAAAATTCGACCGAGTCTGTCACGACTGCGTCCCGACCCTACCGAATGCAATCAGACTGAGATCAGACAGTGACCAGACAGTGAACCGACACTGACGAAAGTTATCCGTTCGAAAACTGTGGGCAAATTCGGGATGATCAGGTACTGTCGGAACGTAATCCTATCACTGTCCGCTCTATGTCCTCTATCGCATTGCAAACGGCTTTGTCTGGTCTCAGTCGTATTGTATTCTGTAAATGTCGGGACTCTGACGTGGGTATCATTGACGAATTTCGTATTGATAACGGGACTGTTTCGGAACGGTTTCGGCAAAAAACGGTTCGCAATCGATAAGATCTGGATGCAATCTGGACTCAATCGGCAGAAAAACAGCTATGAAAAATTACTCCGGATCATTCCCGTTCCACAGGACACCGTCCAGAATACACAAGACATTGTTCGGAATTCGATCCGATACAGCAGAATCTGTCACGACATAGCCACGATTGTAATCCGACTAGACAAAATCGGCTGAATTGCCCCGAATGTTACGGGACGCACCTAACTGTCGGGATGCTTTGCCGAACTATTCGGACCCTTCCCGACTCGTAGGAATCTATTACGAACTAAAACGAATGCGTTCAGACAATGATAGGACATTCCAGATAATTGAGGATACTAATCCGACTTTTTCACTTTTCGTGTCGTATTGCTGTCTGATCTCAAACGGGAGCAATAATCGGCAATGTGTGAACCCCGCATTAAGAACTATAAGGATTAAACACATTTTTTCTAAAGATGATGGGTGTGTAAACCGGGGCTCTTACTCATAAACTTTACATAAAAGTCCTTCGGCCTTTTATTCAGTTTGTGTGTTAATCGCCCCGGTTAACACATCAATAACCTCTAAAAAAAAATGGTTTAATCCTATAATAGAAGAATAAGCATTGCATGTTGGTTTCTCTTATCAGTTATGTATAGATATCGTGAATATCAGTTTTTCAAAAGTTACCAAAACAAAAGACAGTAATTGTTTTCTACCATATTCAGCGAAAAATGTATGAAATGGAAATTATTTTCCAAAAACAAAATTATACACGTAAAAGAACACGACGTTTTGCGCGGTGAATATAATTTTTTGGGAAGTGAATATGCTTTTTTATTCAAAATCCCATTCATATAGAAAAACTAACTAAAGTTTTATCAATATGGAATAATAACTTTTATTAATTTTTTCTTAGTGAATGTGACATATTATCAAAAATGTCTTTTAAGGGGAATTACTGAGATAAGATTTAGACAAAACATTAAGGTATGATCCTTTTGAATCCGAAACTGGAGCAAACAGGAACCGTTGAATTTCTTAAGACTAGCAACCGCTTCGGTGAAGTTATGATGAAATAAGATTAAAAATATAATAAAAAAATGATATATCACAATGCAAACCAAAAACCCGTATATATTTCTTAACGTGATAACCTTTACATGATACAGGGCTGGGTTTGGAATGGCATGTGTTCAGCATGGTCAATTGTGCGAAAAAATACATGCAATTTTAAAGGCAAAATAATGGGGTCGTATGTTTATTTTGGGTCAAATGAACATCGATAGTATTCGGAGGCTATCTCATTGATGAATTACATATGGTCCAGTGCTAAAATACGCACTAATGATTATACTTTAAAACGGTTTAATGCACGGTTCCTATGGAACTTTTAAAATTTATTTAAATATTTTCTCTAGTAAAATTGAAGGTAATTGTGACGGCATAATGTCCCTTTGAGGTCAGATGAAAAAAAAGATTTGTATTCTTACAATATATTTAGAATAGATTACCGTTATCTGCATATTTTAAAGTGAACCTCATTTTTAAATAAACAAAACAAGCAATGATAATGCTAAGTTCCGCGCGTAACGGCGTGTTTTTAAATTGTATTTGTTACAACCCGCATATATAAGTGACGAGTAACTTCCATCATACAGAGAACGAACTTTAATATTATCGACTGTTAAAATACTCCTAATACTTTAGTTAATTATAATATGAACAATCAAAATGATTCATCAGAACAACGAACGTGTCGATATTCTTAAAGTCAGGACAACGAGGGGTAACTCTAAAATTTCCAAAATGAACGATGTATTTATTCATCATAATATCATGGTTACCGCTATTTTTATATTCAAAATTGCATGTTTTGTAACAATAAGACATGCCATGTGTAGAAAGGTTTTGTTTTGTGTTTTGTAATCCGACCCTTACGGTTTTAATTTCTTGTACTGTATAATGTCTCAGTCTTTACACCTGTAAGCTATCAATGGAAGCAAACATAATGTGAGATTAGTTTGTTTTGTATGAAGTTTTCTGTATTCAAGGTTGCAGTCAGCGTAAAATACATTTGATATTTCAAATGACTGTCGTCCATTTCTATATCTGTGATGTTAGCTTATTAACAATAGAATTTATGGAAGACTGGTTTACATCATGAAATTTCTTTTATTTGTAATGAACATAAGTAGGATTAAAAGTAATGAAAGTTGTTTCCCTCAAATCACTAATACTGTAATGTTGTATCAAGTATTAGTGCATCTCTCCATTCCCTATCGCCCTTTCTTTAACACTCTCTAAGTCTTCCACCCTAAATCAAAACAAAACAAAAATTATAAATCGATGTTTACGAGGAAAATAAACATGAAGCAGTCATATCGTGCAATTTCGCATGTCGCCCAATTTTGTAAAAGGGACCTAGTTGGCAATTTGTACATTTACAGCTTCAAATTGATCCAAAGCATTTAATAATTTCCCAGATTGCAGACCGAACAATACACTCGAAAATATAAGCAATGCCGTTACAATAAAGTGATCATGTTGTTCAGGTCCACTCGCGTTCATTTAACATAGATTTATGCATTCGACTTCATTCAACAGAAACAACAATTGCAACTTACCGATAAAAATAATTTTGACAATTTGAAATAAAAAGACAAAGTAAAATTAACAAAGTACTCACGTTTTGTCATTTGTTTGTAATGGTAGAAAATTAGTAAAAATTTTAAGAAATACAAGACGTATTAATTAATTACAGATCATTAACTAAATTATGTTCAACTCATTAATGTTACCTGGTTATTACGAGTATTTCAGAGATTATCTAAAGGGGCGTACAGAAAGGTAAATAAACAACTGATCACATGACTTGCGAAGATAACAATGTATGACAACCATTATAATAGTACAGCGTAAATGCATCAGAATCATGTACCGTGCACGTTTAAAATCTATTGTACATGAATTTATCTATAATGATTTTTTAGCGTTCATTCGTTTCAAATATAAATAAGGTGATATGGTATGAAATCAATGAGATAACTATCCAACAAACTTCAAATGAAATAGATGTAAGCAATTATAGGCTATCATTCAGTTTTCAACATTGAGAAAAATCCATACCGTATAGTCGGTTATAACTAGTTATCAAAGGTACTAGGTGTATAATCAAGTAGGCCAGGCGCGCGTTTCGTCTACATAAGACTCATCAGTGACGCTCATATCAAAAATAAGTCAAACAAGTACAAAGTTGAAGAGCATTGAGGATCCCAAATTCCCAAAAGTTGTGCCAAATACGGCTAAGGTAATCCACTCCTGGGATAAGAAATCCTTAGTTTTTCGAAAAATTCTAATTTTTTAAACAGGAAATTTATAAAAATGACCACATAATTGATATTCATGTCAACACCCTTGGGGACGAAACGCCCGTAAGCCGTGGCTAGGGCCCAGCGGTAAATAGTTATCAAAGGTACCAATATTATGATTAAGTACGCCAGACGAGCTTTAACGTTTCGTCTAAATAAGATCTAGACTCATCGTTGACTCTCATTACAAAATATTTAAAATATAAAGCCAAATAAGTACAAAGTTGAAGAGCATGGAGGATTATAAAAGTCCCAGATATAAAAATCTTAAAATACATGAAATAATGCAATTGATAAACCTAACGGCCTACTCTATTACAAAACAACTTACGAAAAAAAGTTATAACAGTCATGAACTAACGACGAGTTTTTTATTTTAAAATAATGTTTGCTTTTTTGTGTTTTTTTTATGTCCGGTAGCAATTACTTTATATAAAAGGTCAAATAAAATGACGATTAGAATATAATACTTTTATCTGTATGAAAATTATTAAATTGAACCATATTTAAAAAAAACAACGTCCAAACAGTTATTGAGCAAAGATAAAATCGGGCTCCTCTCATACACTTAAAACCAGCTGTTAAATTGATTGTTTATAGATTTTAAAAGAGCCTGAAATATTTGATTTTTTGATAAACATGCCAAATAAAATATAGCAGCATACTTTCCTCCAATGATTATTTAAATAGAATAAAGTCCCATAAAGACTGACATAATGAAAAACACCTGCCATATTCCTGACTTGGTACAGGTGATACACTCCGTGCGTTACCTTATCTTGATATAGAATATATGCCATATCCTGTTTAACAATTAACGAAGAGTGCTCTTAATTCATATCATACAGAGGATGAATACTATTGTTGACATTGTTGTTATTTTTTGCATACTACAGGATATATTTATACAGGTCCAAACTTTCTTAGTCGACAACCACAACCCTACTAAAGATAAGTATTTTTTTTCCATTTGAAACTAATTATCAAATCAGGAGCTTATGAGTAGCAATGGAACATTGTCAAAAGCGATCAGTTACTCTCACTGTATATAAAACGGGTGTGTAACGTTGTTACATTCACATTTTTGGGTAATATAAAGTAGACCACTGCAACAGACAGGCGAAGAACAAGATCTGCTCTAAAGTTTTTCAGTTTTCCAAGGGGAATAACTCTGATCCATTAATCGCTGGTTTGAATCATTATATATGTAGGTTTGAAAATCATAGAGAGTGAATTGTTAACGCGTTCATATGTGTTATCATTATACTAAAAAGTAAAAACATAAAAAATACTGAACATAGAGGAAAATTCAAAACAGGAAAGTCTGTTATCAAATGGCAAAATCTATGGCACTCTCAAATCAAAAACTCATCGAGAGGGAATATTACGTTTTTTTCAAAATCGATTTTGGCTTAGAAAAATATTTATTATAACTCTCGTCTACAGATAAAAATATTACTTAGCTGCGATGCTGCAACTTAAAAATACCAATTGAAACAGGACGATGGGATCTAATTCTTAGAGATGACATCTCTGTCATCTCTGCTCCCTGTATATTGGAAATGAATGTTACTACTTATTTGAGTGTCAATCTCATATTGTTAGAAATTTCAGAGAGAAAAAAATAATTTCAGAATATTACCGCATTCATCCAAATGTTGAGAAAATGAAAAGAATGCTTTCATTTTGCAATGTCAAAGAGTTTTAAAAACTAATCATTGTTTATTAAGAAACTAGTAAGACTATTGTAATTAGTATGATTATATCATGTTTATGTAAACATTATTTTGTAGAAACAATAGTTATGACTATGTATTTTGCCTCTTGTTGCACAGGCAAATATGTGTCTAAGTGTTTCCAAATAATGTGATCAAGTCTAATTATCATATCTGCATGAGACCGTGGAGCTAAAGGGAGTTCGCTTCTCAGTTTCAAAATTAGCTTTTCAAAACACTAGTACATATTGATAGGGGATTAGTAAAGGAATCATAAAAGCAAAACAAAAAAATAGGTCATCGTGCTTGTTTTGGATATATTAGCCATTGAAATTTTGGCGGGAAAATGTTCTCTCTTTACTTTTCATAGCTTTATCATTGACACGTTTATTCTCAAAAACTATTAAAATATGATTAATGATTAAAATTTGATAAGACGTTCACAGAGGGCGAATCATTATATATGTAAAAGATTCAAAAAGAAAAATGGGGGACAAAGGGGAACATCTTTTAAGGCATTCAAATAGATAAAACCAGAGGATTCCGTAAATCTGACAAAAAATCCAAAACATGACAAGCGAACATCTTAACAAAAGTAAAATTTTAATTACAAAATCTTAAAAAATACTGCTGTTAATGTTTGAAGCCATGGTACTTTTGCAATACATTCAATGTAAGGAACTCATACCACATATTATTAAAATGATACTTCATGCTAGACATTAGGAAAACATATTTAGTTAAAACATTTCAAATGTTAACTTTTTTCGTAGTCACTAAATGATATCTGCAAAATTGTTCAGTTTACTGAATATAAGAATGCTTCTCCTCCGCTACTTTTTGCAACAATCAACAAATTTCTTTCCTGACTAAAATGAATCGCCCTTGGTTCGGAGAGACCGTCACTTCCAGATAACAGTTGTCGGTGTTGTTTTCCATCAGAAGAGATTAGTATAACATTGTTTGATTTACGTCCTACTACGTATATGTCACCACTGCTATCTACGGTGATGCCTCCTGGTGTCTTCAAAACACTTTCATTTTGAAATGTCCATTGTAGTTTACCTTGAAGATTAAAACATGTAACAGTGTTTTTACCCGGGTTGGTATGATACAGCTTGTCACTAAATGTTGTAACGTAGCATTCGGCCTCCATTTGACCTGCGACTATATCGCTTATGGTCTCGTTATGAGGATTTATCGTTCGAATTCCTTCAAGCCGCCCAGAATAAATTAAATCGGTTCCATTATATGTTATCCCATATATATTCCCATTTAAAGAAATAGTTTTCTTGACGTTTTGGGTTTGCATGTCGATAATATAAATGCAAGGCGCACCAGAACCTCCGGTTGAAACAGCCAAAGAATTGATTTCCGTAATATATGCTACATCAAACGATGATGATGATGATGGCAATTTGACGTTAAAATTCACTGATCCGTTTGCGTTCAGAACGGTTACAGAAGAGTTTCTATAACTACTGCTAGAAAATACCATCCTTCCATCGGGTAGCAGATATGTACCTCTATTTGGTTTGCTTTCTTTGGTGTTAATCGTCTGCTGAAAGTTTAGACTGATATTTTCAAACGATCTTGATGGTACTTTTGCAACCATTAACTGAGCTTGCTTTTGCTTTCTTGTAGTAAGCTCAATATTGGACGGTATACTTTCAACTATGATCTTTCCGAAATTGGGGATGTCGGTAATGAGATTTTTAATTGCAGTGTTGATATTTAATGACAGAACAATCTGTTTCAAATGGTCGCTACTAGATATTGACCTGATGAATTCATTTTTGTCAAAGACCTCTTTTTCAATACGTTTCATTGACAAAAAAGTCTGAAGGTCTGACGCATGCTGTTTGATATCAGAAATGCTCCCTTGCAATATGGCAATCCCTTGTTGTTTTTCCTCTAAAGAATTTAACAGTTGATGGATTTGTTTACTCTCCTGGTCTGCCGTTGCATATAGTTCCTTTATTATATCTGCTTGTATTTTGTCGATATGATTATTGATTGATGTTCTAGTTTCTAGGATTTCCTTCTCAATTTGTTTACGAGTCTCCGGTAAAGTTTTCAGATTGTTTTGTCGGTCTTCCCGGATTTTTTCAATGTTTTCCCCGACTTCCTTTAATGTCTGTTCGATCTCAAAAAATGCATTTGACGATTTGACGTTATTAATGACGTCTTCTATTTTCAATATTTCATGGCATTTGTTGTGACTTTCTACAATACAGTTTCTACAACAAGGACATTCATGCATCTTGCAGTAGATGCTTAACTTCTCATTGTGCTTGTCGCAGAACTGACTAATCTTTACTACATCACTTGGTAATTTATGATAGTCGGTAATTGGTATGACTGTATGATTTCGTGATGCTTTAGATAAACTGTGGTGTTCCTGGCAACTGTCGCAAAGTCCTTCATCACATTCAGTACACCAGACCGCAGAAGGTTTGGATACATGACGTAAATCACAAACACTGCAACTTAAAGATGAAGTCGCCATCATACAATAGAAAACGACAACCTTAAAAATAAAATAGTATAATAAGAGCATAAAGTCGATATTTTATTGTGTCAGAAAAAAATCATCGGCTTGAATTCCTCACGTTATTCTTATTCGTATTCCATATTTAATTCAGTATTAATGGACTTTTTTACAGTTTATTTTGCAGTGATAGCTAGTTTTAAAGGTTGATGCCATTAGATGAATTTTCTTAATTCACTATTATACTTTAATAAACGATTCGAGAAAGATGTGAAAATTGTCACATTTAATTAAAGTTCCTCTAAATTGCATTAAATTAACTGTAGTACATAAGCTAATAGGCTTTCTCAATTCTCGTTTTTTAATAGAGATTGGACCATTGGTTTCCTCGTTTTAATAGATTTACACTCAGTCTGGTAATATTTGAAGCCCTTTATAGCTTGCTGTTTGGTGCGAGTCAAGGCTCCGTGTTGAAGACCGTATTTTGACATATAATGGTTATTCTTTTACAAATTGTGACTTGGGTGGATATTTGAATCATTGGCACTCATACCACATCTCCTTGTGTTCCTCTTTTCACTCCAATAGCCAAAAGGTGTATTTGGTTTATCTAAATCAATTGATGTGTGAAATTCCTACTTTTGGAATGTTTCGAAAACTTCATTAAAATGGTTTCCATATGTTGCTTTTTTGGTGTATTGTTGTTTGTTTTTTTTAGGTCTTTTGCCATAGTGTTGACTTTTCACTTTTTATATATCTTCGCCTCTCTATTTGAAAAGTCTAATAGAGAAAACCCCTTTTCAATCTCTCAAACTCGGCAGTTTTACAATTTCACAAGGCAGTGATTTTTTTCTCTCAGTCTGATTGTAATGAATTAACTTATATGTACACCTAACAGTACGTACAGTACAGTAAGTGAAAATGGTGATATATAAACTTAATTGTTTTTTCTTCTTCTAAGAAATGGAAATATAATAAACAAACTCGAACGAGATACCATGTTAATAGTAATTATAACAATATCAAATGGGAATGGATAAACTGTAAAGTTTGGTTCAAGATATTTTTCTTTCACAAATTAATACATAGTTTTGGCTCAAAATCTTTATTTATTGAGTCATTGCTGTTTGATCTTCATCAACACACAGAGCAAAAAAAAAATACAATGAGGGATGAAGAGCTACCATTTGTACTGCCACTCTAAAAGAACTATATGTTTGATAAGGCAGAACTTTTGCCTAGAAAAAGCCCCCAATAGACCAATTAGACGGTTGTTGTGGTATAATAGTCCCTACGCGACATTCCCCTTCCACGAGGTTAAAGATTAAACATGTTGCAATTCTCATTTTATTATTTTAAGTTTAATCGGCTTTGGCTGATTGTTTAAACATTTCATAAGGTCAAACAAACTTACCGCAAATTGGTGTTGCAAAATTATGCTGCCTTGGCCCTACACCCCCCCCCCCCCCCCCAAATTGTATATGTTTACAGCTGCTTTTTCTTTTTCATAATACCTTAAATTGCAGGTAGACGAGGAACAAACAAACAAGACAAATGTGTTGTATTTATGTTTGTTAGGCTTGCATACAAATCATGGCCGAGACAGATTAAGAAATCAATGCATATGACTTGTACATTTTGATTGGTGGTTTGAATGGAGTGAAAAGAGTGAAGATAGAAGAGTGTAGGTTTAATCGTGAATAGCACACATAGAAACAACTGCCATTTTCAAGAGACGCCTAGTGGGATTAGGGAAATAATTTTGAACCTATCAGATGACTAAATATTAAGCATAATCAAACATGCCACGAAGGAGCTTTAAAATGAAATATTGTTCAATAGTCTATAAGAGAGACACAAAAACAAAGATAAATGATTACGACACTGATAACCGGGATACACAAATGTGCATATGAGAGATGTACGCAAGTAAAATAAGCTGGAGTTGTTCTCTCTTTGTCACTTTCGTTTTTTGTGGTAGGAAAGGAGTATAGGATTATACTTACCATTCTTATCTTATTTGTAGAAGAACATTGATTAATAATATTAAAACATTTATACAAATCGTGTTAGATTCAGTTATTTACCTTATGTATCCGAATATGTCATGCCTTTTTGGTAAACGACCGACCAGGAAAGTAAATACACGGCTGATCACGTGACTTTATATGAAAAACGATAAACATGATATGGCGGTATATTTCAAATGTGTTTTATCCAACAGTTAATTACACACATAATGCTGAAACTTACTACGAATTCATGCATTATTTCTTTGGAACGTTTGCATTGCGTGAAACTATTTTCACTTAAGTTAATTTGGTGATAATGATGATCAATATCATATGTCCCAGTGAGGTCAGATGAACATAAAAATCTTATTTTAGAAATATCTTAGAATAGATAACCGTTATATGTATCGCAAACATTAACATGATTAAGTGAATCTTAATTTTAAAGTCATCCAAACAAAAAATGAGGACGAAATTACAGGTCTTTCTCGTATACGACTTCACACTAACGTCGCAAATCAGTCCGCGCGTTAAGTACTGCGTATTGGCAGAGACATATATACACATAAAATTGAGAATGGAAATGGGGAATGTGTCAAAGAGACAACAACCCGACCAAATAACACATGTATATATGTCTCTGGTATTGGTCTCTGGTATTGGTATATATATAATTCATGTCACAACCCGCAAAGACATGTAAGTGAAGAGTAACTTCCAACATACAGAGAACGAACTTGAATATTATCGTTAACATTCTTCTTTCAACTGCAATATGAGCTATCAAAATGATGTAACAGAAAAAAACAAACATGCCACATGATTATTTCTGAAGTAAGGACAACGAGGGGTAACTCTAAAATTTCTTAAATAAACAGTGTGTTTATTCTTCATGTAATCATGATTATCATATCCAAAATGTCATGTCTTATAATAATTATATTACGTGTTCTTTCAGTTTCGTAAATAAAAATTAAGGTATCCAGAAATTGAAGGAATATAGCTGTTCCGGGCCATATGAGTATGTGTACCATACGCGTATGCATGGTCATGACCGTATGGGTATATATATATACTAGAACACACCCGTGATATCGCGGGTCCGTGACTGAATTAAAGAATATAACTATGCGCAAGCCTTATTTTAGTATTAGTATTGTCATCTGATAAAATCATGCCGATTATAAGATACACAGTTTTCTCTGCTTTCAAATCTTTCTGTTTGAACTCGTCGAACTGGAACTTATCAATTATTGGTATACATATTAATTATTTGGAAAACAAAAGGTCCTGGAATGGAGTATTTTTTAATCAACAGCATTGTCCTATATTAGTTATAAATAAAGTTGAATTCTTTGATTCGCTGTTTTACGTCATGCCCGCTAACAAACTGAAAACTGTACCTATACGCCTTATTTTTAGTCCAGATTTTTAGTATTCGTATTGTTATCTTAGAAATTCTTACTGTTTAAAATACTACAATAGGTAACAATTTGACAATTTAGTAGTGTCAACCCTATGATTATGCACCGTGTATATAGCAGATTTATCCTGAATACACCGTTAGGTGGTGCGCCTGTCAGATGCGGAACGTACAGATAAGGTAATATGTAACAGGTGATTATACTATTGGTATCGGTATCGGACTCGACCCGGAACTTCTTAATTATTGGCAATATTAATTACGTGGAAAACAAAAGGGCCTGGAGGGGTGTAATTTCTAATCTACACCTTTGTACTATATTAGTTGTATATAAAGTTGAATTCTTTGATTCGTCGTTTTTACGTGATGACGGCTGACAAATTGGACCTCGTAATTTTAGTATTATAGATACTCATATGGTCCGACGGTCCATACGCGTATGGTCGGACCGTACGCGTATGGTCGGAGTTAGTAAGTTTACAGTTAATACTTAACTCTTCATAAGGTATGACCCTTCTAGTTGGCAAGTCATTGAAAAGACGATAGCAAAGGTCATTTTATTATATATTTAAATGATAAAACGTTTAAATGAATAAAAATAAACAGTTTCGCGCATTTTATTTTACTCACTAGTCACAACGACTTGAGAAGACATTTTCCAAAATTTCTTAATGAACTGGTATGTAATGTCCCAAGTATTCACCGATATCGCTCCGCGCAGCTGCTTAGAAGGCTAGAAAAAGCTTGAACACAACCAAGACGTGCAATTTTAATGCAGAAAAGATATGGTTCTGCGTGTAAGTAAATATCACCATAAGCATTAATGCAATAAAATAACTACCAATGAAAACTAATTGTGGCATCAATATTTGATGTTTATGAATCCTTTGAATTATGAAATTTATACATTTTCATGTAATCATCATTGTTTTCTTTTAGATAACATGTATTGTTTTGTTGAAACGTTTTTAATACATATTTGAAAAAAAATACCTTTATGGCCAAAATACTCATATGACCAGGTCCGTTTATAACCGAACGAGTATATACTCATATGATCCGACCATACGTGAACGGTCGGACCATACGCGTATGGTTGGACCATATGAGTATACGCATATATGGTCATGACAATATACGCGTATGGTCCAAATACTCATATGGTCCGGAACATAGTCACTTTCGAAAATGATTTTCCTTTTAAAACCTAAATCTTACTTAATTCTTCCAAAAATAACGACTGACGATACCAAAATGCGTCGTACTATGGGGAGAAGGCATTTGTTTTGTGTTTTGTAGTCAGACACTTAGTATTGTATTGATTCCCTTTACACATTACCAATTCCAACAACATCTATGAATGCTGTTGAATGCAAAGCAAAACAAAAATCGTTTTTTTCTTTCTTCTGCTGGTTGAAGTGAACTGTATGCATGGTTAGATTTTCGTCCATTGAGTACCTTGCATGACCATGCGTGGTTGTATAGGAAACCAGAATACATTTGATATCATAAAAAAAATTTAATTCATTTATATATCTGTGCTGTTAACTGGGCTTATTACATTAAACTAGATTTCATAGAAGTCTGACTTACAACTTAAAATACTTGCTATTTGTAAGTTCTTCAATAAGGATACGAATTAAGTAGTCTGTAAATTGTTTACCTTGAAAATATATTACTACAATCCCTATTCCGCTTTCTTTAATACACTCCCAGCCACCCTGAAATACTGAAGATAAAGCAAACAAGACCAATAACTTGATATAAATGGGGCCAAATTAATCATGAAGGATTATCTCATGCAACATCTATTTAACAACTTTTGATACATATATCTGCTATGTGCCAGCGGTCTTGTTTGATATTTTTGTTGATATAGTAAGTACCAGAGCCAAAGTTGACATTGTTTTGAATTTAACCCATTTCTCGAACGTCAGTCTTTTTTTTCTAAGTGAAGATTATTTGTGTCACCATTGCCTGAACTGTATTTGTAAAGGGGCACTAGCTGACAAATTCATGTTCACCGCTTTGACTCAAATTCTCATATTAGATTTATAACCCTGTAAAACATTTATTCAACTTATAAAAAAAGTCTTAAATAAACAATTTATATGGCATGGATCGTAAATATGTAGCTTCGTTTCATGTGTATTTTAGTCTAGACGACATCTTAATAACTACCGAGATGACCCCGAAAACAGCTGACGGTCACAAAACACGATATAAACATAAATATAAATATAAACAGATATGTGGACCTCGTGCAATTGGGTTTTTCTATGTCTGTTTGATTTCAAGTTTAGTACGGTTAAAAGAATAATTTATTTTTTTTCAATTTTAACTGTATGAAAAGGATTTTTTTTGTGGATTGAATCAGACAATCAAATGATTTACCTTTGTTTCACTTTCATTGTTAACATTTTTTCTACTAGTAATCCATCTCTATAGTTAAGGGGTTTGAACACCTTAGCTGTATTTGGCAAAACTTTTAGGAATTTTGGTTATCAATGCTCATCAACTTTTTTTTAAAACTTTTTGTTATTCGAACGTCCCTGACTAGTCTTTTGTAGACGTTTTTACGGTATACACCATTCAAAGCTGTGTTTTTTTTTGGAAAAAAAAACCCAGTATAACGTCGACATAATCGTAACGTCGCCGCATTGCAGGCCGTAAACGTTGACTTTTGACGTTATTCACTACCAACAAGGCAAGGTAACACCACGGGGGGGGGGGGGGGGGGGGGGGGGGGGTAACTTCGATATTTTTTTGGTAGGGGTGTGCCATTTTTGCCTCAGAAAACGTACCCATTTTAATATAACATTCACTGAAATTCAGTACCTATAGTTATATAAATATTGAAGAAAGAATTACCTATACTTATATAAATATTTAAGAAAGAATGATATACAATATTTAAAATATGACCCATGCGTATATAAGCACTAACTCATCTTCACTCATAATTCATAAAAATACCAGTTACCCTTAATTTTTCATATATATAAAATATAAATTGACATTCTCAATAGCATATTTATATATGATATGTAGATCATTTCCCAAATTAATAAACAGTTATCAAACGTAAATGCATATTAATATAGGATGTCGTTAAAAAGGAGGGTAATTTTATATAAAATCTCGCAAAATTATGACCCATATTTTTGGCACATCCCCGTATACCCAATAATAGGAAGTTGACCCCCCGTGGGTAACACATTGATTATTAGACAAAAATCGAAGTCGGTGACCATATGATTATTTTATATTATCAAAACAGAAATGTATGTCAACAGATGATATATATATATGTAGATTTTTTTAAAGAAAAATCTATGAAGTAGAAATAGACATTTGCCGATTTTAAGAAAAATTTTATATGTTTTTTCGTCGATTTTATCAGAGACATATAATAATGTATTATATGTCTCTGATTTTATGTGCTTCAGTTCTATATACAAATATGCTCCCATATTGAAAGAAATCAATCTGAAATATTTCAGATAATGAAAAAGAAAAATGTATTATTTTTTTCGATTTCAGTCAGTTGTAGTTCATGATCATCGAGCCAAGAATGTATGCAAAATTTTAGCATAATCTGTGTTTTGGACAATTTTGAGTAAATTCTGTATCACAAATATGTGTTGTTTATGTATTACTCTATTCAGAAGATTTATTAATAGTTTTGTTTTACATTCATTAATTTTTTATAAGTCCTATCTACATATACTGATATAGCTCCTCTTTTAACCGTCCTATGACCGAAAACCGGAAAAGAACACATTTTTCTGCATAAAAGGGTCCCAAATTTTTTTCGCCTCGCTCAGCTCGGCGGTAGTTGCTTGCACATTGTTTCTTTCTAGCTACGCCCCTGAATTGAAATACTTTAAACTAAGACTTTAAAGAATTAGATTAATCATATTTAGTGTTGACTGTTTCATGATTGCTTTATATACAAACAGTGTACAACTAACCTGGGAACAGTATGTTCCCGAACTAAGATCAACTAACTTGGGTTATATAATTTTTTGGCAGTGGCTATTTGACCGGCACCGGCTAAATAGCAAATTTGCTATTTGACCGGCACCGGCAAAATAGCAAATTTGCTATTTAGCCGGCACTGAATAAAACTGTTTATTGATGTGATAAGTAAAGAATAAATAAGCTTTATGATAATTTAAAATCATTTTATCACAAAATATCAAGCATTAAAAATACACGGAGTACAATAAAAAAAAAAATATTGAAGATGTTCATAAATAAATAATTTATAACTTTATAATATTAATTAAAAGCATGAAAATACATTTGTATAAACATTACTAAATGTATGTTTTTCTAAAATATTTATAAATCTGTCATACATCATTACTCCACATTACCAGATTTTGCTGAACATTTTCTGATTGCCTTAAATTCTTTGCGAACAGAACGAGACCTCAAAACAAGTGGTTTATTTCAAAAGAGGACTGTTTCAACATTCTCGAATGATTCACCTGAATATAAATATCAAGAGTTGATGACACCATATGCTTGGGCATATATCATGAAACAGTTTTCACTACGGTCTGAAATAAAATTGGCGAAGAAAGAGAGTGGTGATAGAGAAATTATATGGACAACTACAACAAACTGTCATCAGTCTTCCAAAAAAGAGTACCTGAAAAAGCAATTGTGGACCATTTCATACGAAAAGTTCCAAAGAAATCGGATTTCTTTTATTAGACTGGTTTGTTGGAAGCGATTTAGAAGAAAAAAATGCTGCTTATAACAACATTTTAATAACTGAGGAACAAGTTGAAGCAAGACCTGAACTTTCAACTGCCTCTTGTTTGGACTCAATTGTAAACATTTATTTAATCAAAAAATATTGTCAAAAAGATGCATGGGAAGCTATTAAGAGCATTCATAAAGAGAAATAAAAGAAACCCTATGCACATATGATGCAGATCTAAAGGAAGCCAGTGTAATATGTAGTTCCTGTTTGGAGTGGCAAAATTTATCTTGTGCTAGATTAAAACAACTTTCAAAGGCAAATAATTGGTTTTGTAACAATTGCAGATGTTAAATCATGTACATGTGTCCTTTTGAAATTCATAGCAACAACTTTTAATATTGTCTTTTTTAAGATGTACGAAGTTTCACATAACATTATTTTTTATAGCATGGCAGGATATTTAAACCATAGATTTTACACAGAATTTGGCATCAACTTTTTTATAAATATTTTAGAAAAAAATATATTTAAAAATGTATATATACAAATGTGTTTTCATGCTTTTAATCAATATTATAAAGTTATAAATTATTTATTTATGAACATCTTCAATAAAAAAAATTGACTGTACTCAGTGTATTTTTAATGCTTGATATTGTGATAAATCATTTATAATTATATAAGCTTAATTATTTATTCTCTAATTACATGACTAACATGACTAATCACATCAATGAACAGTTTTATTCAGTGCCGGCTAAATAGCAAATTTGCTATTTTGCCGGTGCCGGTCAAATAGCAAATTTGCTATTTAGCCGGTGCCGGTCAAATAGCCACTGCCTAATTTTTTCGCTTGAGATTGCACTGCACTCTTTAAGGTAAGTTGTCGTTCGTAAAGGAAAATAAACACAGTGTCGCTTTTTATGACACTTCCGTTACACCCAAAACAGGTTCAGTACTGGAAAAACATTTAAGCAAGTAAGTGCTAAATTACACTGTTTTTGACACCCTAGCTTGCAAATTGTTTTATCATTTTACAGTTAAAACATTAATGCATGCGTTTACAGAACGAATGATTATTTTGCATTCATGAACATGATGAAAGATCCTTAAACTTAAAGAAAACAATGTTGATATTTGGAATGCGCACAAAATCATGTTATCAATAAATAGCAACAAAGTAAAAAAAGTAAAATTCTACTTCCTTTGGTGTGCATTGTCACCTTTTTACAAATCTTCAAGTCCTCTGACTGAGCTGCTTAGGCATAATTGTCAAAAGACTACATACAGTATATATATGCCCCCTACATTTGACTTGTACATGTATAATTTTCCGCATGTTTAGTTAAAAATAGGAGGCAGACAGTACCTGTGAAAGGGGACGATTTTTTAATTCAAACATATTTTAACTTCAAAATCTGTTAAGAACAGTTAACCAATAGGACAATACACCTTATCACTAATCCGGGCTGACCTGGCCGCTTGAACTTTTGACGCATACAACAATCACTTTTCCATTCACATAGTTTTTTTTATCCTACATCGATCTTTTGAAGTCGTCCCTTAGTAACTCATGAATTCCTATGATAGAAATTTGAAGAATCAACAATTCGGTCATGTAAATGCCAAACCCTTATTACTATGACTGGACAGGAATAAAAAGGGATTTTAATTGGGACAAATGTCTAATTTCAAAAGAAAAAAGTTAGACCCACATTTTTGAGTTATGAACGGTAATACATTTGTTCAATAAAATATCTTTGATCATGAATAGAATGGATATGAAGTTATACAGTGTACAACATGTACAATCATGACAATGGTGAAGATATAAAATTAAAAATTAGATTATTTTTTTATCATTTTGTATGTACATCATTTTGTCATGCATATGTTTGTACCTGATTTATATTAATACTGATCATTACTGCTCTACCATCGTCTGCAAGATATACTGGTTTGGCTCTTGACCATGTTGACCCAAATTGATTCCACCCACTTCAATACTTTGTTAGATTTAAGAATGATCTGAATGTATTGAAATAATTAATTAATTATTATTACGGAATATAATCAATGAATACTGAGTTGCTTTACTAACTAGTTTCATTGAACACTTATAATTAAATACTTTTGTTATATAAATATCATGTATATGATTGCCCAGGATTTTAAAAGAAATGCAACTTTGCTGTTTGTAAACATTATATAATAGATATATATCTAAGAAGATGGGGCATCATGAGTGCCAAAGAGACAATTCTCTATCCAAGTAACGATCTATAAAAGTAACCCATTATATGTCAAAGTTAGGTCTTCAAGCCTTTGAAGACACTGATGAACAGCAAACTTTAAAGGGCCAAAAATAATGACTAGTGTAAAACCATTCAAGTAGGAAAACAAACGTTCTAATAAATCTATACATGTATAAAAAAAAACGAGAAACACTAATGAACCACATCAACAAACACTGAACATCATGACTAAGGACATGTTTTATAGTAAAGAGAACCAAAGATATAAAATTGAAGTTGGTCAAGAAAAACTGATTTGAAACGTCTTTTGTCAATTTCTATTTTGATGTCCCATAGTTAAATCCCTTGATTTTCTCTAATGATATATTCATTTCTATTTTTTGGCGTTTCTGTTGAATGAACATGATGAATATTAAATTCAAAGCTTCTATGACACTTATCTGACAGCCTATCCACACACTCATTCTACATCTTTGTGTTATTCTATAATACTAATATAACATCCAATTTGTCAGCCGCGATGAATCAAAGAATTCAACTTTATATATAACTAATATAGTACAATGGTGTTGATTAAAAATTGCACCACTCCAGGCCCATTTGTTTTCCATGCTATTAATATTGTCAATAATTAAGAAGTTCCAGATCGAATCCAACACCCATACCAATAGTATATTCACCTGTTACCTATAACCTTATCTGTATGTTCTGCATCTAATAGCTACATGTATAGGCGCACCACCAAACGGTGTATTTAGAATTTTGCTGTATCATGGTATACTGTTGAGTAAATAATACTCCATTCCAGGCCCTTTTGTTTTCCAAATCATTAATATCACCAATAATTCATAGGTTCAAGGTCACATCTTATAATCACCATGACTTTATCAGATGACAATACCAATAATAAAATAAGGCATACACATAGTTATATACTTCAATTCAGTCATGGACTTACGATATCACGGGTGTGTTCTAGTATACATAAAAAATTGCTTCATTAATTATGTATCAATGCACATTTTGTTTTACAGAAAAAACTTGACTTTAATCTGCACTTTTATTTTAATCATAAATAAATATAAAAAAATTAGTTCAAACTATAATATGAACATGATCAATAAATATGATATACAATATACATGTATAGTTGTATTTATATTGTAAAATAATTAAGGTAAATTTTTTCAAACTTATTTACATGTATTTGTAGATGACATTTTAAAAGATTTGTCAGATGAATTTAAAATCCAGGTGTTGCCAGTTTCACACTGTGATAATATATTTCTCATATGACAGCTAAATGTTGTTATAATGTAGACCGGTATACTAAGTAACTTTCCATTATAAACACAGGTAGTATATATATATATGTGTATAATAAGTGTCCACAGTAAACTTAGTTGAAAAAGTAAGTTTGCTCAAGTCGTTGAAGGGCAGAATTTAAAAAAAAATAATTTCAAGTTTGTTTTTTTTTGTGCCAGCCCAGTGGGAAATATAACTGTGGAAACTATAATTGAAATGAAGTACTTGTAGGTATAAATTTATATTTAAAAACAAGAATGCTCGAGAGATTTTAAATTGAATAACATGCATAATATGTCATTCAAAATAATTATATATCTGTACATGTACATGCATGACAAGGATTTTGATTAAATTAACACTATATCTGTCAAAGCTTAAATTCTACATGTACATGTAGTTGGTTTTTATTGCGTTCTTTTTTATATACATGTAACTAAAGAGTAAAATTCTTTCGGTTTTGTCAGTTCTGGGAATTTTAAGATAGTAACGGTAAGAATTTCAATACAAAGGAGTATGTTCGATAAGGTCCTAAAATGGCCCCCTTTTTTAGCGTAAATTTCAAATTCGGATTTATCGACCAATATCACGATAAATTATAGCTAATACATTGACTAGCTAGGATATAAACCATTTTGTTGAAAATTTTACGTTTCTGCGTTTCATTATGACGTCACAAGTTGTACTCATATTGACTTTTCACGAAAAAGTCAATGAAAATGGATAAATTTCCATAGATTATTTGACAGGAAACATAGAGCGCATACGTCGACAACAAAGATCTTTTAAAATAATGTCTGTGAAGACATTTCACATGTCTTATTTGAATCTTAAGCTTGTAGACGCCTGCGCTCTATGTTTCCTGGTCCTTTATTTGGTTGAAATCTAGCTGATTTTGTCAAATTTCACCAATATCCCTTATCTTGACCTTTTTTGGATGTAAAAATCAAGGTGTTAGAATTAAACTTTGACAAAAACAGTTCAGTTTAACTTTCTAACATGTCTTTAAGGCAACTTAAAACATTTATTGTCTTGTAACTATGAACTTTATAATTGGGGCCAAATATGGCCATTACCGAACTTACTCCTTTGATTATAACTTGTTTCAAAAGAATATTATATTACATTGTACATTTACTGAAGTTCATAAGGAGATGTGGGTTATATTTTCCAATGCATATTAAACCTGTCATGCCTGTAGAAGAATGTGCATTTTGAGTATAAACTGAGATACTACAATGATAGCCTCTGAACGCTAAGAATGATGCCTTTAAATTTATGTGCACAGATACATGTATAAACACACATTTCAAACATGTACAATTTATTTTCTACATGTATGTCAAAGTATCCATGAAATGTAACTTCTATGAGAAATACTGGACTTTGTAAGAAATTGAAATTTACATCATGATATGTATACATGATATAAGACATGTAAGATGGTTGAGTTGTATTATGTATAGTTAGAATTGAAATACCCCAGTGGTGGACCCCCTTCTTCTTTTTTTAAGATCAATGCTGAATTGGAACATTGATGGAAACATCCCTTTTAAGTGGATCCTTCCTTCTTATCTCTCCCTTTTTATCTATTGTCTATATGATATCAATGTTTGACATTCAATTTTTAAGATAGTACATTTGTACATTTATCATGTTTATAGTAATAATAGTACATTGCATAAACATGATAAAAGATATAATCCATTACAATAAAATGATGATCTGACAACATGATTCCCCTGTGTTATAGATAATTTAACTGGGATGATTCATTCCGTAAACAATGGTAAACAAGTCCTTGATCTGGAAACACTGTCAGAAAAGTTTGTTAATTGTTTAGAGAGATAAGGATAATAGATTCCATAGAGAAACAGGCTGTGAAAACATTGAAAATAGTCAACAGTTTCTGCAGATTTAAATGATACTGAGGTACTATACATGCTAATGTTTGTACTTGAAGCTAATCGCATGTTCTTGAAGCTAATCGTAAATAAATGGGTTCTGGTTTTAGAACATTTGGAGTTTATCTTGTATCAGCTACTTTGGAAGTTGATATCAGAAGTAGTGTACATTATGTATTTTACCACTGGAGATTAAATATAAACAACTAATAATCAATCAATCAATTTATTTATTTAAGCTAGAAAAAAAGAAAGATTTCCAGATAATTTTATTTCCAGCTGTGATACAATTGTAGCCTTTTGATTTTGTGTTCATTCAGAATCACTAAATAAAATTTAGATCAGTTCCAGATATATTATAATGACATAAATTTTGATATTATTCATATTGGTTTCTCCAGATGTGATTCTTTAGAGGGTGTGTGTATGTAAGGAGGTATGGAATGGATGGAGTACAGACAATTGGTTTGATCTTGTCTCCTCTCAGTCATATGTCAGTTGTACATATCATAGTTCAAAGTCACTTATCTTCATCTGGTTGACCAATGAAAGATCTTGATTGTGACATTGTAATATGGTATGAATTTGTCAATGAGACCACTAAACCAAATAACACAGAAATTAACAAATAAAGATCCTTTAACATTGAGAATAGCCCATACCACATGCTTCAATTGAAGGTACACATATCCACAAGTATATGTTGATGAAAAAAAAATCCCTGGAAATAAAAATAGGTTGGTTTTTGTCGAGCCTTTGAATTTAGTCGAAAAAGCGAGACTAAGCGATCCTACATTCCGTCTGCGGCGGCGGCAGCGGCGTCCACAAATATTCACTCTGTGGTTAAAGTTTTTGAAATTTTAATAACTTTCTTAAACTATACTGAATTTCTACCAAACTTGGACAGAAGCTTTTTTATGATCATAAGAAAGTATCCAGAAGTAAATTTTGTAAAAATAAAATTCCATTTTTTCCGTATTTTACTTATAAATGGACTTAGTTTTTCTGCGAGGAAACATTACATTCACTCTGTGGTTAAAGTTTTTAAAATTTTAATAACTTTCATAAACTAACCTTGATTTGTACCAAACTTGGACAAAAGCTTGTTTCTGATCATAAGATATTATTCAGAAGTAAATTTTGCAAAAAAAAAATCACTTTTTCCGTATTTTACTTATAAATGGACTTAATTTTTTCTTCCAGTTAACATTACATTATATTGTCATACAGTCTGCAGTTAAAGTTTATAAAACATTTATTAGATTCATAAACTATCCTGGATTTTTTACCAAACTTGGAAGCTTCTTTCAATCAAAAGACAGTATCGAGAGGGAAATTTTTATTGATGTTTTTCCTCATTTTTGTTGAGTCTGCGATTAACAGCAAAAGTAGGCGAGACTCTGGGTTCCGTGGAACCCTTACGAATTTTTAATAACTAATACCTGTATAAAACCCTATTTTTAACCTTTTACAATGTAGCTGTTCAGTATTTACACCTACATGTACATGTATCTTCAATTTTTGTTTATGTATATCTTGTAGATAGGTGGGATTTGTAACATGAGTATTGGACCCAAAAAAAAAGAATTACTATTAATATTGACAAGAACAAATTCTATACGCCTCAGATGAGTCATAATAATATTATCTCTCAAATAAACATATTTTGACTTACTACCTACAAATTTGTTAAAGGTAAGCAGTGTTCATCTATTAATTATATTATGGAGTTGTATTCTTAATTCATATTAAATGAAGTTGCCTTTTTGCTTTCAATTTGATTTTGAATGTATAATCTTTATATCACCGCATTATGTTGTATGGACCTGTAGATGGTAGAGGTATATTAAGTCTTTTATTTTGAAATAGAACAAGATGGAATATATGTCATGTATGTCTTTGGAATTGAACTTACAATGTAAATAGTACTAAATACACAGTTGGTAATAAATAATTGAAAATATATATATATATATAAAATACAACTCTGTTATTTTTATTTTCCAAAGAGCAACTGCAATCATCATCTAGGTACCCTGTACATGCTGTAGAAACTGAACTGAGCTTTTATGGTCCTAGCGAGCACAGTTTTTTTTATAATTTGTGAAACATAAATATATATACGATACAGAAATTATCAAAAAAATTATCACAATTGCCATAAGATTGATGACAAGTTCTGCAGCAGCTGCAGCTGAGCTGGGTACTTTGATACTAAATAAAGCATGATTCTTTTATATATTGTATTTATTATGGAAAATAAAAGGTTTTTCATTATGCCTCGCTTGTAATAGAAAAGGGCATCTTTCATGTCTTTGTAGTCTGTTATCAATCCTTTGAACTGTATCTTTTTAAAGTTATGGTCTCAGATAGTTTAACATGAAATTGTGGTCACCTAAAATAAACTTGAAGCTTGACTATAAATATGATGTGAACTTTTAAAGCACTTGTACATTGTACATGCATATCATAATCATGTATATATATCAAAGTAGAGTTTTTTATGGCCCATTTATGGGCATTACGTTTTCTGGTCTGTCATGTCTGTGCATTCGTTTGTCCGTGCTTTTGTTTGTCCATCCTGCATCAGGTTAAAGTTTTTGGTTGCGTTGTTTTTTATGAAGTTGAAGTCCAATCAAACCTAGTACACATATTCCTTATGTCATGATATGATCTTTCTAATTTTAATGCCAAATTAGAGATTTCCCTGCATTTCCACAGTCTATTGAATATAGAAAATAATAGTGTGGATCCGATGGGGCATCCTTGTACTAGGGACACATGTATTCTTGTTTAACCAAGATTTCACATTTCAATGTTTTCGGGTGAAGGTGTCTAATTCAGTAATTGTCACATATTCTTGTTTTCATAAAATTAAATGTACAATGTATCATGAAAATTATTAAGTTGTAACAATATATACAGTAACAAATGTATATAAATTCCATACATTATCATAATTATCACGATTATGTACATTGAAAAGAGCTTTGTACACACCAATCTGTAATAGATAAACTTTAAAATAGTTGGTTTTCACTCATTTACGACTTTTAACAATGTTTTAAAGTTTGTTAAAAAAAATACAATGTTTAAAGTTTGTCTTTCTGCAAAAGAAATTAATTGATTTAGACAATTTTAACTGAATGCCAGATCATGATTAAAATAATAGCATCTGATCTATTTTTGTTGATTTAACAACAGCCAAAAACCCATTTCTGCTGTAACCCTAATACAAATGTACATGTATCCAGAGACGAGAGACTTTCATGACTAGGTCTGACTTAAGTATGGTTTTCCATCATGGTCTGCCATTTATCAAGATCTGTGGGAGAGAGAAGGGAATTGCCTTTAATTGACTGAGATTATACCGATGCTAGTTCATCAATATTGACAAATTCTGGTGATTTTTGTTTTTCAGACCTTTGTAAACAAAACAAACCAAATAAAGGAAATTAAGAAGTTATAATTTTAATAAGCCTTATACATGTAGGTAGACATTGGTACATTGGCTTTATCTTTGGTAGTCATTGCAAGGATATCCGTAATTTACTATCCAGTCCCCTCCTCTGGGTTGGGCTATTTGTGTAGGAAAATTAATTGTTGTATAATAGAATAAAACGAATGATGTATAGCAATGTATAGTGTATTAAAACTAATTTTTCACACTTTTTCCTTCAGCAATCATACATATTCATCATGTTCAGCATGATTACTTTTCATGAATCCTTTGTAAGTTGTAAATATAGATTCCTTTTATATAATATGCACCTCAATTACTGTACAGTGCGCCATTTCATGATTTGAATAGTCTCTCTATAGTTATCTATGCTGTTCAATTATGCATTCATCGGATTTATAATGACCAATATGAAGCTAAATATAGAAATGTTACAATGTGTTATAGCACATATAAAATAGACATTTAACTGTCAGATTTGATTTTACCATGACCTTTTTGTTTTATTGGTCATGAATCCCTTTCAATATTGGAAACAGACACATAATATTGTAATTGTCTGAAACTGATGTTCATTTTATGGTAGCTCTTTTTTTCTCCCACATTTCATTAACTGGTGAAAAATTCAATAAGGAATATATTTTACTTTATAAAGCTTAAAACTAGAATAATTGTTTATATTGGAAAAAATGGTAGAGTAATGATTATTGGTTCAATATTCCTATTGGAATGTTTAAAACTGTTTCACCTACGGCTACAACTATTCAAGTATATAGGTTTGGTTTGTTCGTGAATTCAGTTACTAAAACAGTGGTGGAACCAGAAATTTTCATAAGGCGGAGCATTGACTGCTCCAGTTATCATTCAGTGATTCCTTGTACATTTGTTGTATACTCAACCAAATATTTTTCTACAAATGTGGGGCCCTCTTAATCTGCCTCTGTAAAATGACTGATAAGCTAAAAAAAAAAATGATTGCATTCTATAAACATGATATAATCATGACAATTAGAAATTAATTATTAATAATGTTATCATTTGAAGATCATCATTATTATACATTATTGATGTTTAATGATGAGTGATGTCAATTATTGTGTTTGTGAGCCATGATTCATGAAATTGATATAATGAATATCTATGTATAATATGATAAACAAACATTGTATTGGTTCTAAATATAGATATTCAAAAATAAATTATCTGTTATTTAATGGGAATTCATATTTTTAGAAACACGCAAATCCCTTCATTAAACATGTAAATTTAGATCTTATAAAGTTCTTCAAGAAAGACAACTATACCTATATATACAATATAATAGGTGCCTACAGTGTATAGACCTATAAAATGTGTGACATTCTTAAATGTTTTATATGTCTGACATAAACTGAGAATTGGGTGTGTCAAATGTCCATTCTTTAAATGTAGTGTAATTAGAACTCAGTCACACCTATATATTGCGTCATGAAGTCGGTGGACATAAATATATAAATACAGTGGACCTTTAAATAGCCAAAGAATGTTGATTGTTCAATACACAAAAGAAATAGTTTATTTTTATGCGTTGTGAATACACCCACACCTATTTGCATTTGGTATCGATATCATTGTATAACTTCCGTAAATGATTGTACATGTAGTGATTTTACATTAAAACCAAATTCTTCTTGAAATTTTGTAAGTGACATGTTTGTTTATTTTGTAAACTGTAAATGAATTTATTGATGAGTCAACTACCTGCTTACTTTTATTTTTTTATCCAATAAGGACTTAATTTTCTAATTAATTTTTATGTTTTTTTCTAATAACTACTATATTTTCTACTTGATTTACATGTTTTTGTTTATTACCTGACTGAACATTTAATCTTTTTTTTATTTTATTTACGACTGAGTTTCATGAACATGTTTAATCCATTTATGTCAAATCATTAAACATTTCATTTTGTTCTACTGTTCTAATACTATTTTGCTACCTCTTAATTTGTCCATGTGATTAAATTTGTTTAGGCGAATTGTACATTAAACTCTTAGCAGGGAAAGAAATGATTATTGCCTTATTAATTTCATGGAATTTTTTGCTGTTGCTGAACTATATAAAAACAGAGTTCCACATGCACATTTACAATGAAAATATTTTAAAAGCAACTTGTGGTACAAATTTTAGATTAATTTCCATAATTTGCGGGGGAAAAATGTAAATGGCATATTATTCCAGGCTCCTAAATATAGATCTGGGCTAGCTTGACCCCTAGATTTCAGCAGAAAATGTCTGTAGTGCTAATTTAAATGCAGTGTTATTCATGTTATTGTAATCTGTTGTATTGGGGAAGGCCCCTTGATGCAAATTGTTACACTTTTCGGCTGCTATAAATTCTTGTCCTGCTATCAGATGCAAGGCTTAGTTTTTAAAAATATGTATTTACTTAAGTATAGATCTGCAGATAGTCATTAATAACTGACCATTATCAATTACCATCATACACATGTGTGATCTCAAAATTTTACAGCTGTATATAAATAAATCAATTGTTGATGAATATGATAAAAAAAGTTACTAAAAGAAAACAATTTTGGGATGTTTTATTAAAATCAAATAATTGCCTTCTCACTATCAATTACTTTTCAGTGAACTACACCATACCATAGACATTTATAATTCATACACTTCTATTCATTGAGATAATTATTCCACATTTTGAAATACAATTGAAACTTCATTTCTGGAGTCCTGGACATAGTTTCACAAAGGTCAAGAAACTTTAATGTTATTATTAAAGTTTTTAAGTTTTAATTAATTGTTACTGTAACATATTAAACTCTTGATCTAATTGAAAAGTGAATTTTGCAATTTTCAATAGTGATTTTAAACACCTTGTATTTTATACATCTTAGTATGGTTTTTTATGCCCCATTTATGGGCATTATGTTTTCTGGTCTGTGCGTCCTTTGTCTGTCTGTCCGTTCGTCCCGCTTCAGGTTTAAGTTTTTGGTTGAGGTAGTTTTTAATGAAATTGAAGTCCAATCAACTTGAAACTTAGTAAACATGTTCCCTATGATATGATCTTTCTTATTTTAATGCCAAATTAGAGATTTTATCCTATTTCACGGTCCACTGAAAATAGAAATTGATAGTGCGGATGGGGCATCCTTGTACTGGGGACACATTCTTGTTTTCTCTTGATTTTTTATGTATTAAGTAGACATGGTAAAGATGTGTATAAATAGAATGTAAAAAAGGAAGCTAGATAAAAAAATAACTACATTGGTTCAAAGAATAAGGAAGTTCTGTAAGTTTGTATATTTTTGTGTCTATTTGTATACTTGACTCATACATGTTTTGTGCTGATAAGAAATTTTTTCACTTTATTACAGATTTGAATTTTAGAGGATTAAGATGGATTGTTGTGCATCAATTGCAAGAGCTTTGTTGATTTTCTTCAACTTTATTTTCTGGGTAATTATATTATACTATACATACATATTATAAACATTCAGTGTTTGTTCCCCTATATTTTGTATGCAAAAGCATCATTTGCTGTTGGATCTGTAAATAATTTATAAGCAGTACCAAAAATATTGGAAAAGAGCAGAAAGTTTTAATTGGCTATTTTAATATTTGTATAAAGCTTTTACTTCAATGCATTGACTTGCATTCTCCAACAATTTATATACTAAATGTTTTATCATAACACGAAGTTCTATCACGAAGTTCTAACCATTCACTCCATCATGTTCTTTTTCCTTAGAGGAATTTGAAATTAAAAATTAAATCTATTTATAATGTCAGTGTCAGGAAATTTTGAATTGAAGACAAATATATTTACCAACCATGCCAACTGAGCATTTCTGAGCACCAAATTAAATGGCATAAACCAAGATAGTAAAGTTAAAACTCTTAAACTGAGTCATCCGATATATTAATTTTATTGTACTTTCAATCATTTTTCTTTTTACGATATTCCAAGTCATTTGAATACAGAAAGTGTATTCATGCAATAAGGAATGATCCCCATTTCATTTCAATGAGACAATTTTCCACCAGAGCTGAATATCAACCAATAACATATACCATGTAGACCTCAAAGCCACTTTAAAAATCCACACTTATATTATGAATATTAAATTTAGAATGGAAATTTTATGGAGAATGTGTCGAACAGACAACAACCCAACAAAAGAGCAGAAAACAGCCAAAGGCCATTAATGGGTCTTCACTCTTCAACATAGCGAAAAAAATGCTGCACCCGGAGGCGTGCTTCAGCTGGTCCCTAAACAAAAATGTGTACTACTAAAACTTCAGTGATTATGGATGTCACTCCGAAATTTATAAATGAACTAAAATTTAAAATCATGCAAGACTAACAAAGGCTCCTGTCAGACTTGGGACATGCACAAAAATGTGGTTGGGTAATACATGTTTTTGAGTACTCACCCTTTCCCCTATACCCTTAGCCAATGTAGAAAAAATAATAACCATTCTTATTTCTATTTTTAGATATGTGGAGGTGCCATATTAGGAGTTGGAATCTGGTTCCTTGTTGACAAAGACATCAGTAGCAGGATAGAGATAGTCCAGATTGATAGTGGAGATGACTATTTCAAATTTGCTGCCTACCTGTTCATTGCTTTTGGAGCCTTTGTTTTCATTGTTGGGTTTGCTGGTATGTGTGGAGCTATCAGAGCCAGTAAATGTCTCCTTGGATTTGTAAGTTTTTTAGAATGATATTCTTTTGATGTATTTGGTGTATATATTCTGTTCGTAACTCTTTGTACAGTGTAATATAATTCAGAAAGGAGTAGGTCCGGTAAGGACCGATTTTGGCCTCAAATTTCAGGTTCATCTGACGAAAGATTTTGACCACTTTTTAAACACTTAAGTGTCTATTTTATTTGAATTAATTAGTTTATGGGAAAGATTTTAACTGATTTAAACATTTAAAACGATCCGATTCAAGCTCAAATATGAAAAATCTACCAAATATGCCGAAAAAATGTCACTTTTCAGATGGTTTTTGGAAAAAATGGAAGTGGCCGCATCTATGTTCATCCTCAACCTTTATATATGTTATGTATTATCATCAAATACAACTTACATTTCAATATTAAGGATGAACACGAATGCGGCCACTTTTGTTTTACACGAAAACCGTCTAGAATTTAACTAAAATGCTAGAATTGTGAAGATTTTAGTAGTTTAGCATGACTTGATGGTGCTAGGACCGGATATATGTGCATTGTATTGTCAAAAACAGCCCATATTTATGTAGCAGAAGCATTCTTATTTCAATGAATAACTAAAAGTTTACATTTTAACATTTTTGTAAAACTGCTATATTTTGGGGCCAAAAAGGGGTCTTTCTGAACCTACTCCTTTTTCTGATGTTTATTTTTGTAAAATGAAAGTGCATTACCGTACTCTTACTGCAAGTTTATTACTCACTGCCTTTACTCTTACTCAGAATTGTGGCCGGTTTTAAGAATCATCAATTACAAGTTTTCAAGTTTTAAATGACCTGGCTGAGGATAAAAAAACACAATCTCTCACATGCAGACGAGATTGCTACAATCCCACCTAGGCTGTAATGATAAAGGAGAATTATTGTCACTTAATTGATTTTGTCACATTTTCAACTTTATTTTCTTTACAGAACTTAGTAGATTATGATCTTTGTGTGGTTTTTTTTCAGTACATCTTCTTTGTATTACTGGTTATTTTCGCTGAGATTGGTGCAGCAGTTCTTCTGATCCTGTATAGAATGGAGGTAGGTATAGTTGTATAAAATTGACACCTAACATCCACGAATTCCAACATCAATCCAAACTACGATAGAAAAAAATCTTATTCAGAAGACTTTGTATATATATATACATTTGTACCATTAGTATTTTATTGTAATTATATTAGGGCTATTCCAGAAAAAAATGTATGGGGGGGGGGGGGGGGGGGGGTTGGAAGGCAGTTTTTGTCAGCACCCGCCACCCAGACAATTGTAATTGTGAATTATAGTGCATTATAGTGTGAAAAGTTGCTCTGATACCCATCACCCATGTATTATTAATATAATGTGCCTTCCAACCCCCCCATACATTTTTTTCTGGAATAGCCCTTACACAATAATGATCACATTATGTTAGCTAGTATTACTAGAAATTAGTAGAATTGCAATTGCTTTACATCAATCCAAGTTGTAAAAATATACATAAATAGATTGTGAGAACATGTGAAGTTGTTTTGGCAAAGTCTGCATACATTTCAATAGACAATTTTTAATTTGATGAACATTTAAATTTGTGGTTCCCCTGTATCCACGAAATCCACGAAAATTGGTAACCAACAAAACCCCAATGAATCCACAGTAGTAATAGTCTTAATAAAATGTGCCTCCTGGCATCCTTCTATTGGCCTCTAATCGGCAGCAGTATTTAACCTTACAAAACCCGTCCTCTGAAGCAGAAACTGAATTGCACAATATAAACAAACTAAGCCAAGTAATGTAAACAAAATCAAAACATGGACTCAATTAATCAGTGTTGACACGATATTCATCTATTTTAAGTAGCTGGATTATTTTCAACTTGATAATTATAAAAGCCAGTGAATAATCAATAATCAGTAAACTTTAAACAGATATGAAATATATATTTCTGTCACAAGCGTAGTAAACAGTTCTGATTAATCTATTGTCAACAAAACAAAAAAAAAATTTTATTTAAAGGTTACATGATATTGGATGATGAGGGTCTGGAATCTGGATGGGAGTTTCCTCGTTCCTTTAGTTTCTCATTTTTTGCCAGGTTTCTGAACTTTTTTATTTAAACTTTTGTTCATTATTTGTTATTCTTTAAATTCCAGCACCCTAATGTCTGTATTTTGGGTTTTTGAATAGACCATTTTTCTCAATTCATTATTTTTAACACCAATTTATTAACTTTTCCATTATCCCCATTTAGAGCCTCCCACATGCAGTGGAGTTAATATTCTGATTGGATTATCTATTTGATGTTGCAGTTTTCATAGAATGGAAAGAAAAAACATGTTACATTGATTGGCTTTCTGTCATTTTAAATAGTGCAGGGTGAATAATTTATCGGTATATTGGAAAAGTTGTTGAGCTGTGAAATTTTCTTATTATGAGTGTTTTCTATTGATTGATGCCTGTTGTGTTTAGATATTTTGTTTTCAATTTCATTTAAGCAATGAATTTTAAATGTCAGCGTAAATTTTTTAAATTATTAGTAGTGCAGATAGTTCCAAGTATTGTAAAATTATGATTGAGCAAAGTGCAAGGTTAAAAAGATCAGTTTGTTGTTGCCATTTCACTTAAATCTTACATAACAGATTTTTTCTCATATACTGTACGTAATTTCCTGAGGTCATTTTAGGTCAAAGTTTTGTCACTTGATACAGTATAAGAAGTAGAATTCTCATAGGTTTAATAACTTTCTTTTTATTATAATTTTGTTGTGCTTTCTGTTTCTGTGGATAATGGCACAAGTATTTTTTTGGATTATGTATGTCAATGGTTATAATTGAAGAAAACAAAAAGAAAGTTCTGAGAAAGACGTTCATTTAAATTTCAGACAATTTTTCATTCTCCAACTCCTATTCCTTATATGTGTCAGTTATGCTACAATTAACCTTCAAAATGACAAAAATTAATGATGAGAATTAAAGTAAATGTATACTTTACTACTGTCAGAAAATCCTACAGAGGTACAAACAGTATGAGAGGATCTATAGGTATTCAATTTATGCAATATAAATGCAAAACAAGTTTTGAAATATATATGTAATACAAATATTTTTTTTTTTCAGGTGGAGGACAATATTGTTAAACTGTTACAAGAAAATATCAAGAAGAGATACAATGAAGAGACTGTCAGGACAGGATGGGACTTGGCTCAGTTGGAGGTAAGGACTTCAGGCTGAGATCTCTATGGGTTACATCATTGTTCTCCAAAATTAAAATTTTATACCCCTGCCTATCCATCCAACAGTCCGTCTGTCCCATGAATATTTTCTTCTCATTTTTCTCAGGAACTACTCACAAGGATTTCTGAAAATTGGTTTAAGGGTTTATATAAGTCAGTTATACTGAGTGATGCATTTTCAGATTAATCTATAAAATTAATTTTTTAATTTTTATTTCTTATGAAACCCTCTGGTGACGTGTTCCTCATATATGCAAGTGTAACAAGTAAAACTGTGAGCTACTTTTCACTGAGTAATACCCCTGTCTCAATATTTTGGTAAATAGGAAGTTGTTGAGTGACGAATCTGAAACCCCATCACAGGGTATAGCTGACTTATATAACCCTGAAATCAAATTTCAAAAATCCTTGTCAAATAGTTCCTGAAAAAAACAGACGGACTGACGGATGGAAAGACAGAGGAAAGACAGAGGTAAAACCCCTTTTTAAAAGCGGGAGTATAATAATAAGCTTAAATCATATATATATAGGAAGATGTGGTATGAGTGCCAAAGAGACAACTCTCCGTCCAAATAACAATTTATAAAAGTAAATCATTATAGGTCAATGTACGGCCTGTATAAGGAATTGTACAGAATTGTTCAAATCTTAAATAAAAATACCATTAAATTGGCAACCACTGTTCTACATGTAATTGCTGCTTTAAAAACCTATTTTTAGTAAACAGCAAAAACAGAGAAATGCTATCTTCAGTTGGACTACCTTCACAGACTTTATTTGCCTTTCTAAGCAATATTTATTTTTGTCTCCATAAAATGAAGCAAATATGCATTTGTACGCAACACAAGTATGAGTACAGAATAAAACGAAAACTTAAAAGTATGGTGCTTTTCTGATTCTTCTTCAAAATGCGAATATAATTATAATGTAAAGCATGAACTTAAAAAAAGAAGTTGTTTAATGACTCTATTGAGGGTATTGGGACTGAGGGTGTTTGCTGTTTGTCAACAACAACAACAAAAAAACAATCGTCAAGGGTAAAATTTTCTAAGTGAATGTTTGCCGACTTTTTGAACTCAATATATTGTCATAAATCTAACAAGTTCATGCTTGTGCCACTTTGTTTAATCAGTTGTTTTTATACCAATATTATGTGTTCCTTGATTTTTGCTCTATGGGTACACAGTCCAAAATTCCTGATACAAAATAATTTTATTGTCGAGCCTGCAACTTTTGTTGCAGAAAGCTTGACATAGGGATAGTGATCCGGCGGCGGCTACGACGTGGGCGGTGTTAGCTCACTTCTTAAAAGCTTTATATTTCAGAAATTGGAAGACCTGGATGCTTCATACTTTGTATATAGATGCTTCATGTTATGAAGTTTCCGTCAGTCACATGTCCAATGTCCTTGACCTCATTTTCATGGTTCAGTGACCACTTGAAAAAAAAGTTCAAATTTTTTGTAATGTTGAATTCTCTCTTATTTTAAGTAATAGGATAACTATATTTGGTATGTGCGTACCTTGCAAGGTCCTCATGTCTGTCAGACAGTTTTCACTTGACCTCGACCTCATTTCATGGATCAGTGATCAAGGTTAAGTTTTGGTGGTCAAGTCCATATCTCAGATACTATAAGCAATAGGGCTAGTATATTCGGTGTATGGAAGGACTGTAAGGTGTACATGTCCAACTGGCAGGTGTCATCTGACCTTGACCTCATTTTCATGGTTCAGTGGTTATAGTTAAATTTTTGTGTTTTGGTCTGTTTTTCTCATACTATATGCAATAGGTCTACTATATTTGTTGTATGGAATGATGGTAAGGTGTTCATGTCTAGCGGGCAGATATCATCTGACCTTGACCTCATTTTCATGGTTCAGTGTTCAAAGTTAAGTTTTTGAGTTTTGTTCTTTTTATCTAATACTGTATGCCATAGGTCAACTATATTTGGTGTATGGAAATATTTTATGATCTTTATGTCAGTCGCGCAGGTTTTATTTGACGGTGACCTCATTTTCACGGTTCATTGCACAGTGTTAAGTTTTTTGTGTTTTGGTCTATTTTTCTTAAACTATTATAAGTAATGGGTCAACTATATATGTTGTATAGAAGCATTGTTAGCTGTACATGTCTGCCTGGCATGGTTCATCTGACCTTGACCTCATTTTCAAGGTTCATTGGTCTTTGTTTAGTTATCTTGGTTAATGTTAAGTTTATGAGACAGTTGTAATAAAACTTAGCTTTATACTTATGACTATCAACATAATATCAATGATTAGTATTGAAGGCGAGACATTTCAGCGTGTGCACTCTTGTTAATGAAAAAATCAACCGTTTTCTAATCACAACAATTTATGTCATTTGCAGACTTGGACGCAGAGTATAACTTGAAAGCCTATTATTTCATGCCCTTCTCATAATCAATCTCTATTCTCGGTAGATGATTTTGTCATCATAGAGCTGCAGAATCATTTTAAATTACTTGAAGAAATATGAAAACCGAAATTTGAAACAAGAAGATAAAAATTGAAACGAAATGTTGACGCTTACCGGAAACTGATATGAACAAAATCCGAAAATCGTAAATTTGTAAAAATAAAAAAACTGGGGGCGGGATGTTTTCAGAGGGGCGGGCGGGGATGAAAATCTATCAATTAATTTTAATTGGCCTAAGCTCACTGTTTTACTTTCAATTTCAATCAAGAATTGTTCTTTTAGCATCCTGGTGCTCAAGGAAATTTGAAATACCATCTTGTTTCTAAGAACTGTTGCATTACTTCCATAACATATAATCTATTTAAAAAAATAAATTCAGGTAGCATTACATTTAAGAAATATAGCATGACATTACCATGATGCTTTAAGTCCCTGTGGAGAAAAGTTGTCTCATTATATGATACAGAAGTGGTCATTTTGTTTTTAAAATTTTGTCACCAAGTCAATATGACTGCATTTTCGATACATACAAAATAAAAAGAATAGAAAACTTTCCTGATTTACCTTATGAGATTTTTTAGTTTGATCTTAGCATTAGACCTTAAAAAATATTTTAAAAAAACCAACGTTATATAAATTTTATATACCCCTAGTGCATTTCTGGATTTACCATCATCAAATGGGAATATTATATGAAAGCTAAGGATTTATAAATACCAAAACAGTTGAAAAGCTATATGCTAACAATGGGTACTCTTTAAGTAGTCTTATTCATTGAATCACATAAATCTGCTTATATAGGTCAAGTGGTTAAATTAATATGTTGCTGGTATAAAGTTACTCTCTACCTTTTTATAATTTGAATCAGGATAGTTATTAGTTATTAGTTATTAGTTATTAGTTATTAGTTTAATTTTACTAAAAAAACCTAATGAATAATGTGATCAATTGTTGATATATAAAATAAAATTAAGAATGGAAATGGGGAATTTGTCAAAGAGAAGAAAACAGCCGAAGTTGACCCCTCAATAAAAATGTGTACAAGTTCACGTCACAGTAAACTCCAAAACATATAAATAGTATAATATATGCTCATTTGATCTATTTTTAGTTTGAGTGTTGTGGTGCAGTCAATTCTATGGATTATGAAAATATTACTTACACTTTCCCAGGCACCCAGGTATGTAAATAAACATTTTGTGAAAACAACAGAAGACAAGGCAGTTGCTAGCATCATCTTGCAGTCTAGATAAATAAAAAATTCCTCAAATAATAGTATTAAGATATAGAGGTATAAAAAAAGGTCAAATTTCAAAACTTTAAACTTATTCTTTTCTTCTAAAAAGTTTTGAAAAATATACATGTATTTATTAAATTAAGAATGGAAATGGGGAATGTGTCAAAGAGACAACAACTTAAACAAAGAGCAAAATTAGTCCAAGGGTGCCAACGGGTCTTGAACTCAGCAGGAAAATCCAGTACCAAGATGCAGGCTTCAACTTGCCCCTTCACAAAAATGGGTACTAGTTCAGTGATAATGGATGTCACACTAAACTAAACATTTAAATGAACTAAAAATGTAGATGCATAGTCCACACAAATTTAAAAAATATTTGTTGGCTATAAAAAAATCCTTATTTTCAAAATTCCAATAGAATTTTTTCAATGATTGAAAAGGAAATACAAATGTTATGTCAGCCATGCAGTTGAGAGGAAAAATAAAGAACTGAAGAAGGCCAATGGCCTAGAAACGTCTCTAAAAATTGGTATAAAAAAAATGATAAAAAATTGATCTGATTCAATGTGGTTCGACAGATACCCATAAAATGATAGTTACATCTGCAACACCTTAGCCTGAACAGTCAGTTGACTAAAATATATTTTATTTTGTAAAACATTTAATATTCATAACTATCAATATTTCTTGTTTCAGACTGTTCCTAATACTTGTTGTAAATTGTCAAACAGGGAAGCTGCTTTAGATGACCCATCAAAGGCTACACCTAGCGATTCAGCTAAATGCTACAATCGTGATGATACTGAAATTTATACGGTATGAAAACAAATATTTTGCCCCTAAATTTATGTGGAATAGAGGTTGGAGAAAAGTAAATCATCACAGTCTTGTTCTGCTTGGTGTTGTATCTAAAATAGGCCTTAGCACTTTCCAAAGATACACTAGAGAATGCTAGAATTTTCCCACACATCACTTTAATTTATTCTATTGATTGGTAAAGACAACAGTATTGAGTATCCTAGATTACTCACAATTTTCTTGATTGATTTGCACTTTTTTGCTCATTTATTTAATAATTTTTTTTCTAAATCTTCAAAACTGTGAACAGGTAATGGATATCAATATCAACTGTAAGTTCAAAAATTATTGTGTGCATTTATTATTGTGATTTTTGTCGAGCCTGCAACTTTTGTTGCAGAAAGCTCGACATAGGGATAGTGATCCGGCGGCGGCTATGGCGGCGGCGTTAGCTAACTTTTTAAAAGCTTTATATTTTAGAGGGTGGAAGACCTGGATGCTTCATACTTTGTATATAGATGCCTCATGTTACGAAGTTTCCGTCAGTCACATGTCAAATGTCCTTGACCTCATTTTCATGGTTCCGTGACCACTTGAAAAAAAAGTTCAGATTTTTTGTAATGTGTAATTCTCTCTTATTAGTAATAGGATAATTATATTTGGTATGTGCGTACCTTGCAAGGTCCTCATGCCCGTCAGACAGTTTTCACTTGACCTCGACCTCATTTCATGGATCAGTGAACAAGGTTAAGTTTTGGTGGTCAAGTCCATATCCCAGATACTATAAGCAATAGGTCTAGTATATTCAGTGTATGGAAGGACTGTAAGGTGTACATGTCCAACTGGCAGGTGTCATCTGACCTTGACCTCATTTTCATGGTTCAGTGGTTATAGTTAAGTTTTTGTGTTTTGGTCTGTTTTTCTCATACTTTATGCAATAGATCTACTATATTTGTTGTATGGAATGATTGTAAGATGTACATGTCTAGCCGGCAGATGTCATCTGACCTTGACCTCATTTTCATGGTTGATTGGTCAAAGTTAAGTTTTTGAGTTTTGGTCTTTTTATCTAATACTATATGCCATAGGTCAACTATATTTGGTGTATGGAAATATTTTATGATCTATATGTCAGTCCCGCAGGTTTTATTTGACCTCTGCCTGGCATGGTTCATCTGACCTTGACCTCATTTTCATGGTTCATTGATCTTTGTTTAGTTATCTTGGTTAATGCTAAGTTTATGTGAGTTTTTAATAAAGCTTTATACTTAGGACTAATAACATAATATCAATAATTAGTAAAGAAGGCGAGACATTTCAGCGTGTGCACTCTTGTTTAAAAATGGACAAATACAAGTTTCATTATCGATATTTTGAAAAAAAACTATACAGATCTATGTTTCATTTATCAGAATGCGAGTTCTTATTATGGCGATATCCATCCAGTCACATTATTACCAAAATAAAATCTCGCAATAGTTTCTGAATTTACAGTAACACATTTGCTATTAGAACGAGATGAGCTAATCAAGAGGGTTTGGAGACAACTGAATCGGATTTTTCTTGATTCATAAGTTGACCAAGACTGAATGAGATGTTCTTTTATATATTACAGAAAGGATGTAAGGACAGTTTGAAGGATTGGGCCCTGAAACACAGTACAATTATCATTGGTGTTGGTATTGGTATCGCTGTACTTGAGGTAAGAATGTATTCTTTACAATTAACAAATCATTATATCTTTCCCATGTAGAAAACTGTAGAGAGGATGGACATAGAAATATCTAGGGTGTCCCGTCATCTGTCCTGTATAGTATTGATTGGACATAGAAATAACTAGGGTGTCCCGTCATCTGTCCTGTATAGTATTGATTGGACATAGAAATAACTAGGGTGTCCCGTCATCTGTCCTGTATAGTATTGATTGATTGATTGTTTGTGTATTTTGCTACTGTTAAGGATGTTTACTTGTGATGTTGTGGGATTTTTGTCAGATTTTCAGAATCCTCTGGTTTTATTCATTTGAATGCCTTAAACAAATTTGCCCATTGACCCCCCATTTTTATGCCTCATTTATAGGCATTCTGTTTTCTGGTCCGGTATGTTCGTTTGTTAGTGCATCCGTTCGTCCGTTATTCTGTTCATCTATTATTCCGTTTGTCATGCTTCAGATTAAAGTTTTTGGTTGAGGTAGTTTTTGAAGAAGTTGAAGTCCATTCATCTTTAAACTTGGTACACATGTTCCCTACGATATGATCTTTCTAATGTCTTTGCTAAATTAATTTTCTCCCATTTTCACGGTCCACTGAACATAGAAAATGATAGTCCATATAGGGCATCCGTGTACTGGGGACCCATTCTTTTTCTTTTTTATAATTCTTTTACATGTATAATGATAAGCCATCTGTAAAATTCCTATAAAATAAGATTTTTTTAATAGTTTTTGAGAACATAAACTTGTCAATGATAAAGCTATGAAAAGTCAAGAGAGAATATTTTCCTACCAAAATTTCAATGGCTAGTATCTCAAAAACAAGCACATTGACCTATATATATTTTGTTTGCTCTTTGGATTCCTTTATTAATCCCCTGTCAATATAAACTAGTGTTTTGAAAAGTTAATTATTTTGAAACTGAGAAGCAAACTCCCTTAAGCATCATTTGGGCTGTTTCGTGGCGGCCAGTATTCATTGGTGGAGGAAGCCAGAGTGCCTGAGAAAAACCACAGACCTTCAATAGGGAACTTAAAATACTAGTCAATTAAGATTGGAGTCCAGTACATGTTCATGCACCTGCAGGAGTTGGGTTTAAACTCATAACCTGTGTTGATTGGCTAGTGATTACAGTAGTAGAAATACTTGGACCACTTGGCCAACCAAGGCCCTTAAGTATAAGAAACACTCTTCCTTCATTTTTAGCTCACCTGGCCCGAAGGGCCAAGTGAGCTTTTCCCATCACTTTGCGTCCGTCGTCGTTAACTTTTACAAAAATCTTCTCCTCTGAAACTACTGGGCCAAATTTAACCAAACTTGGCCACAATCATCATTGGGGTATCTAGTTTAAAAAATGTGTGGCTTGACCCGGCCAACCAACCAAGATGGCCGCCATGGCTAAAAATAGACCATAGGGGTAAAATGCAGTTTTTGGCTTATAACTCAAAAAACAAAGCATTTAGAGCAAATCTGACATGGGGTACAATTGTTTATCAGGTCAAGATCTATCTGCCCTGAAATTTTCAGATGAATCGGACAACCCCTTGTTGGGTTGCTGCCCTTGAATTGGTAATTTTAAGGAAATTTTGCTGTTTTTGGTTATCTTGAATATTATTAAAGATAGAGATAAACTGTAAACTGCAATAATGTTCGGCATAGTAAGTCAACATGACCGAAATGGTCAGTTGACCCCTTTAGGAGTTATTGCCCTTTATAGTCAATTTTTAACAATTTTCATAAAACATTTTCCACTGAAACTTCTGGGCCAAGTTCAATATAAATAGAAATAATTGTTAGCCGCAAGAATGTTCAGTAAAGTAAGATGTACATACACATCACCATTAACAAAACAAAATTTTGTCATGAATCCATCTGTGTCCTTTTTTATGCCCCACCTACGATAGTAGAGGGGCATTACGTTTTCTGGTCTGTGCGTCCGTTTGTTTTTCCGTCCGTTCGTTCGTTCGTCTGTCTGTCCCGCTTCAGGTTAAAGTTTTTGGTCGAGGTAGTTTTTGATGAAGTTGAAGTCCAATCGACTTCAAACTTGGTACACATGTTCCCTATGATATGATCTTTCTAATTTTAATGCCAAATTAGAGATTTTACCCCAATTTCACGGTCCACTGAACATAGAAAATGATAGTGCGAGTGGGGCATTCGTGTACTGAGGACACATTCTTGTTTAATATTCACATAGACCAAGGTGAGCGACACAGGCTCTTTAGAGCCTCTAGTTATGAAGTTGACGTCTTTTAGTGCTAATACATGTATGTCCTAAATGAAATCGATAACGTTTACGGCAATTCTGTAAAGGGGGAAACAGTTGATGAGGTAGCCATTTATTAGCATTAGATGACATTGAAGGTTTATATTTGCATATAGTTCAAAGGATAATTGCAAGTTAAATTTTTTTAGTTCAATTAATTCTGAATATTAAGCAAAAGAGCTTAATATGCAATTAATTGAAACTCACTGTACTCATTGTTTATTTTACAGATATTCAGTATTGTTTGGGCCTGCTGCTTCTGTAGAAACATTGGAAAAGACGACTAAGATCTAAAGACAGATTCCCCACCTTAAAACTTACAGACATAATAGAGTTTTATTTTTTTGTATATGATTTCCAAAGTCAACTTATTTTTTCTGTAGTCATATTTTTTTTTCTCTTTAAGTTGAGATAAGAATATTTTATTTTTTATAGTAAATCAAGAAACAAGGTATAGTTTAAGAACTAAGGTGATTTTGAATCATGTGTCCAGAGCAGAGCCTCTGATGACCAATGCCATGAACAATTTGACCATTGGGATCGAACGTCATTTGCAGGGTGCTGAAATCATTGAAAACCTTAGTTCTAAAAGTATTGTCTTAAAATTAACCTTTATATATTATTTTTATATTTACAGTTGAACAAGATGTTTTATTTTTATGTATTCAATATTTTTATTGGTTACAGTAAACAAATTTCACCTAAAAATTCCATGACATTGTTATATGATTTTATGTGTCTTTTTAAATTATTATAAACTTAGTAATGCAGTTGAATACTTTTGACAATTTTTTTTGTAGATTGCATGAAATGAATCTCTTATTTAAAGTTCAAATTCTCATGTTTTTGTTACATTCAAATGTTGTATTGAAGAGGGACAAAGAGGCATATGCATTGGGCATGATATTTTTTGTTATTTACAAACCTAATACTATGTTTGCTGTCAAATTTTTTATTTTATTTTTTTTCAATACTATTTCAAATGTAATTTTGATTTGTTGAAAGTCTTCAAAGCACACTTGAACTTTGTTCTTGTAATTTAAAAACAAAAAAGATGTTTTAAGAGCCTTAAGGAAAATAAAATAATCTGTAAAAAAGATATTTTAACGGTTTGGTAAATATTTTGTTGTTGTAAGAAAACAGATTTTTAATCACAAAATACCATAATTTCATTTGAAGAACCACCAAACTCATATAATACTCAAGTGTTAGTTTTGTAATGTCTTGATTCTAGTGTTCTGTAAAGTGTGTTTTTTTTGTCAAAGTTTGTTTTAATAATGAAATTCTTAAAAAGTTTGCAATGTTTTTAGTTTTGATAAAATTGTGACCAACTGGATGTCACATAAACAAAAACTCACATTTTAAATTTTGATGGCATTTTTTGTATACCGCATTTCCATTAATGACAGTAATTAAACTCAGATTTGTGTTTAACATCTAACAAAAGCAGTAAATAAAGGAACATTATAATTTCTGAAATGACAATACCCAAACGTGTTCACCAGGTTTATTGTTGCTCAATCAGTCTTTAAAGATAAAATTTTACACGCTGGGAATTTATTTTTTGTGTTTTTATTTAATTGGAAAAATGAAACTTAGTGAAAAATTCACACTTTACAGTTATTTGTGATATAAATGATTCTACCTTCTGTTGAGTAGAGGAGAAATCACAAACATTATGATTCATAGATGTTTTCATGTTTTGTTAATATTTGTTTTCATTATGCTTTAAGACATTTTTATTCTCTGCCACATTGATAGATTCAGCTTTTTTCTTCCAGATATCAAAATATTCTGTGTATTGCAAATTTGATATTGACTTATAAGAGTAAGTTATTGGTTATAACTTTTTATGAAAATGATTAATGAAATATTACCTGAAACCAATTAGAGCTTCACATTAGATGTTTTATTAGATATTTTCTGTCATATGAGGGGTTTTAATAGGAATCTCATTATTTTGTTATCAAATACGCTCCAATTTCTTCTGATCATTCTTTGATAATTTGGTTTTCTACAGAAATTCATTTCCAATTATTAAAATTTTATTTATGAATGACCTTTCAATAAGTTGCAGTATGAATTTTAATGTTATTTCTGTCTCCCATTTTAAACCAAATTATGAATATTATTTTATTTGTTTGTTCCTTCTATAAACATTGTTATATTGCAGCAGTCTTTAATTGAATGGTTGTAAAATAAGTAAACAAGATCTGTGTTAATGAATGTTTAAGGAGATATTCCTTAGTTAAGGGACGTAACTCTTGAGTCAGTAATGCCAGTAGTTAACAGTTTCAATCGTGCTTTGTAAGCATTCATGTGCAGAAGAATTTCAGAAATATATTAAAGAAGCTTAGAAACTATGAATGAAAATTGGTTGATAAAACACAGCAGTGATTTTTTTAGAGTTTAGAGTTATGTCCCTTAATAGGTCTACCTCATTAATAGCTTTATAGATGATGGTATATTTTATCATATGTATATTATGCATTGTATTTGTAAAGGTGTTTTGTCTTACTATAGATTTTATAACTGTTTATTGTTCTTCTCACAGGGTAACTTGAAATATTTTGAAGTTTTTAAGAAACATGTTGTTAGTTGAAGTTACAGGGCAGGAATGTTGAATTTGTTTATTTTTCTCTGGAGAAATTTTAGATTTTATCAAAGGTGATTTAAAATTCATACTCTCAAAGGTCAATTAAAATAAAAATATCCAGGTGTCTGTCACAAAATATAGTTAATAATAAATTTAGAAACAGTTACAAAATTTCATTAATAGACTTCTTTCAATCAGTTTTGGCAGAAAACATTTGTCGATATTTAGAAAAACGGTTCAAGGAAACGATATTTTATTCTAATTGGTTATTGGTCACTAATGTTTAACATTGCAATAAGAGAAAAATGATGTAAATATTTTATTTGAAAGGAAACTGTAATTTCTAAATTTAGAATAGAATTATGCTTAAATATATTTAGCTAACTGTTAATATTAAATTTAACATGTATTTTATAACTCATCTGTGTGGCCAGTTGTTAGGTAGTGAGGATTTTAAAATATATTTGTTTACTGCTATTTTCTGACTGACCTTTGAAAAGTATCAGAAAGTATATGAAACTAGATTTTTACAGAAAAAGGGAAAGGAAATAAAAATACAAATTCCAGTTGTGGAAATAAATAAATGTTCAGTCAGAAAAATAGTGAATGATTATTTTTGTCCTGAGTAAGATTGTACAAAGATTAACCAATAATTAAATATAGCTTGCCTTTTTCTAGTCAAGATGTGATTAGTTTCTTAAAGGCTATATACCAAAGTAAATTAAAGCCTCGTAAAAACTTGATACCTCATATTTATGAAATATATTTATAGAATTTCAGGTATGTTTTCTTGTCAATATGTGTTAGAGAAAGTTATAAATACAAAAATATATGTATATTTGGTGTTTTTAGAAATCGTGAAAACAAAGCATTTAAATTTCAATTTTGAGCAGCTATTGAGAAGAATTATGGAACTGCTATTTTGTTATACAGAATTGTTTTAAGTGTTGTGTACTTTATAAGTACAAAATGAGCACATCCACTACTGTATTGCACATGTACAGATTAGAAGATTAAATTTTGCAATTTTTGATGTTTTTAGTCAAAATCAAGTCCAGTAACTCTGTTCATCTGTGGTTAATCTCTGAGTCAAAAGTCTTAACATATATAATGCAACTATTATCACACTGTCGTAGTAACTGGTCAGCATTGTACCCCATTAAGTCAATATAAATGTTAATATTTCAAATTTAGTCATTGTCAGTTTAAACCATTGCTATGTATTTTAATTATATTGTTGAAAAAATCAACATCCTCAATCATGGTGATACTGGCTAAGCATAATACATTGTACATGTTTTGGTTCTTGAATGAAGTTTTAGGAACAGCAATATCTGAATAAAAACAATTGTTTTTAATGCAAAAATTCTTAAAATTATAGTATTAAATTTTCTTATATTGAAAGAGTAACATATTCATGATGAACGTATACATTAAAATCAGCAGTTTACACAGTAGCCAATTTATTTTACTTTCAAAAAACAAGAAAAATGTCCAACATAAAAAATTATACAAAAAAAATAAATTAAAAAATTTTGAAGAATAGACATGTTTTTTTTGTTCTGAAGTATTGTAATAGTCTGTATTGTTGAATTATTCCCAACATAAAGTATACAATATAGTCTTAATAAATTAATTAGTTTTGCCCTTAGATCTCAAAATATTCTCTGAGTTGTGCCTTAAAATAAACAGGTTTTACTTTTACATTCTTCTTAATGGTTGAAAAAATGGTAGCTTCATTATTGTTTAAACTTGTGCCATTCGAGGAATTATTGCATCTTGAAATTCTTTAAAAGATTTCTGAAATGTTTATGGAAAGAGAAAAAGATCTGAAATATTTATTGAAAGAGAATTTATTTATTAAATGTAACAATTTTGACGTTCATTGCATTTTTTCCATTGCTTCTCAAGATTGTACAGATTTTAGATATAAACAGTGCATGTAAATAGGCTTTTAATTTTAATTTAAATTTTTAACATGCTAAATTATTGTATTTATGGGAGATCTTACAAGATTCATTTTGTGTTCAATTTATACACATGTGGAATAGGTGCAGATTTTACTTTAGTAAAGAAACAGAAAAGATGTTGCCTTTAACAGGAGCATCATGCCATTAACAACTCATTGTTTATTATCAAAGATACTTGTTGAACCATAATTTGTATCGACTAAGATATGATACCAATGGATGTCCCTTTAGAATATTGTTAGATGCCTAACTGAAGTACAGAAGATATGTTTAAATTAAATATATTTGAAGAAGGTTTTCTATTTACATACTTACAAGCAGTGATAATAATGTTGGCTTTTTTCAAAACTACCTCTTCCCTTTTTTATTGGGGAAAATATGTGTAATTTTCATCAATTTGGGAAATTTAGATTGAACCATGAATTTGACTGAAACTTGAATTTACAGACCCACTTTCAAGAGTCAAACCCTGCTTTGAAATAAGACCTTTTTTTGTCAGTGATGAAACACAAATAGACCCTCAAATTGGCACTTATAGTATATTTAGGCATGAAAAATGTATAAATGAGTGTTTTTCAGTTTGTATTCATGCACAATTACTACTGAGACTGCACTGTTTGGGAAAAAAGTTGTCTTTTTGGGAATTATTTTAAGCCATTTTTTTCAAATTGGGATTCTTCTCCAGGGGAAAAAAGCCTTTATTCTCCATTAATTTAAGGCAAACAATATCACTTACAAGTATGACATATTCTTACAGTAAATGAACAGCTGTTTATTTTTTACATGGAAGCTTCAAATGACAATGACCTCAATGACCTCAAATATAGGTTTTGATTGAATTTTAATTTAATAAAAGTTCTTTCAAATTGGTTTTTTCAAATTCAAAAGTTTTGATGGTAAATTAAATTGAAACAGGCTGAGGTCAAATCCCTTGGGACATATGCGTTTGGTAATTTGTAACTTTATATGATTTCAGTGGCATCCATTGGTCTATCTATTCATACATGTTACAAAGGGTACTTCTTCTTCTTCTTCCGAATACGGGAGTAGACTCCTAGGTAGGAGTGTAAAACTTCCCGGAACACTATATTATGTAAACAAAGTTTTGTTCAATTGATCATCTGACAGAAAAATTTGATATTTTTATGCGAATCTCAATTCTTTGCATAATACTTGCTCAAAACTGGAACAAATTTGGTTTCATTTATTGTTTTGGTAACTGTATTACTGTATATTTACATCAATTCATCTTTTTACTTGTACAGTTATAAAACATAACCAAAAGTGAATAATGCAATACTAATTAACCTATCTATATATTTTTTGTGGTAAAACTGGTGTTTTGATAAACTAAATTATATACATGTGTAAGCAGACATTTTCAATCTTAAACTAGACTAATGCCTTGTACATAAAGTCATGTTGTAATTGATAGTTACATTTTTTTAAGGCCATGGGAAATTAATTTCTTGTTTTTCAGATTTTATCTTGAAAGAAAAGGGGAGGTAATAAACTTTCCCCAATATCTATTAAACCATAACTCTATCTATTATACCATAACTCAATTTCGAAAGTATTTTTCCATGAGCAATTATTTCTGAGAATAAAAATTCAAATCTGACATGTCTGACAAAATTTATTGCTGTTCTAAAAAAAAAAGAGTGCTTTGGACATCTAAAGAGTATGAAAAACAGGAAATTAATTTGGTGTGGCCTTAGTCATGAATTTTATGTGTACCTTTTTAGTGCTGTTATATATTGTCCTCCAAAGTTCAGTGTTTTAATGCTTTAAAAGTTTATTCTGTGTATTTTATAGTGAGAAAGAAAGTAAATAAGAATTATATTGTAATTTTTACATGAATAAAGTTGATAGAATTAGTTCATCTGTGATTATTGCCTGGCAATAAATGGTCCTCAACAGGTTAAAAATTCAGTGGACAGGAACAAAAGGCTAACTTCTTACTTGATTGATAACTGTGTAATTGTGTAAACTAAGTATCTTTAAACAAAACAAAAAGTGGAAAACTGATTTAACTGATAGAGAGTCCAAAATTAAGTCCCTTTCGACTCTGTAGGAAGGGGAACAAAACTAGAGGCTCTAAAGAGCCTGTGTCGCTCACCTTAGTCTTTGGGTCAAAGTTCTGAAAAAATCTGTACATTTCCATAATGGCAGGTGCATAACTTCAACAATATGTACAATCGTCTGTGAAGTCTGTGGGATCATGGTTGAAAAATGTTGAACTGTTTTGTACACTTTGTTCTTATGTTGTACTGGTTCACCACTGTCTCAGGTTAGGGGAGGATTGGGTGCCTGCTTACATATTTAACCTCTTCACATTCTGTATGTACATGTTCAAAGTCAAGACCCTGTAATTCATTGAATGTCTTTGTTGGTGTTAATCACATTTATTTTTCTTTTAATGTACATAAAATTGAGAATGGAAATGAGGAATGTGCCAAAGAGACAACAACCCGACCATAGAGCAGACAACAGCAGAAGGTTACCAACAGGTCTTCAATGCAATGAGAAATTCCCGCACCCGGAGGCGTCCTTCAGCTGGCCCCTAAACAAATATATACTAGTTCAGTGATAATGAACGCAATACTAAACTCAAAATTGTACACAAGAAACTAAAAATTAAAATAATACAAGACTAACAAAGGCCAGAGGCTCCTGACTTGGGACAGGCGCAAAAATGCGGCGGGGTTAAACATGTTTGTGAGATCTCAACCCTCCTCCTATACCTCTAGCCAATGCAGAAAAGTAAACGCAAAACAATATGCATATATATCATTCTTTTCCTTATTCCTTTCTGATTTGTTTAACAGTTTGTCATTTCTGGGTCTTTTATGGATTGTTATGTTGTAAGGGTTTCTCATTGTCAAAGGTGACCAATAGTTGCTTATTTCTAAGCCAATTGGTCTCTGGTGGAGATTTGTCTCATTGGCAATCTTCCAAACATCCAACTTTTATAAGTTCTGAAATCTTGAAAATTCAGAAAAAAATCCTCAAACAATTCCACAAAAGCGTGATCACTTCAACACATGTTTATTCCTCCCCTGAAGTTTCAGAAATCTTGGTTGAAAATTTCGAGGAGTTGATAACATAAATTATGTATTGGTACCATCAAACTGAATCAGAATATACATGTTACTTTGTATAAATTGACAAAAAATCTTCAAGCAAGATATGTACTTTTATACATTTTAATATTTACCAATAGTACAACAATACAGTATTCATTCTGAAACTGTCTTTGACAAATACTTATTTGCTGGTTCATGATCATATACATCTAACCAGACAAATTTTGACCTTCAAATTGACTAATGAACCTGTCGGTTTGAGATTCTAGATCAGTGTTTACGCTATTAGTCGATTATATCCAGCCAATTGCAAGAAACTTAAATTTCATGTCTTTTAATATCCGCCCAAGCAGTTATGTTGTGTTTAAGTTTGTTGTAAATCTGATGGTTATGTCCCAGTGGCTTGTAATCTTCTGTGATCTATCTTCTCAAGTTGCACAAGACTGATAAACATTAAGAATAATAAAATTTATAAATTGTGATTTTTGTACAAAAAGGGAGATAAACTGTTCTTTGCTTCATTAAGCCATGATTTGTAAATTGATAATTTATTTTTGTTTAATTGTTTGGAGTAATTGCTCTTTTAGACATGCAGCAAGACAAAATATTGTGGAAATATAATTTGTCATGGTGTACAAATATTTTGTTGATTTCAACGGTAAAGCCTCAAGTAAGTATAATAAATTTTCTATATTCAGACTTTAGCAAAATAAAATTTTGAATACTGTGAAAGATTTTTTTTTACTGAAATGACAATTTTTCCTCAACCTACGAAGGTAAACAGTAAATGAATCCTCTGTAACAAAACATATATGTGCTTACATGTATGCTAACTGGTCTAAGCAAACTTATCATTGAAACATGTGGAAAGGACAAAGCCTTGCCTAGGTCATTTGCAAACAATTTTCATTATAAAACTTTTAAAGGATACGGCTTGAGTTGTTCTGCAAAGTTTTTCATGTCTTCAGCAATAGCATCTTGTCCAGCTGTAGCCAAAACACTGAGTTCTACCAAGTACGATGGCACTATAGATTCCAAATTGTCTGTTGTGTGCCCTTGTTGCATCATCTAGAAAGCAAAAAAAAACATATCTTTGATTAAATAAAATGTTCTGTAATCCATAATAAACTTAAGGGGATCCTGGGACTAAAATAGCTTTGGTTTGTTTTATCTACATTTAATTTTGATAACATATTTACATTAACCTTGTGATAAAAATTTCAAGCAATTTGAACCACTCAATTTACAGGAATAATTGGGATGTATATAGAGGTTTGACAAACATTAACTTTGTTCATTGAGAAGCTTAATGTCTCTTTACTTATAGTACATGTATGTGATTAAAACACTCAGCTTATTAATAAAGAGTTAACTCCCTTAAATGTTCTGTGTCCCCTTAAGTCTTTGTAAATATAATAAGTCATTAAACAAAATGTACATTGATCTGTGATCATGGCTTTACAATGTATCAAAAAGTCTTGTTTTCAAAACACTATATTTACCTTAAATATTTTGGAGACTGTAACTTTCATTCTGCCTTTATGGAAGTAAAAACCTTTTACAACAAATTCATGGTCCAATCTATAAAATAAACAGGCATAGACTGAAAAAATAAAATATGAAAGCAACCTGAAGTTTCTGTGAAATGTGATTGGACTGATAAATCATACCATAGTATATACAGTATTTTCAAATAGCACAATAGAATTTAAAAAAAGAAGTGATTCTACAAACCTATAACACCACTTTTAAAAGTCCAGTACATTTTACTGTATTTCCAATTTAAGTCTTAATTCATTGAGGAGGATTGTGGCAACCAAATATGGGTAGTTACATGTATAAGCTTATTTCGCAATGCCAGAAATAAGTTTCTATACAGGCAAAATAGTTGTGTTGATTTTCTTGTCTGAAAACAACTTCGAGAGCATTATATTGGAATTAAAAGGTTACTTTTACCAGTGCAAAAAATTTTTTGACACAGCCTTTCACTCAGACTCATCGTTTCTAACTTCTATACATTCTATACATTGTGACTAGGATTGAGAGTTGTCTGATTGGCACTCATACCACATCTTCTTATTCATATCAAAATAAATTGGACTGGGTTGATCTTGTGAGTGATTTGACTGATCACACATATCAATAATAAACTCTGTAAAAAGTAACCTTTATTAATTTACTATAATAAATCTTTTCAAAAGCTAGGACCCAATGATTAGCTATACTAGTTAGTATAAAAAAGAAAATGTGGTATGACTGCCAATGAGACAACTCTTCAAAAGAGACCAAATGACGCGGCAATTCACATTTAAAATGTAAAGGTCACCATATAGCCTTCAATAATGGTCAAAGCCTATACTGCATAGTCAGCTATTAAAGGCCCTGAAAAGACAAATGTAAAACAATTCAAACAGAATTATTACAAACCTGAAACCAACTTCATGAAGAAACTGTAAAACATTATCTGAGGTAGCTACATCAACACAGTTCCTTATTAGTGTGTGTCGACTTTTATCTCCCATCTCAGAATGACCAAGGTATCGTAGCTGCCTGAAAATATAAGATAATAAATTTTACTAAGTGAACATTTGCAGTGCCAATTTTACTGCATCAAATACACATTTCAACAATTTATATTACTTTATTAGTGCTTGAGTTTGGATTTTTTTTAAATCCCAACCCTAATACAAACTTGGGAGTTTATATAAAAAAAAAGGCAAACAAAAAAATAGCCAAATATCTTTAAGGATTAGGTATAGAAGCAAGAAGGATATATTCTGATATATTCCTATATTCAAAATTATTTCATTATTTCATATGAGCAAATTTCAACAAAACAATAACTAAAATTTAATTCCAGTTCTGAATATGCTGAATCAACAAAAAACAAACTATAAAGGTAAAAAAATCTAAAAAATACTGTCATGATTTTACAAAATGTAAGTTTTTATTACATTTCAATTTGGTCAAAACTTGAAATAACTGCAACTATTCATTTATTTTCATAAAATGATCAAAAAAGAATAAAAATTTCAGTATACATGTCTTCTTCTTTTTCTTCCAAGTTATAAAGGAACCAGATTCAATAACTGAATGTAAACGGTCCTGCAAAACCTTTGCGCATGTACATGATGTACATACATTTGTTAGGTATAAGAAAATTTTCATTACTTTTTTTTCCTTTTGTGACTTTTATCATGTTTATTGGTGAAAATAGTTGAAATTACGTGTACATGCATATGTGACTTATGAATTCTTTTCAAATTGTAAACTATTTTTGAGCAGATCTATAGCAACTGCTCCTACAAATGAATTCATAATATTTGCAATATTTTTCAGTACCTTTCTAAATTACATCAATTCAATTTCTCAATAAAATTGAGAATAAAAATGGGGAATGCATCAAAGCGACAACAAACCGATCATAAAGAAGACAACAGCCAAAGGCCACCAAAGGGTCTTCAATATAGAGTGAAACTCCCGCATCCAGAGGCGTCCTTCAGCTTGCCCCTAAACAAATATGTATACAAGTTCAGTGATAATGGAAGTCATACTAAACTCCAAACTATACACAAGAAACTAAAATTAAAATTCATATAAGACTAACAAAGGCTCCTGACTCAGGACAAGCACAAAATTGCAGCTGGGTTAAACTTGTTTTTTGAAATCTCAACCTCCCCCTATACCTCATGTAGAAAAAACATACCGCCAACAACACAATGAGTACTGGACAGGGACTTACCAGTTTTCTGGTTGAACCAGGGAATGTCTGACACTATATTGTAATGGCTGAGGAATGCTGGCATTCTCTGATTTGAAATATAATAAAAAGAAAAGATTAAAGCAAAACAAGACTTGATGATTACAGTTAAAAGATATAAGAAGATGGGGTATAAGTGCCAATGAGACAACTCTCCATTCAAGTCACAGCATTAATTTTTACCAATTTCAGAGTATAGTATTAGGTTTACAAAACACACAGATGGGCTTATCTAAAAATTTACTTTATCTGTTTTTCATTCTTTTCTTTGTTCATTAATTAGGCTGTTCATGCTGTTAGTTTTCTTGTTTGAATTTTTTTTACGTTTGTAATTTTGAGGCCTTCAATAGCTGACTATTGGGTATGGGCTTTGCTCAGTGTTAAGGGCAGTACAACAACCTAAATGGTTAATTTCTTTGTCATTTAGTCTCTTGTGGAGAGATGTCTCATTGTCAATAAAACCACATCTTCTTTTTTATATTATATTAAAATGTTTAAAAAAAATAAATCAAGCATAATTTCTTCTTTTTATGTTATTATAAACATGCATATTGCTCAAGTGTATCAAATAGATAACTATTACTTCCTCATTAAGTACTGTTATTAGTAAAACTATACTTAGTTTAACTAATATTCAATTAAGAATGACATGTTTTTTTTGTAAATTTATATGGATGTAAAAGTGTTGGCCGGGGTACATTTTCTTTGAGCCACAGAAGCACTTCATTCTAAAAATGTGCACAGTCAACACTTCAACAACCCTATAAACTTATTTAAAGAAGCATTCAATATTAATAATTAAATTCTTTTGCTAGAAAATTCTAGAATCATGAAAACAAGACTTTCTTTTATTTATATGTGCATGTTATTGTGAAAGCTCCTGTCTTCATAAATGTTACATTTTTGATTTTCATTTTAAAATTCAGGTTAATTTCAGAATGACTCCAGATTGCTGTTAGCCAGTTAAAGTAACATATATTGAAACATACATGTAATGTAATTATTCAACATTTACCGTCATTTTACTGAATACTTACTGATGGCATACACCATTTCATGATCTACAAATTTTTCTTCAGGAGAATCAGCATGATCACAAAGACCTTTCAGTCTACACAATAAGACTTCTAACGAACTGTCTAAAATGCTTCCTTGTAGAAGGTATTCATTGGTTGGTGCTGCCTTTAATGCTTGTGCTAATTGTGGATCCATCATATTTATCAACAATTATTCATTTCTGGAGAAAAAAAAACTAATTTAACTTTTAACATTCAGAAATAGAAACAGCTGCACAAAGAGTATATGTACTAATGAACTCAAAATCGTTCAATTTTTTTATGTTATGTTTTGAATTCCCGCATCTGTGCAGAAATATACAATGTACTTCCTTTTTCTGGTCTCATTTGTATGAAACTTTGAGTAAAATATATATTTATCAGTCTAGTATAAAATAGGAAGGAACGCAATACCAATTTCATTTTTGATAATTCCTTGATATGAAAAAAACATTACCTGATGATAGCGTTTCTTTGTTTACATTGCATATGACGTCATAACTTAAATAACGTCACAACTAAAATACCTAACAACAGAACCAAAATCGGAAACGTTACGGTATTTCCGTTTCTTTTTTTTAACAAATATATTTAAGGTTCAAAAAAAATAATTCATACAGACTTCGTCCCCATTTACAGGTAATGCCTGCCTCATATTACATGTAAATAGAAACAGCTGCACAAAGAGTACATGTATGATATTCCTGTCTTGTGTATATCAGTCTGACCCGTTACCCACTATAGTCCAATTCCCTAGTCCAAATAATAAGACGTCTGGCAAGGCTTCTTCATTTTTTTTCTGGGACGCCTTTCTCAGACTAGTAAGCTTTCACAAAAATTTGATGAGACCAATTAGAAAAATGTCAGAATATTTGTCCCCTTTCAACATGTTCAAGATAAAGCCTGCCTCATATGATTTATCATTCAATTTTAGAGCACAGGTACTTCACTTGGTGCATGGTTCCTCCATTTTCATACCTGCCAACTGTCACTATTGGTGGGGGATTTCCCCCATGGAAGCTCCAAAATGTAAATTTTGAAATAGCAATTTTGTCCAAAATTTTAAACAAAACAATGAATTTTACAATGGCTATTGGCGTGTAAAAGTATGCAGAAGCCAAAAACCAACATTAAAATGAATTTGAAGGCCCCCTTGAAGGTTTTGTAGGACTACATATATTGCGATATAGGAGCCATCTTCATCAATGTTCATGATCTTGCATGCAAAACCCCCATGGTCATTTTGAAAAGTTGGCAGGTATGCATTTTCTTATCTCTTTTTTCTTGTTGTAAATGTCTTTTCATTTTTTCTTATTTATTTTCTTTTATTCAATGTCTTCTTACTCTTATCCATACATGTCATATTTACAACAATGGTTTTTATATAGGCTATTATACATGTAGATCATTATAGATGTCATATATAATTTTGCCCTTTTATTCTTATTTCCCTACTGTTATTGCTTTGAGTGACATTGTGCTCTATCATTTATATCAGGATTAAACCTCTTGTGATATTGAAGTATTAAAGTTACCCTTAAAATGTTCGATTACAAGCAATTGTACCAAAATACATTGTTCAGTTTCTGAAAATAAAAACAAAACTGAAACCGGAAACTGTACTAACCATATAAAAACGAAATCGAGTTCGGTTTCAACGACAAACGGTTACGGAATCAAAGGTTATTGATAGGGGTGAGGAGTACGCCGGTTATTTTAATACTCGAATAGCTACTCTGAAATTGGGAGTAAATTCTGGACATTATTATTTTCTTTAATCAGTGTATATATATAAGAATAAGAATAAGATATATATATATGTTTTACCGAATTGTTTAATTTTGGAGCCTTGTTATCACCTCATATTATAGCACCCCATTATTTTTTATTCATTATTTTTGTTGTCCCACTAGCGGATTTAGGGGGGTTTGGGTTTCTACCCCCCCCCCCCCCCCCTCCCCCGTGCTTAGAAATCTTAAAAGATCTTCGCAAGGATTTCTAGTCTCACGAAATCATACAAATATTGACGCCAGTATTGTTAACCTTTTGCATAAAGGAAATAAATTAATATTATATACTGAAATATATATAGCAAAGAACTATAGCGACTGGAATTTAGAAAGTCGAAGAATAATTATGTTTATATCTAAAACGTCACTATCAATTAACTATCGTACTCGTAAATGCATACACAGAATTTTAAAATTCCCGCTTTTTATCCGTTTATAAACGATCACATGAATACTAATCTTTCTAGCTGATAAACCACACGAGAACGAATATGTCAAATTAAAAAGGTAATTTTTAGATTTCATTCGATATTTGCTATATTAATTCTTTTTTCATCTTTAATTCTGCCGTTTTGTTTATTTCCCTATATATATATATAATATTGCTATAACATACATTAGACTAAAGTGAAATTTGTCAAAGTATATATATATATTACGGATTACAAATGTGTCGAGGTTTCTGATTGGATAACAACTCAGAGATGTCAGTATATATTCAGGAAACTGCCGGGGTATATACTACGTTTCTATCCCCAATTGGAACTTCAAAAACGTCATCATAACACCGGTTACTATGTGACGTAGTCATAAGCTATCAGACTGTCAGAGGTTCACAGAGGGAAAATAATGACGTGCTTCAGTCAATAATACATTTTTGATACAAAATCACGCAATTAACACTTTTAATACTTTAATTTGATGTTAAAAGTGTTATTATAAATTATTACATACACGATAAAATTATGTTCACAGAAAATTAAAAAATCCTTCACGTATGCCGAACATATAAGGTTGGGTTTTTCAATATATATGTGTTGTCAACAAATACCTGCACTGGAAAATAACATTAAGTCAGGGGTAATCCGTAATATATGTGTAATTCAGGTCTCAGAAAGGGTATATACTGTGACATTCCCGGCTTAGGGCTTATATCCCCTTCGCCTTCGGCTCAGGGGATATAAACTCTAAGCCGGGAATGTCACAGTATATACCCTGTCTGAGACCTGAATAACATATAATATTACGGATTACAAATGTGTCGAGGTTTCTGATTGGATAACAACTCAGAGATGTCAGTATATATTCAGGAAACTGCCGGGGTATATACTACGTTTCTATCCCCAATTGGAACCTCAAAAACGTCATCATAACACCGGTTACTATGTGACGTAGTCATAAGCTATCAGACTGTCAGAGGTTCACAGAGGGAAAATAATGACGTGCTTCAGTCAATAATACATTTTTGATACAAAATCACGCAATTAACACTTTTAATACTTTAATTTGATGTTAAAAGTGTTATTATAAATTATTACATACACGATAAAATTATGTTCACAGAAAATTAAAAAATCCTTCACGTATGCCGAACATATAAGGTTGGGTTTTTCAATATATATGTGTTGTCAACAAATACCTGCACTGGAAAATAACATTAAGTCAGGGGTAATCCGTAATATATGTGTAATTCAGGTCTCAGAAAGGGTATATACTGTGACATTCCCGGCTTAGGGCTTATATCCCCTTCGCCTTCGGCTCAGGGGATATAAACTCTAAGCCGGGAATGTCACAGTATATACCCTGTCTGAGACCTGAATAACATATAATATTTCTACTTTCGTTCTGCTGCAAGGTATTTGTCCTTTTTTTTTTTTATCAGCAACCCTTAAAATGTGGTCATCTATTGGTCTCTTAGGACAGACAGTAAACACTTTTTCACTGGATATATATGATGTTGTTCTCGTCTTGAACATGCATGGAACATTTGCCACTGGACGTTAAGCAACCAACAATCAATCAATCAATCTGGATATATACACGGACATACATGTTTCATCGATATCGGTAGTGCAAATATTTGGATATATCATATATCCTTTTTCCCCGTTTAATTCACATACGCATCAGTTGAAGTTCAACTACTGCATGCATTAGCGCATGAGTATCATTTCATGAAGATATAAAATAAGGAAAATACAGATACATGCCCAAACAAATGCTTTGTATGCCTCACTTAGATGTATTATGTTGTGCATCCGTCCGTGCGTTCCTTCGATCGTCTGTCCCGCTTCAGGTAAAAGTTTTTATGCCCCATTTATGGGCATTATGTTTTCTGTTCTGTGCGTCCGTCCGTCTGTTCGTTGGACTGTCTGCCCCGATTCAGGTTAAAGTTTTCAGGTTAAAGTTTTTGGTCGAGGTAGTTTTTGATGAAGTTGAAGTCCAATCAACTTGAAACTTAGTACACATGTTCCCTATGATATGGTCTTTCTAATTTTAATGCCAACGTAGAGATTTTCTCTCATTTATATGGTCCACTGAACATAGAAAATGATAGTGCGGATGGGGCATCCGTGTACTGGGGGTCGACACATTCTTGTTGGTTAAAGTTTTTGGTCAAGGTAGTTTTTGATGAAGTTGAACTCCAAATTAGAGTTTTGACCCAAATATAAGGTCTAATGAACATTAAAAATGGTGGTGCGAGTGATGCACCCGTAGACTATGAATAAAACCTTTTTTTGCTATATATTCATATGTTGGTATTTCTATAAGAAGAACACGACAACACTGCACACTGAAGCAGGGCTCTGTCATCACATGCAATGTGCTACAATGAAAGCATATGTATAGCCATACTAGTTATGTAATCGTTTATTAACCTTTATGAGAGGCCCAGATAGTTTAACAATATTACAAGTAGTATCATGCCAGGCTATATTTTATAGGTCCTTTTTGGTCATATAGCCCTTCAACTGTTAAGAATATCATTAGATCTTAGATTTCAAATATTCGGCTTTAAGTGTGAAGGAAAGTACCTCGGTCTCATGAAATTTATAACTTGTTTTCATTTTATATAGAAATTGAAGTAAGATTTGTTTTAATAAAATCTATTTCTGAACAATAAATTTTGTATTTGTATACAATTATAGCTTTCGGCTTACTCGGTTTTAACCTTCTTGTACCTCTGATTGTCCGGACGGGGTTAAGAGAATAGAAAATGAACTTAGGTGTCATGATGTAAATTTCTGTAATTTATTTCATAACTTTTCAATCATGACTGTTTTGTGTTGTTACAATCTTTCTAAAAAATAAGTAAAATAGAACTTAAAAAGTCAATGTCATTAAGCTTAATTAATACTTGTGAATAGACCAAATTTGTCAAATGTTTATTTAAAATTAGTGTAATTTTATATTCGAGCAATTCGATATTTGATCTAAAAAGAGACAATAAGAAAATATAGTCAGCAAGTCCGTTAGAATACGGATGACCCCGTATTGCTACATTTAAGGACTTTCAAGCGGACTGTGCCCTTTTTAGCTCACCTGGCCCGAAGGGCCAAGTGAGCTTTTCTCATCACTTTGCGTCCGTCGTCCGTCGTCGTCGTCATCCGTCGTCGTCGTCGTCGTCGTCGTCCGTCGTCGTCGTCGTCGTCCGGCGTTGTTAACTTTTACAAAAGTCTTCTCCTCTGAAACTACTGGGCTAAATTAAACCAAACTTGGTCACAATTATTATTGGGGTATCTAGTTTTAAAAATGTGTGACGTGATCCGGCCAACCAACCAAGATGGCCACCATGGCTAAAAATAGAACATAGGGGTAAAATGTAGATTTTGACTTATAACTCTGAAACCAAAGCATTTAGAGCAAATCTGACAAGGGGGTAAAATTGTTTATCAGGTCAAGATCTATCAGCCCTCAAATTTTCAGACGAATCGGACAACCGGTTGCTGCCCCTGAATTGGCAATTTTAAGGAAATTATAATGTTTTTTGGCTATTATCTTGGCTATTATTATAGATAGAGATAAACTGTAAACAGCAATAATGTTCAACAAAATAAGATCTACAAATAAGTTAATATGACTAAAATGGTCAGTTGACCCCTTAAGGAGTTGTTGCCCTTTATAGTCATTTTTTACCAATTTTTCGTAATTTTTTGTAATCTTTTACAAAAATCTTCTCCTCTAAAACTACTGGTCCAAATTTAACCATACTTGGCCATAATCATCATTGAGGTATCTTGTTTTAAAAAAATGTGTGCGGTTACCCTGCCAACCAACCAAGATGGCAGCCAGGGCTCAAAATAGAACATAGGGGTAACATGTAGATTTTGGCTTATAGCTCTGAAACCAAAGCATTAAGAGCAATTCAGACATGGGGGTTAAATTGTTTTGCAAGTCAAGATCTATCTGCCCTGAAATTTTCAGATGAATCAGACAATCGGTTGTTTGGTTGCTGCCCCTGAATTAGTAATTTTTAGGAAATTTTGCTGTTTTTGGTTATTATCTTGAATATTATTATAGATAGAGATAAACTATAAATAGCAATAATGTTTGGCAAAGTAAGATCCACAAATAAGTCAAGATGACCAACAAGGTCAGTTGACCCCTTAAGGAGTTATTGCCCTTTATAGTCCATTTTTAATCATTTTGTAAATTTTTGTAAATTTTAATAAAATATTTTCCTCTTTAACTAATGGGCCAAGTTCATTATAAATTGAGATAATTGTAAGAAGCAAGAATGTTCAGTAAAGTAAGATCTACAAACACATCACCATCACCAAAACACAATGTCATGAATCCATCTGTGTCCTTTGTTTAATATGCACATAGACCAAGGTGAGCGACACAGGCTTAAGATCCTCTAGTTATATTGTTTTAAACAACTACTGTTAATTGTTATTCTTTATTGATATTTATTTGCAGTTTTTTGTGTGAAATGGCGACATCCTCTCAAAACTGTGGTGTTTGTGACGCACGCCACATCAACAAACCATCTACAATCTGGTGCACAGAATGTGACGAGGGACTATGTACAGAATGCCAGGAACATCACAGTTTGTCCAAAGGAACAAGAAACCATAAAGTGATACCAATCATTGAATACAAGCAATTACCAGCTGATGTACTAAAGATTAGTCAAATCTGTAGCAAACACAATCAAAAGTTTCAAATCTATTGCCAGATGCATGAATGTCCTTGTTGCAGCAAGTGTATTGTAGAAAGCCATAAAGAATGCCATGACATCGTTAATTTAGATGACGTCATTCTTAATTCAAAAACATCGAATGACTTGTCCGAGATAGAGGAAACATTAGTTGAAATAGCAGAAAACATCAAAAAAATTCGTGAGAACCAACAGGATAATATTTCAGCTTTGAAAGAGAGGAGAAAGGAAATTGAAGAAGAAATCGAGAAGACAAGAAAAAAGATCAACAACCGTCTTGACAAATTACAAAAAGATTTAATAAAACAACTGAATGTGGACGAAGATAAAGAAAACTCGAAAATTCGTCGGTTAATATCAACATTGGAAAAGAAGGAAAAGGAAGTTGCCGATTGTCAGCGAAACATTGGAAACATCAAACAACACGGAACGCACCTTCAGATGTTTCTTTCAATGAAGCATATAAAAGAGGACGTCTCTAGCAAAGAAAAGTTCCTGCACTCACTTTTCCAAGGTGAGGATTTGAACCAGAGTTCTCTAGAGTATAAAATAAACGGTGCTATTCAGAATATCATGTCAAATGTAACTAGTTTTGGAGAAGTATATATTGAAGCTAAACCTTGCGATCTTGTCCTGAGTAGAAAGAATGCTAAACAAGCCCAGATAATGGTACCAATCGTTCAAGCAAGATCCATTGAAGATATACAGCTGCGTATAAACAAGACAATAAACACACAAGGACAACGCGTTTACGGATGTTGCATGCTGCTGGATGGTAGATTGGCATTTACTTTCCGCGATGAAAGGACAGTGAAAGTCTTCAACATGGAGGGATCAAAAGATTTTGAGATGGAGATACCGTGTGGAGTATTTCATATAATAAACATCGGCGATACCAATACATTGGTTGTTACATCCGGGGAATCAGATAAGCAATGTCTTTCCATTATAGACCTGGAGAGGAAACTAATCAAGAAAACAATTTCACTGGATTCTCAGAATTATGGCTTAGTATTGAAGGACAATCAGTTGATTTATTCCGCTTACAACAAAGGCATACGAATGATAACTCTGAATGACGAGTCTTCGAGCGACATAGTCCAAGAAGAGATGGCCACTGAAGGTTACCTAGCAACGTTCAAAGACAACATCTATCATACAAACAGACTAGCACACACTGTTACATGTTATAATTTTCAAGGTGGAATACAATGGACCTTCCAAAATGAAAGCGTTCTGGATAATCCTCTAGGGGTCGCTGTAGATAATGATGGTTATGTGTATGTGGTTGGGTTTTGGACGAACAATCTTGTAGTTATTTCCCCTGACGGACAACAACACAGAGAAGTGTTGACAGAAAGGGATGGTCTTTATAATCCCGTTTCTATTCATTATTGCGGATTAAAGAAGCAGTTACTAGTAGCAAACTGGAATGACCAGGCTCACTTGTTTGATTTTATTTGAACAACTTATATTAGAAAATTTCTGTCTTTTTAAGTGGATTTAGAAATGTGTGTCAAATGTACGGACTCCTTAGTTTTTTACCTATGATACAGAGTAAAATGTTTTGCCCCATAAAACCCATTTTCTTTTTATGTTAGATTTCAATAGCTCATAAAAGGTAATTCACCAAAATTTAAGCAAATTCTTGACTGTTTTCTTTCGATTTGAGACCCAAATTATGCCAATGCAAATATAAGGTAGCCGTCCGAGTCATCCATTTCCTGCCATTTGCTTTTTAAATCAACGAGCTCCATAACCTATCAATATTTTCTGCTGATTTTGTTTCTTATTAAATGCTCTTCTACATTTGAAAATGCCTGTACCAAGTCAGGAATATGACAGTTCTTGTCCATTCGTTTGATGTGTTTTGTCATTTGATATTGCCATTTGATTAGGGACTTTACGATTGACTTTTTCCTCGGAGTTCAGTATTTTTATGATTTTACTTTTTTTCTGACCTATAGTATCAAATCCAAATTCTTGATTTTTAGCTCACCTGGCCCAAAGTGCCAAGTGAGCTTTTCTCATAACTTTGCGTCCGTCGTCGTCATCGTCCGTCGTCGTTCACTTTTACAAAAATCTTCTCCTCTGAAACTACTGGGCCAAATTAAACCAAACTTGGCCACAATCATCATTGGAGTATGCAGTGTAAAAAGGAGTCGGTGACCCGGCCAACCAACCAAGATGGCCGCCATGGCTAAAAATAGAACATAGGGGTCAAATATAGATTTTGGCTTATATCTCTGAAACCAAAGCATTTAGAGCAAACCTGAAATGGAAAGAAATTGTTTATCAGGTGAAGATCTATCTGTCCTGAAATTTTCAGATGAATATGAGATCCCGTTGTTGGATTGCTGCCCCCAAATTGGTAATTTAAAGGAAATTTTTCTGTTTTTGTGTATTATCCTGAATATTATTAAAGATAGAGATAAACTGTAAACAGCAATAATGTTCAGCAAAGTAAGATCTACAAATAAGTCAACATAACTAAAATGGTCAGTTGACCCCTTAAGGAGTAATTGCCCTTTAAAGTCAATTTTTAACGATTTTTTCTTAAGTTTTGTAATCTTTTACAAAAATCTTCTCCTCTGAAGTTACTAAGACAAATTTAACCAAACTTGTCCACAATCATCATCAGGGTATCTAGTTTAAAGAATGTGTCTGATGTCCTCGCCCGTGAACCAAGATGGCCGACATGGCTAAAAGTAGTACATAAGGTAAAATGCAGTTTTTGGCTCATATCTCTGAAACCAAAGCATTTAGAGAAAATCTACTGTGGATAAAATTGTTCTGCCCTGAAATTTTCAGACCAATCGAGCAACTTGTTGTTGGGCTGCTGTCACTGAATTGGTAATTTTAAAAAAATTTTGCAGCTTTTGGTTATTATCTTGAATATAATTATAGATAGAGATAAACTGTTAATAGCAATAATGTACAGCAAATTAAGAGCTACAAATAAGTCAACTTGACCAAAGTGGTCAATTGATCCCTTAAGGAGTTATTGTCCTTTATAGTCAATTTTTAACAATTTTCATAATTTTTTACAAAATAACTTCTGGGCCAATTTCATTATAGATAGAGATAATTGTAAGCAGCAAGAATGTTCAATTAAGTAAGATCTACAAACACATCACCATCACCAAAACACAATTTTGCCATGAATCCATTAAATTTCAAGACACTGTTTTTATATAATCAACTAAATATAACTTAATTTTAGATGTTACGCGTCTTCTTGATTGGCTGACAATGCATAGTCTATCAGCTCATAGACCTAAAAAATAATATTTTAAGAAAAGTGTTTTTTGTTCATAGATAATGTGGCTTATAATCTGCATGCGCAGAAGGTCTTTCGAGGTTGACATGCGTATAAGAAATAACATTAAACTCTAAACAGAGCTAACTAAACCGTCATTCAGTTATGCTTACACTTATATGTTGAAATTTATTATTATGAATAATTGAATATATTTATCATAGAAACTTCCAATTAGTATACGTAACTGAATGCCTTTAATGGAGAAAAATAATGTCCTTTAATGACCATTTTTGTCTAGTGTATGCGACAGGCCTTTCAAATCCCTATGCAATGTTCAGATTCCTTGTCTGGATTAGGCTTCATTTTCGGTCCTTTTAAGGAAATTTCATAATCTCTTAAATGTGTGAATTAACACTTGTACTTCAAAAGGTTGGGCCTCGATGTGCATCACTGAAGAGCGATTAGATTGGTTCCTGGTGCTGTAACACTGGTAACAGAAAGAGTACATGCACGATCATTAGAGTTAACAGCTAGAACAGAGAATAATGGTATAAAAACAATGAATAGAGAAAAATAAGCCAATTTATTTAGAGCATTGATTGAACGGTTCATAAGAAATTGCACGAAACAACTTATGTGCCATTTTTAGATCAATCAAGAACAATATTTGCTAGTTGATTTAATAGAAAATCATCAACATATCGATCAGATTCTTTTTTCTAAATTTCACACAATAAGGTATGGGGAAATTTACATACAGAATGGTTTTTTTTATGTCATCTGCTTGACCAGATTTACTTTTTTTTTTTGACAATTTTGGGATCATAATATTTTTTTGGTTAAAGAAACGAAACCGTATCGAACATTCTTCATATGAGCCGGGGTCCAGAAAAGTTTACAGAATAGATAATTATAACAATAAGTTCAAGAAACGAATCCGTAATAAACATTTATTATATGAGCTCGAGTTCAGAGGGTTTTTACATTATAGACAATGATAGGATAAAGAAACGAAACCGTATTAAATATTTTTCATATGAGCCCAGGTCAAGAGGGGGTTTACAGAATAGATAGCAATATGTTAAAGAAAAAAACCTTTATTTAACATTTATTATATGAGCCTGAGTCCAGAGGTTTTTTTTACAGAATTGACAATAATAGGTTCAAGAAACGAAATCGTATAGAATATTTTTCATATGAGCTCGGGTCTAGAGGAGGTTTACTGAATAGATAAAAAAAAAACCCGAGAATATGAGACCGGGTCTAGAAGGGGTCAACAGAAAAAACAATGATAGGTTAACGAAAGAAACTGTATAGAACACTTATAATATGAGCCTGGGCCTAAAGGGGGTTAAACGAAAAGATACTAGTAAGAAACGAAACTATTGAATATTTATCATATGATCTATACTATATAAAGGGGTTTACAAAATAGACATTGAAAGTCGAAAGAAAAAAAACTTACAGTATATTATCATTCATCACATGAGCCCGGGTGTAAAGAAGCTTAACAGAAAAAGAAAATTATAGTTGAACAAAACTAATTATCATATTAGCCCGGGTCTAGAGAGGGTTAACAAAACGGACAATAATAGGTTGAAAAAAAACAAACTGTAATGAGCATGACTTTGTATTAAGTGATAGTGATTTACAGAACAGACAATTATAGTTTGAAGATACCGATTAAATGACAAAAGTAGAATACAGAAAAATAGATATAAACAAGTAGAACACCGCTTTGCTCATCTGTGATACCCCTATTTTCCGTTACAAATGTATCCAACAGACGAAAAAAGAATCCGAAAACGCAGAACACTATGAAGCATGTTGATAATGCACGATGTTATCCGTTATATCAAGAGAAAATATCGTAAGAGAATACCTAACCGATGGTTAAGTATTGCGATTGCATCGTGAAAGCTTTGTATAGGAAATTCAATCGAGTCAAGGTTGCATCGAAGGTCAATTAATACTATAATTTAAAATCTTATGAAACGAGTGACTGGTGAAAAATTATGTTTATCTAATTCTAGAACGAATGCCTTTGTATATCATAAACGTAGTCTTCTGTTCACGAATTTATCATTTTCTTTTAACTACATCACAGCAGCTATTGAGAAATAAGCCCACAACAGCAGATAATGGTTAACAAAAGGTTATCAAGCAACGATAAAGTCAGTTATATGTATCTGGTACGGCCTGATTATATTATGAAAAATTCACAAAGTAATTATTTTGATATGATTAAACTATGCATAATCTTGAAAAGAATGTTTACATCTGTATAACATTTCATGTTCATTTTTATCTCTTATCTGACTTCCAATTATAATCAAATTATAAAAGTATGATTACTATGTCTGTATGTGCAATCATAATTAATTCGATATTTTTCTGAGGTAAAATGATTTAAAATATAGATTCAAACTCTGTGTCAATACTGAAAAAGAAACATTGTTTCTTTCGTTAACCCTGTGCATCGATATGCACGAAATATTTCCAACTTGACCTTTAGCAAACATCAACAATCACGTAACATAATTTCGTTGGTTCCAATAATGATTCACTGGTCTATTTATGATTTAACGTGAAAATAAAACGATATTGGAATGATAATTTATTGTATGATGGTCTGGATGATATTTACAGAGCAGAGAATACTGGATAAACATACATAATAAAGGGCAAACCAAACAAATAGTAGGGAAAAATAGCCCAAAGTAATTAGAACATTAAGCTTTTGCTCACTCATAGTCAATTTCATGGGTACAGGAAATACAAATTTGAATTTCAAAAGGTCTAATTATTAATAAAACCAGTTGGAAAATGCCTGTAACAAGTCATTTTTCTTCGACTTCTCCAATATGAATTTACCTTGAAGTGCGGTATTTTTGTTATACTTTTTTTCCAAATTAATACAGCATTTGACACATAAGTTTAACATTATGAGAGGAAATAACAGGACACACGCCGTAATACTTTCTCATCATATATCTCACATCAAGTTAGATTTGACAAAGGTGTGTTAAATTGGACATCGTGCCATGAATTAATACACCAGTCTGGTTCACACGATTCAATATGAAATGAGTTTTGCTAGTCCTGATAGATTGACTGTTAACAAGCTCGGTTATTGCTTTAACTAAATCATTTACACTATTTTATCTATTTTTAGACAGCATTGAAAAATTTAAGATTCGTAGTTCAGCTCTGAAAAGTATAATCATTATCAAAGTGCAATGATAAGTTGATATTGTCATTTAAACAACTCTTCACAAAAAAATGTTCAGATCCCGGGAACCGGACACCGAAGGGATATTGACATCCATTTTTGTGAGAAGGTCTTTTAATGTCAATGTCAACCTTAAGATAACAATCAGGTTATATTCATGTAAAGAATATTTCTTTATTGAATTCTTATGTTAAAAGAGCAGACCGGTGCAATCGACGACTAATAATGTAAAGAATAAGTATATTTTGGGAGATTTTTACATGCTAATGATCTCATTGAACACTCCAAACGTTGATGTCCTAACAGATCTTTAGATTTTGTATGAATATAATTGTTTTCTCCAATTTTTTTTTATCATAGTGCAGCAAAGATTGGTATTTTGGATATAAATTTCACAAGCTTCTTATGCCATTCTCGAATCATACTCAACACAAAACATCATGTATTTCCATATCACATAAGCAACACGACGGGTGCCGCATGTGGAGCAGGATCTGCTTACCCTTCCGGAGCACCTGAGATCACCCCTAGTTTTTTGGTGGGGTTCGTGTTGTTTATTCTTTAGTTTTCTATGTTGTGTCGTGTGTGCTGTTGTTTGTTTGTCTTTTTCATTTTTAGCCATGGCGTTGTCAGTTTGTTTTAGATTTATGAGTTTGACTGTCCCTTTGGTATCTTTCGTCCCTCTTTTCCAAATATATTTCTAAATCACAGTTAAACGAACAATTTCTTCAAAGGGAACACTTGTTATTTAGAAATAACTCTTGATCACTCTAGTTATCGGCATTGTTTAAAAAGTGATGTTTCTCGACTCTATCAAAGAAGAGTCATTTAACTTTTTTGATTTCTCTATTTTGTTTTACCAAATATTTATGTCAATCCTGTCCTATTCAAAGTTCTTTATTTCCAGTTCTTACCAAGCTTATATATTCATTTTCAAAATGATATTTTCCACGAAAATTAAATATTCGTCTCCTTGTTGCCTTCGTTCATGTTTGGTTAATTTTTGCATTCGTATACCATGGAGAGATTGGGGGCTATCAATAACTTATCATAAGTTATGGACATGGTTCAAATTTATTTTGGTAAGGCATACTGCATTCTCTTTCCTACATTCTATCTTATTCAAGTGTCATTCTAACATGACGTCGTTCAAATGCTTTGAGTTCACACCCGTGGTAAAATATGAATATATTGTTAGGGCTGTTCCAATTGTACTCCCACGTAATATGTGTTTTATGAATGAGCTACCCGACGTCATAGAACAATGACGTTAGAATATAAGCATTTTACGGGAAAATACAGGCTTGTGAAACCGAAAATCATCACAACAAGGAAACGTATACAAATGATGCTAAAATGTGTTTTATTAGCCATATTAGTATACATATGAGACATATAAGTACAATAATCATTTAGATTCATCCAATTTTATCTAAAGATATTATGGTAAATAGTTTAAGCATCATCATTTATTCAGTTTGCTCCGTTATTTTACGTCAATTTTATAGTGCGTTTATTTATGGGCACGGCAAAAAATGCCATCACCTAGAGCGCTTCGATCCAAAGCAATTGCCGTATTTGTCTTATTAGTATCGAAATAATTCACGGGGGCTTGAATATATCGTAATTTTACCACGGGTTGTCCCTTTATGCCGATATTTTACCCCTCGCTATCACTCAGGATAAGATATTTGTCATAAAGGGCCAACCCGTGGAAAAATCACGATATATTCAAGCCCCCGTGAATTATTCCTTAATTTTAATTTGGAAAAACCCACTTCGAATCTTGTTCTAATTATATATGAGATATTTGCTACTGAACGTCAAGAAGGCAATCAATAAATACATTTTATTTAGCTAAATTCATAGTTTTTAATCAATACTTATTCATGGTCCCAACAAGATTTCTTTTATCAATAAATTTGATTTCATAATGTAGAAGTGTGTTATTATGTCAATTTTAGGGTAAGGACTGTATCGTTTGATAAAGAGTATTTGGAATGAATTTATCAACATTTAAGGATTGGCACATATCTTATCAATGGCAATTTGTTGGCCTTATCGTGTCATTACAACTTTTGATAAGTTTATAGGATTCAATTATGATGAGTTCAGTTAAATCGCGTTTTGGAAGTTAATCCTATTTTATGTGCAATTCTTTAAGCATTCGGACAGTTTCTGTTAATGAATAAAATTGAAAATGGAAATGGGGAATGTGCCAAAGAGACAACAACCCGACCATAGAAAAAAAAAACAACAGCAGAAGGTCACCAACAGGTCTTCAATGTAGCGAGAAATTCCCGCACCCGGAGGCGTCCTTCAACTGGCCCCTAAACAAATATATACTAGTTCAGTGATAATGAACGCCATACTAATTTCCAAATTGTACACAAGAAACTAAAATTAAAATAATACAAGACTAACAAAGGCCAGAGGATCCTGACTTGGCGGCGGGGTTAAACATGTTTGTGAGATCTCAACCCTCCCCCTATACCTCTAGCCAATGTAGAAAAGTAAACGCATAACAATATTATATTTGAAGTATATTTGTGTCAACAGTTTATTATGATAATGTGATTTAAGTGACGACACAAAGCACTGCATTGCTAACAACTGTATTGTTTTCCAGAAATCTAATGAAAAGAAGATAAAAGTGTAAGACCTTTTACAAAGAAAAAAAACCATACCAAATAGTTAGCAACAAAAAAGAACCCGACGTCAAATATGTTCCACAATTCAAATGCGAAAAGTTACGACCTAAATTATGTTATCATTATTAGTATGAAATTCAAGTCTGAAACGGTCATTTTAATCTAAGTATTAAATGCAAAGACTGATAAATAAATTATGAAAGTCATATTCAGTCTTTTAGTAAATTTTCAGATCAATTGACTGCAATAAATTCAGTACCGTTGAAACAATGATCTTACAATTATTTCAATACTAATCAGTAGCTTCTCAGACAATGCAATATGTTGGTGATTTGAAAGATTATCATGTTCTTTTTATTTGGCGGGAGTCTTTACACAGACTGAAGAGATATTAATTGAATTGTCTGAATAGTAACGAATTTATTGCACTGAAATGAACCGAAAAAACTATGAAGAAAAAGATTAAAACAAAAAAGGGGTGGCTACTCTTGTTAGAGCCACTTCGATCAATATGACCGTTTCAGATTTAAAACTCATTAAAAAGTTCTACTGAATAATATTTACGGAACAAACTATAAAAACTTGACAATTAAATAAGAACGAAGCATACATATTATGGAAAGACGATCTCAATGTTATGGCCGTAGGATTATCTATAATTGCTTTTTCAAATCCAATTACAGCTAATAAAAATATCATGTTTTCTTAAACTCAAGATTTGTTCTTGTCGGGTGTATTAATTACATTGTGATGCAACATAATACACTAGTTCAGATATGTTATAGTTAAGTAAATATAATGAATTTACATAGGAGTGTAGTTGCAGACGCGAATAACTTTTGCATATATAGCAAAATCATTCTATTTTCAGAATCAGGCAACACATATTTTTACCGCGTTTAGTGTTACGTTTGATGGTGAGGGTTGTTTATGCTGCTGGTTATATTTGCAATTGATGGCGGTACTGCTATTTAAGTATACTATTACAATAATTGTGATCATTGATTATATACCATTATTTTTTTTAGCTTTGTGTTTAATGGCGACACCTTTCCCAAACTGTGGTTTTTGTATCGGCCGGCACAACAGCAAACAGTCCATAGTCTTGTGTTCAGAATGTGATAAAGGACTATGTAAAGAATGCCCAGTTTGTCCGAGGCGACGAAGAACCATAGTGTAACACGTATTACCGATTACCAAAAGTTACCGACAAATGTCCTTACAATCAGTCAATACTGTAGCAAACATGATAAATAAAATTGGAAATGTGTTGCCAGAAACACCAAAGACGTTGCTGCATCACATGTATGGCAGAAATCCATAACAAATGCGGGGATTTCGTCGGATTAGATGACGTACCGGTAAATGTGAAAACATCCAATGCCCTAAGCGACATAGAGGAAGCATTAGATGAAGTAGCAGTAAATATACAACAAATTCGCTAGCATCAACTGCATACACTGACGACATTGTAAGAAAAGAGAATGGAAATCGAATCAGATAATAAAGAAGACAAGAATAAAGATAAACAACCATCACGACAATCTTCAAGAAGATTTTATGAAACAACTGTATGCGGTGGAAGACAAAGAAAACTCGACGTACTATCAATTGGAAAGGGAGGAAAAAGAAGTAGAAGAATGTAAGAGTAATATTATGAATACCAAACAACACGCAACGGATCTTCAGATGTTCATTTCAATGAAGCCTATAGAAGAAGACATCTCAAGCAAAGATAAATTCCTGCACTCATTATGCCAAGATGGGGATTTGAAGCTGTATTCAATTGTTTATGATATAAACGGAACTGTTCTTAATATCATGTCTGATATCAATAGTTTTGGGGAAGTAAATATTGAAGCCAAACCTTGCAATATTGTTCTGAGCACGAGGAATACAAAACAAGCCCAGATAATGGTACCGATCCTTTAATCAAGATCCGTTGAAAACATAAAGCTGAACAGAGACAAGACAATAAGCACTCAAGACGATTTTATTCACGGATGTTGCATGCTGCCGGATGGTAGATAGATGTTTACTTACAACCCTGAAGGAAGAGTAAGAATATTCAACGATCAAGGATCAAAAGATGAAGATACCATGTGGAGCGTTTGATATAGTGTACATCAGTAATTACAATACATTGGCTGTTACATCCGGGGAATCAGATAAGCAATGTCTTACCATTATAGATCTGGTGAGGGAAGAAATAAAGAAAACGATTTCACTGAGTTCAGATAACTATGGCATAGTATTGAAGGACAATGAACTGATTTATTCCGCCTTCAACAAAGGTATAAGAATGATAAATCTGTACAACGAAGCTTTGAGTGACATAGTCCTAGCAGAAATGGCAAGCGAAGGTTCCATTCCAATATTTAGGGACAAAATATACCATACAAACACACACTGTTAAATGCTATAATGAAAAAGGTGAAATGCAATGGACATTTCAAAATGAAAGCGTTCTACGTAATCCTCTTGGGATTGATGTAAATAATGACGGTAATGTGTACGTGGTGGACTACTATACGCACAATGTGGTTGTTATCTCCCCTGATGGACAACGACACAAGGTATTGGCAGCAAGTGATAATATTGACCGTCCTATTGCACTCGTTAATGTCGAGTTAAGAAACTATTGCTATAGTGGGAGATAGTATGGAAATAATTGTGCAAATCGTGATACAAGCATGAAATTTGATATAAAGGTTGACTAAACGATTCCTTAAAAAAAGCTGCTCCTGGCCATAAAAAAATTTCCATTTTTTTCAAGATGGCCACCGCTCATTTTGAAAATGGAGTCATATCCAAAAGGCTACATTTAGTTAATCCTTTCAAAACTGTGTTATAGATACATTCCAAATAAAGTTTTGATAAAACGTAAATTACAGTTCCTAAAGTACGATAAAACAATACATAAATAACGGAAAAATTACTTTCGGTTCCAAAATGGCGGCAAAACTGTTGAAAATGGCAACATTTCGTAAACCATTTTACGGCTGTGTTTAAGGTATAATCCAAATTAAGTTTGATAGAACGTAAATACAGTTCTTAAAATGCGATAAAACAATACATATATGACGAAAAAGTGACTTCCTGTTCAAAATGGCGGCAAAAACGCACATTTCGTAAATCCTGTGAAAGCTGTGTTGTAGTTAAAATCCAATGTAAGTTGATTACTGTTCCTAAAAGATGATAAAATAATTCATTTATGACGAAAAAGTTGCAAACCATTTTTACGAGACTCGACTGTTTGCTTTAATATGAAAAGTTAACGTTTTAAATTCTCTCTCTTTGCTTCATATTGCAATATGTATAGTATAATTTGTAATTGATTTCGAACGCCTTTTTTGTAAATATTGTAAATTATGTAGAATGTAATGTTTATTTGAAATAAAGTTATGCATTCAATTAAGTGTTACTGTCAAACTTATGATACTAGTATAAGTATAGCTGTCAACCTAATAAATAAGATAATGTAAAACTATATTTTCAATGTGGACTGTGACAGCGATAAGTATTGAAAAAAGAAACAAATTTCTTGCTAATATATTTGAATATGTTTTCTATACTACTAAAATATCGAGGTCCAATAAGTTAGCCGGTATGACGTTAAAACGACGAACTTGTGACAATAAAAAATCTACTTTATACATAGCTAATACGTGTAATATAAGGAAATGGTGTTGTTTAAAAATTACATGATTCCATGTCCTTTTGTTTTCAACACAATAAACATATCTAATAATAATAATAACTATCAAGTTTCAGGTCGAATCCGATACATATACCAATAGTATAAGTTGCATGTAGTTCCCGGTTGTAGTTTCCTGCTACCTTCTATAAATCTATCCTCTATCAGGAGAACCTGGAATTCTTCCAGTAGTGGTTTTATCTCTGGGAATGAAACATACATATTATAACAGTCAACTTACAAAATAAAAAAATATTTATGAGCAGTGATATTTTACATTGCATGGTGTTAATAGGCCTATACTATTTTGATAACTTTAATATCATATCTAGTTAAAAAAAAAGAATATGTTTATTTCGTATGTCTACGACGTTCGTAAACTAGCACTAAAAATATTCAGTACCATAAACGCTTTTCCATTCTACATAGAGATAGATGTTGTCCAGGGAAACACATGTACATTACATAGCCAATTAACATAATGTGTTACGTTTGGTGTACGTGATATTTAACAGTCAATCGGCATTCATAAAGGAACCAACTGTGCTTCCGTTTATGTCGACTTGTTCCTTTATTTTCTGAGTTAAACTTACATGAGCCTCTCAACAAGTACGAAAAGAAGCTAGCATCATGTTAGATGAACGTTCCGTTATATAGATGATGTTCTATCACTAAAAAATCAAAGGGCAAAGTTTTTCAGGTGGCTATGTTGAACGCATCTATCCCAGTAAACCTGAAATACAGGATACTAGGACATAGTTAAGTCTGCAGGCTGGACATGCATCTTGAACTTGAGGGTCACATGAAAAAACTTTATTTGAACTTTGGTGGATAGTTGTCTGATTGGCAATCATACCACATCTACTTTTTATATTTCAAGCAGCGCGACCTGCATATAGAGTATTTATATTTATCCCAGTTGATGACTCTCTGTGAGATGACCACCCGCATATATTCTGAGTGTCGGAGCCACAATCCTGCCCTTTTGTCCTAAAATGTGTCATCACGGAATTAGTTTTACTTACAGTGAGCATCAATACGACTGTCACATGTGGAGCAATATCTGTTTACCTTTCAGGAGCACACAAGCTCAATCCGGTTTTGACAAGGTTCGTGTTGCTTAGGATTAAGTATTCTATTTTAATGTTTTGTATACAGTTGATTCCTTCGATGCAAATGACAGAACACGTCCTTGTAACGCTCCAAAACTGTGTTTGAGAAAGACATTGAATAGAATAGGTTCAACAATTTGGTGTATTAGCAGTCAGAAAAGGAGATATTTTAAAATCCAATGTCGATGTAACAAGTCCATGGAAAACATGGAATCAAACATATAAAAAGACTACCCTCCTTATGAAGCAATGCTCTTGTTCACCTTCATAAGCTTCACTCATTCACTATTGAATAATTGTTTCTTGATTAACGTTCAGTGGCAATTATTTCAAACAAATTCAGGACAAGAACTGTTATAAATTGTTATAATAGGTAGGTGTTGGAAGATGGGACGACAGGGATGAAGGAACGAGAGATTCGAACTGCACTGTAAACAATGGTACATGTATGTTTAACGGTAGGTGATTTCTGCTTTGCAACATGACATCTACGGACTCTTCAGAACGTTGTCGGACAGATCTTCATATAAATCCGATGTACAAATGCTAATACAACTACATACATATCTTTGACATGCCATTAGTGGTTCATCTTAAACTGACCTTATTTTAACAAGTGAACTATTAAAAAGGCGTCAGTTAATAAACAATGATTTAGGAATGGGACCATATAATCGCCGTAGAAATGAGGTGTGCAAATAATAATTCAACTGCATAACAAAAATCAAAAATGGACTTACAATAAGTGGTTCATCGTAAACTTTTTTACAGCTTTGACATGTAAATTTCTCAAAATCTTTAAGGTTAATATCCCATTACTGAGGAGTAAGAGCCAAACATATCAAATAACATCGACTTATCATTTGTTGTTTCCCTCAAACTGACCTTATCACAAATTGAAACAGTTAAACTCAGCAAAAGTTTTGTGACATAAAAAACAAAAGCTAAGAATATAAGACTAAATTATCTCTTGACATTGAATGAGATGAGTCAATGATAATACAAATGCATACCGAATATCATTGACTTTTCATAAGTGGTCCCTGTTACATAACCTAATTAAAAACTTCAGCAATTTAGTTGGTTCCGCCGCAGGACACTGAAGCATATACAGCTAAGAAATCGTCTCCATGACTCAATAGAGGCAAAATCCATTAACCCTGAAGTTATATTTTTCTACATTGATTTATGTTATATGTTCATTACCTACCTTCCATAATACCACTCAATAATATTTATGGAAATTATAAGCAGAGGAGTTGAAATCACTCACGAAAAAATTGAGCACTTGTTCCCTTTTCTTTCCAAAGTGCGTAATATCATTAATTTGGTGATTGTCTCTTGTTATATATGCATGACTGTGTTTTTTTTGTCTCTGCTCGTTTACTTACTATACGTTTTAGTCTTAGTGATTTAAATCTAGGCAAATGAAAAATACGCATGCTTATTGATGAAGATTATTTGTTGACCTTCGTTTTTTTTGTTTGTTTTAATTTTCATGTGTTGAACTGCTGCCTGTTTAATATATATCAATATCCCTTATAATGTAATATTGTTATGATAACTAATTTATTGGATTAACGTAAAATGTAGTCAGTTCTTATTCGCACTACCTTACTGTAATATCGACTTTGTTTTCCACCACTGTAACTAAATTGTTATTATACGAATTATTTTTTGATTGTTTTTGTTTTAAGGGAAAAAAAACCAGCATTCTTTCTTACCTATCTAGTTTAACTATTAATCCAAGAAAAGAGAATATTAATAAACATAGGAAAGACAAAAGTGAAACAATCAAAACGGAGACTTTATAACTGTATTTATGCAACCCTATTACCTGAAATTCAAGTATGAACTGAATTGGTCAAGACTACATTTTAGTCTAGGAAAACGTGGTTTATTTATTGTTTGAAATAAGTTTTCAAATACTGTGAATACTCGAAACGGTATGTGCTTTGTTATTTTTATTGTTGGCTCTTTGTTTCGATCTGAGGAATCACGCCTTTACAATTTGCAATTAACTAAAGATTTTCTTATATTGAAAAAAAAAATGATTATTTGCAGTATCAGGACATGAATAATAACCTGCACATTGTAAGTCAACGTCAACGATGCTAATTTAATACAAATAGACAAGAAATAACAAAAACAAACAAAATTTCATAAAATTACAAAAAGGATTATAAAATTGTATATTCGCTAACCAAGTTCCGTTGAATGCAAGATGAACTAAACTAAGACAATGTAAGAAAATTTTGTACAGGTGTTATTTTCAGTTAAAACTAAACAATCGAGCCTCTCTGTGATGGTTAGCAACAAGAAACTGTTTTTTATATCCACAATAACGAAGTGCGGTAGGATTTTTAATACCATCACTTCTTTTTAATACTTCTTTATGCAGTTGTCCATCGGGTGAGAAAACAACTAAATTGTGCGAATAGTACCCCACCACGTACACATTACCATCATTATCTACATCAATCCCAAGAGGATTATGCAGAACGCTTTCATTTTGAAATGTCCATTGCATTTCTCCTTTTTCATTATAGCATTTAACAGTGTGAGTAAGTCTGTTTGTATGATAGATTTTGTCCCTAAATGTTGCAGTGTAACCTTTACTGGCCGTTTCCTCTCGGACTATGTCACTTAAAGACTCGTCGAACATATTGATCATTCGTATACCTTTGTTGTAAGCGGAATAAATCAATGCGTTATCTTTCAATACTATGCCATAATTATCCGAACTCAGTGAAAATGTTTTTTTGATTTCTTTCTTTTCCAGGTCTACAATTGTAATACACTGATTATCTGATTCACCGGATGTAACAGCCAATGTATTGTTATCTCTGATGTACACTATATCAAACGCCCCACACGGTATATCCATCTCAAAATCTTTTGATCCTTCAAGGTTGAATACTTTTATTGTTCCTTTCTTGGAATACGTGAACACCAGTCTTCCATCCGGCAGCAAGCAACATCCAGGAGTGAAGTCTCCTTGAGTGCTTATTGTCTTGTCTATTTTTAGCTGTATGTTTTCAACGGATCTTGATTGAACGATAGGTACCATTATCTGGGCTTGTTTTGTCATCTTCGTGCTCAGAACAATATTGCAAGGTTTGGCTTCAATATTTACTTCCCCAAAACTATTGATATCAGACATGATATTCTGAATTGTTCCGTTTATTTCATATACAATGGAATGCTGCTTCAAATCCCCATCTTGGCATAATGAGCGCAGAAATTTATCTTTGCTTGAGACCTCTTCTTCTATTTGCTTCATTGAAAGGAACATCTGAAGATCCGTTGCGTGTTGTTTGATATTTATAATATTTCTCTGACATTCTTCTACTTCTTTTTCCTCCCTTTCCAACTGATAGTACTTCGAGTTTTCTTTGTCTTCGATCGCATACAGTTGTTTCATAAAATCTTCTTGTAGATTGTCGAGATGGTTGTTGATCTTTATTCTGATCTTCTTTATTTCTGATTCAATTTCCTTTCTCTTCTCTTTCAATGTCGACAGTGTATCCTGTTGATGCTGGCGAATGTTTTGTATATTTTCTGCTACTTCAGCTAATGCTTCCTCTATGTCGCATAGGGCATTTGATGTTTTCGCATTTTGAATTACGTCATCTAATTCGACGATATCCCTGCATTCGTTGTGACTTTCTTTCCAACATTTGGTGCAGCAAGGACATTGGTGTTTCTGGCAATACACTTGAAACTTTTTCTTGTGTTTGCTACAGTATTGACTGATCTTCTGTACATCTGTCGGTAACTTTTGGTAATCGGTAAAAGGTATCACACCATGATTCATCGACGCCTTGGACAAACTATGGTGTTCCTGGCATTCTTTACATAGTCCTTCATCACATTCTGAACACCAGACTATGGACGGTTTCGTGATGTGCCGCAGGACACAAACACCACAGCTTTGGAAAGATGTCGCCATAAAACACAATTCTGTAAAAAAAAATAATGGTATATAATCAATTATAACAGTAGTTGTAATAGTGTATTTAAATAACAGTACCGCCATCAATTGCAAATATTACCAGCAGCATAAATTCCGGATTCTGAAAAATAGGATGGTTTTGCTTTACAAAAATTGTTTGTGTCTACAGCTACACTCGGGTGAAAATTCTTTCTACGCACTTGACACATATGAACTAGTGTATTCTGTGGCATCACCATGTAACAAATACACTCGGCAAGAACAAATGAGTCTAAGAAAACATGATTTATTTTGCAGTTGTAATTGGCTTTGAAATAGCAATTATAGATAATCCTACGGCCTTTAACATTGAGTTCGTCTATCCATAATATGCTTTGTACATATTTATTTGTCAAGCTATGTGCAACTAAGATTTACAGTTGGTTCTTTTGCTGTGCTGTTACACCACTGTTACAGATTAGGAAAAGTTGAAAGATCACAAATATGTTTAACCCTGTCACATTACATATGTTCCTATCTCCAGTCAGAAGCCGGTAATTCAGTAATTGCCCGTATTTCATGTAAGTTATATTTTTTTTCGTTAATTTTATCCAATGGTACTTGTAAATGAGTTTGAAATCTGAAATGGTCATATTGATCGAAGTGGCTCTAACAAAAGTAGACACTTTATGGTTGGTTTTTTTTTATCTTTTTCTTAATAGTTTTTTATTCTGATCCACTGCAATAAATTCAGTAGTGTTTAGACAATTCGCCCGAGTCAATTAGGATATCATCAGTCTGTATAACGATTGTTCAGAAAAAAGTATTAGAAAGAAAATACCGAACTCCCGACATATAAAAAGAACATGTTTACCTTTCAAATTAACAATATATTGAATTGTCTGAAAAGCTACTGATCAGGACTGAAGTGACTACAAGCGAATTGTTTCAACGGTACCGAATTTACCACAGTCAATTTATCTGAAAATTTACCAAAAGACTGAACATGACTTTATAATTCCTTTACCAGTCTTTGCATGTGATACTTTAGATTAAAATTACGGTTTCAGACTCGTTATTAATGATGACCCAAAGTAGGTCGTAACTTTTCTCAATTGAATTGTTGAACATATTACTTTTTATTGCTAACTATTTGGTATTTTGTAAAAGGTCGTATCCCGACTTTTATCTTCTTCATTTGAACGCTGGTTGGTAGTTGTCTTATTGGCAATCATACCACTAATCCGTATGTTTATACTGAACTAAATATTACTAAACATCTGAATCGCTGAACGTGCCATTTTCATTATAATATAAAATTGAGAATGGAAATAAACTGTTGACACAAATAAACTTCATTTATAGAAATTTTCCAAATGCTAAAACAATTGAATATAAGACAGGATTGACTTCCAATAGGCGAGTAAACTGACCTAATCATAATTGTTTCATATAAACTAAGCAAAAATTGTTATGTCTAGATACGGCAAACTAATCTCCATAGATATGAGATTTGCCAATACTTAAATGTATATAAATTTATGCCAAATACTCTTTATCGAACGATACGGTCGTTACCCTTAAATTGACATAATCACACACTTATACATTATTATATCAAATTTATTGATACAAGAAATCTTGTGGAGACCATGAATCATTATTGATTAAAAACTATAAATGTAACTAAAAAAACTGATTGATTGTTTGCTTCTTTAACGTCCAATGGCAAATATCTCACGAATATTTAGGACAGGATGCATTACCATCTTTCCAAATTAAAATGATTTGAATAAGATAGAATGTGGGATTGAGAATACAGTATGCCTTACAAGAATAAATTTGACCCATGTCTCATATCTTAAGATAAGTTAATGATAGCCCCCAATCTCTCCACGGTATACGAATGCAAAAATTAACCAAACATGAATGAATGCAACAAGAAGACAACTATTTAATTTTCTATGAAAAGATCATTTTGAAAATTAATACATTATCTTGGTAAGAACTGAAAATAAATAACTTTGATAAGGACAGGATTTAGATGAATATTCTGTAACACAAAACAGAGAAATAAAATTTATACAAAAATGAAAATAATATAAATAAATTTTCGAGAAAAATCAGACAAAGCGACAGATGAAAATGAATGATCAATCCAGAAAATGTCTCAAAGAATATTAAATGGGCGTCCCCCAAACAACTTTCATCAATAGGAAATGTACTTATTTTTGTTATAAATTTCCATGGTAGCCATCATTTTCATTTTTCGGACAGCTAGGTTTGAATTTATTCCAAATTTTAACTGGAAATGATTAACCCAGTTGGAAATCTAGTGTAAGAAAAACAAAAGCACAATACCTCTTCTTATCATAGATTCGAGAAAATCATTAATGAAACAATGCCGGTGTCTACATCGATCAAGAGTTATTTCTAATTAACAATTGTACATTTTGAAGAAATTGTTTGTTAAACTGTGCTTTTAGAAATATACATGGATAATATGATGTTTCATGTCCAGTATTTATCGAGATAATTGCATTAGAAGCTTGTGAAACTTAAATCCAAAATGCTGCACTATGATAAAAAAAAATTAAAAAAAATCATATACATTGTACTTACAAAATCTAAAGATCTGTTAGGTCACCAATGTTTGGAGTATTCCACGAAGTCCTAAGCATAATACAAATTCCCAAAATATACTTATTTTTCACATTCTAAGTTTTCGATTACACCAGTCTGTTCTTTTCACATAATAATTCAATATAGAAATAGTCTTTTTATGAATATTACAATATAAAAGTCTGTACAGGTTATACAGTTAAAAAGATAGAGATTCTTATAAAGTAGGCTCCTTTTTTCTATTTTTTATACAATTTAAAAAAAAGAGTTTTCTTAATTTTGTGTATGTATTTGCGGTCTAGTTGATCTTTATTACGTTCACTGTTTATCTTAGGATAACTTCCGTTTTAATTTGCATACTAACTTAATTTCAAAAGTGCCAATCTGCTCTGCATATCAGTCGGTTCCTTATGATTTTTTTCTCGACTTTCTATGATCTAGCTTCTAATATACATTATACAGATAGGTAATTAGCATGGTTCAGAGAGTTATACAGGCTGTAAAAACATTAAATGAATTAGGTACTGAAGGAATTTATACGCATAGCAACGTTTTAAACCAATTTTTCAACCAGCTGCTTTAGTCTGCTGTACTTGTCTTTTTTAATTAGAGAATGGAAATTACAACATTAAATGTTTGGTTTTTTTTTCAACTTATTTCTTTTATTACTATTTACCAGAACGTTTTCCCGTGAATTTATAATTGATAGCGTCCTTGCTAAAATAGGAAAAACATTGAAAAGACATAGTTTTCAGTATTTACAGTGGACATGATATGTTTTCACAAGATTTCCCACTGAAGCAATGCATTTTGATTTTGATATTTTTTGGCCATTTTTGGATCCTAATTTGGACCCCATGATTCTCAGGGAGCGTGTCTAATTAGGCATATCCGATAAACTCTCAGTTAATAGAAACTCAACTTACAGGCCTACACCGGGTTAATAAGTGCGGGGTACAATAACTAAACAAACCGGATTCTTGAAATCTTGAAATCTATTAAATTAGATCGTCCCAGGTATCTTAGATAACTATCTTGTTTTGCATGACAATATAACTTGCATGAAAAGTTTTTTAAAGGTCCTTGAAAGTTCAATGATAAGTTAATATTGACATAAAAAGACCTTCTCACACAAATGGATGTTAATATCCCTTCGCCCACCGGACTCGGGGATCTTATCATCTTTTTGTGAGGAGTTCTTTAAATGTCAATAGCAACGTATCACTGAACTTTAACTGTAATTGCTGAACTACAAATCTTCAATGATAAGTTAATATTGACATAAACGACCTTCTCACAAAAAAGGATTCTAATATCCTTCGCCCTCCGGGCTCGGGGATCTTAACATCTTTTTATGAAAAGTTCTCTTATGTCAATATCAACTTATCATTAAACTTTAACTATAGTTATACAAAGCTTTTGATATTTCAACCCTGTATACCACCATTTCCCATGTGAAATTGAAAAATCGCCTAAAAGTAATAATCCACAATGCCTTTCAACATAAAAATGGTAGCATACGCTATAAATTTATTACTTTTGGATTTCATAAGGCATATTTCGTTAATAGTGACAAACAAAAAGGTAAATCATGCTACACAGAAGAACAAGTGGTCAGTATGCTGGAGTTTCTGATCGACTACATATTTGTTGAGTTTGGAGGTAGACTTTTCCAACAAATTGTCAACATTCCTATGGGAACAAACTGTGCGCCTCTTCTTGCCGACCTCTTCTTATTTTAATATGAATCGGAGTTCCTTCAGACACTTGTCAAAAACAAGAGGATCAAAGAAGCCAGATTATTAAATTTCACTTTCAGATGTATATTAATGATGTTCTTTCCATAAACAATCCGAACTTTTCTAATTGAGTTCCATTAATATATCTTCCAGAACTAAAAATTAAAGAAACAACAGACACGGCTTCCTCCGCCTCATTTTTGGACTTATATCACGAATTTGACTTACACAGTCATCTCAGTACCAGAATCTATGACAAACGAGACGATTTTAATTTTGAAATTATAAATTTCCCCTACCTTAGTAGCAATTTACCAATTTCACCTGCATAATGGATATATATTTTCCAACTTATTCGATATTCAAGAGCTTGCAGCTCCTACTCAGACTTTGTAAAACGTCATCAGTGTCTGAATAGAAAGTTGATGAGCCAGGGGTATGTCAAAGAACGCCTCGTCCTTTTTCTAAAAAAGTTCATCGGAAGGTACCAACACCTTGTTGATAAATATTCTGTATCAACTTCACAAATAATACATGATGGTCTTGATGTATAGATTCTGCGTACTGATGTTGTTTATCATCTTAACAACGTGTTTTATTGTTCTTTCATTTGTCTTTGTTATTTATTAATATTACCTTTACTGTTGGATTGTTTTATGTGATATCCATTTGGCGTGGCTCGGTACTTAAACATCCCGTCAATGTGTTTGTATTGTCTTTCATTTTTTGCTGATGTGTTTTGTATATGCGACTTTTTGTATTTCTTTGGTTCTTATAACGTGACTCTGTACTTTAAAAGATCCCGTCAGTATGATATTGTTCTATTTTATGTTATTATGATATATTTTTATTATGAATTACAAAATACGTTATACCACAAACGTCAAAATTATTCAATCGCGTAGTGAAATGAACTATTTGTGGATTCTTATAAATACTATACAACTTTTGTACTATTTTAAATCTCGGTCTATTTCCGAAATTAATTCTTACATACTTTTGATTTTTTAACCCTATATGTTAACATTGCCTATGTGAAATTTTAAAATTGTGTGTGTATACATTGAACGACAAATATATGTGACGTGTCTGACGTCAATGAATTGTACACGTCACATATATTTGTCGTTCAATGTATAAACTCACAATTTTAAAATTTCACATCATTGTAAATATAATGGAATTTGATGATACTGTCATCAAAGTGAGAGGGTTAGCGCTATAAAACCAGGTTTAATCCACCATTTTCTACATTTGAAAATGCCTGTATCAAGTCAGGAATATGACAGTTCTTGTCCATTTGTTTTTGATGTGCTTTGTTATTTGATTTTGCCATGTGATAATGGACTTTCCGATTAGATTTTCCTCTAAGTTCAGTAATTTTGTGATTTTACCTTTTTATAGCTAGCTAGACCTCCTACATGTGATGCAGTCAATAATATCGACAAAATTAGGTGAGCAACCTAAACATACATATTAAATGAAAAATTAAATCATCATTGGGATCCAGCAGCAAAAAGTATGCAACCATACATCACAGACACACAACATAACTGACTTTGTTCAAACAAACATACAATAAAAAAATCATTTTACTTCAGAAAAGTATCGAATTAACTATGATTGCACAAACAGACATAGTAATCATACTTTTATAATTTGATTATAATTGGAAGACAGATAGGGTATAAAAATGAACATGAAATGTTAATCAGATATAAACATTCCTGTTTAAAGATAATGCATAGTTTAATCATACCAATATAATGACTTTGTTAATTTTCCATTATATAATAGCAGGGCGTGCCAGATACATATACTTGACTTTAATTGTTGCTTGATAACCCGTTGTAAACCATTATCCTCTGTTTTGGAAAAAATGTTAAAAGGTTTCAAAATATTTAAATTTGCTGTGTTCTGTCATATGTTTATTCCAACAATTCTATAAGAATACAAAACACCTTCTCAATAAATGCTGTGTTATCGTTATTATATAATAAGTATTTATCTTTCATGTACATGGTAATAAGAGAAAAGTATGTCTTAGTTGTAGAAGTTCTTTAACAAACAAACAAATGATAAATTAATGAACATTTCAATCAAAAAATTACTTGATAGCAAATTGCTCTTAAATTATAAAAGAATGCTCTTTCATACTCTTGTTAAAAGAAACCCAAATAAATCTGAAAACTTACAATATAATAAATCAACAATAAATTAATTTCGGTTGTGTCTTCAAGGTTTGAGTCAACCAAGATGAAGGTTTGGAAATTTGGACTGCCCCTGGAAATAGCAAGGTATGTTAGATAGGGACAGATATTTTGCTTTGAAACAAGAAATCTACGAAGTCACAAAGATTTTGCAAGGGCGTGGCTGTGTATCGATACACCACAAACAACCAAATGAACGCTCCATCCGAAGCAATGGTTTTAAAAGTCTAAGGGAAACCCATGTTATCAATACCCCTGTCATCTCTTCATCGTGGAGTCAATAATATTATGAAAACAAATATCTTGCATCAGACGAAAAAATTAATTTATAAACTTCTATTACAAATTTCACGTAATTAGGTTATTGTTACATAAGAAAAGAAAACGTCAGAACTAAAAACAAAAATCTTAAAATCTATACCTTACCTTTTAATGTTAAACCTTCATTCAATTTGTAATCCAGCCTAGGTAGGATGACAGCTTTAGTGCAGTGTGCAAACCAAGATCACGTTGTTCGATATTAGCAGCACTGTAACTAAGATATGTACAAGAATCGAATGGTTGATGTTTTTATATCGAATGTACTCTTTTGCAAGCCTGCATGTGAAATACAAAATGTTTTCACATAGAAATATGTATGTTTCGATGAACACTTTCACATTATTAGGTTTTTACTGTTAATGTTATTTTGAAAGAGGCACCCGTAATGACAAGAATTGCATTTGATCTCTGTAATATTATAAGGCACATATTTTGGTAAATATTTCTGAATTTCGTTCTTTGTAAACTTTGAAATTTATGCAAGTAAAAGAATACTATTCATACGTTTTTAAAGTGGAAAGGGGTCAATTAGTTTGCATCCATTGCTTCACAATTATTCCCTTGAAACGGAACAATCTTCGTCTTGTAGTAAACAATTCCTAACCACGGACGACCATTTGATATTTTGCGGTTGGCCGGGACATCGGGAGGTGGGAAGGAGGATTTCGAAAATAAATAACTCAGCCTTGATAATAACAAACATGAATAGTTTGTTTTCTGGTAGTTTGAAAATAAAAAACCTGACCTACAATTTATTGAAAATTAATAACTCGGCAGGTCTTTTAAATCGTTTTATAAATGCATGTTATAAAGTATCAGATGGCACCAGAATTCGTCTTTTTCATATGAAGTTTAACTTGGGCTCTTTTGTCAACCAACTTAAAAACTGGGTCCAAAAATTCAATTTAAAAAAAAAAAGTTTGTTTTTTTATTTATTTTTTAACGATAACAAATATTTTATTCAAACATTTCCTGATATATTAATACATAAGAAGCCCAGGTCGCATACTAAGGGACCCCTGTATTTTAACAGCCTCACTTGACCAGTGGAAAAATCGAATGAGTTTATACTTACAATTGTTTTACATACATATATTTAAGAAACCAATACAATTGATTTTACTTGATAAGCATCACTGTATAATACATAATCACTATCGTATATCCGGTTCACTGAACAAACATGTGTTGATTTAAACTTTAAAAAGCTGTATATTTGATTGAGAAAAATGAGTATAGTTCGAATTGGAAATCAGTGATGTGATTGAACAAAAATTGAAATTATTATGTAATATACATATGGATTACAAAAAAGGGTAAAGCACATGTGGTGAGTACTAATGTATTACGAAGCATGATATATGTAGTAATGTACTAATATACATAATATGCACAGACATAAACTTAAATATTGATAACATTAAAAAAAAATGGTTTTCTTTCTGTAAAAATAACATATTGTTCACTACGTTATTCCTAAAATACAATAAGATTATTATATATGGAATCAAACACACCTTTCGTTTAGAGCAGTAGAACTAAGTATATCTTCATATATATCTTCCATAAAGAGTTCAATTTTCTCTTTGCATAATTATATACTTTATATCCGAGCTTAGCAAGACTAGTTTTTTAATTTTTATTATTTTCAAGATTTACAACAAATACAACACATCAAACATACATACAGTAATATTAGCGATAGATTTGAATATATATTTATTTATGACAATAAACATTGTTGTAAATTAATTTTTTCTATTTATATGAAAAAAAAAGAAGCAAGAAAATACAGAAGAAAATATAATTAGAGTTAAATGTTTATGTACCACTGTGTGGCACTTGAGAATTTTAAAGAATTTTATAAAAAAAAAAGAAAAAAAGGAAGAGGTTAAAAAATATCCCGTAAGATTTTCAGTACATAATAAATTGTGCTATTAGATACAATAATATTTTATGTTAGTTTTGACAATAAATATAGATTGTAAAAACAAATGACAAATTGAATTATAAAAATAATACTTTAAATGCATTCCACATGGTATCAAAGTGTTTTTGTCTCTTATTTTTGACTGCCATTATTTTTTCTAAATTGTACATATATTTTAACTTTTCTTTAATGGCACTGACAGAAAGATCTTTTGAAAAACATCTACTGTTGTATATATATTGTTTCATGTATAGAAAAATCAAATTATATGGGTCACCTTTTCGAACTTTTGATATATCTCCAAAAATAAATTTCAACTTATTCAATGGCAGGCTTACCCCACCAGATAAGAACCAATAATCTACATCTTGTAAAAATTTTTGGATAATCTCACAATTCCACGGAATATGTTCAACAGTTTCATCTTCTAATTTACAAAAAGTACATAGAGGGTTATCGATAAGTTTGATTTTACATAAAAATTTATTTGTGGCAAGAATTCTATGGTTGATTCTGTACTGAAGCCACTGTAGTTTTGTATTGACAGTGACTGTAAAAGGTAGTTTGAATATATGTTTCCAAATGAGATCTTCACCTAATATTTCACTCCACTTCAGTTGTCCTGTTGGAGTCACCTTGTTACTTATGAGTATTTTGTACATATCTTTAGTACCTTTTCTACTTTTAAAAAAGCAAGACTAGTTTTAATTAATTTTTCATGTGCAATTTCAGCAAAGCCTGTATAGACTGCATATTCAGTTTAATTTTTACGTTTTTTTTCAAATAGCCTTTTTAAATTTAAATATTATTGCATTATTTTTTTTTTATTACTTAAAACCATCATATATCTTCTAAGAAACAATATCGACATTTTAACGAAATCTTTTACTAATGATACATTTGTAAGTTAGGATCATTAACTGATTTTAAGTTTTTATGGACAAACACAAGTTAGAAATGACCCCCACAAAGGATGAGAATTAGAATCATACAAATAATACATGCATACATGTTCTTGGATACCATTTCGCATATCAAAAAGCCGAGTGACATTTTTCAAAAAGCCTCTTAGTTGAGTACTTGATGCACCCATCTAACACACACCTGTATAGCATATCAATCGCAAGCTAATTATCTGTTCTTTCTGTTTTTCCCGGTCGTAAAAAAATCGTACGGTGCAATTTCCGTTTAATTAAGGTCAAAGGTCGACAACAAAGATTCCAATTTACATAAAAATCACATCATGCAGAAATGTACCTAGTTATCAAAGGTACCAGGATTATAATTTAGTATGCCAGACGCGCGTTTCGTCTACATAAGACTCATCGGTGACGCTCATATCAAAATATTTATAAAGCCAAACAAGTACAAAGTTGAAGAGCATTGAGGATCCAAAATTCCAAAACAATGTGCCAAATACAGCTAAGGTAATCTATGCCTGGGATAAGAAAATCCTTAGTTTTTCGATAAATTCAAAGTTTTGTAAACAGGAAATTTATAACAATGACCACATTATTGATATTCATGTCAACACCGAAGTATTGACTACTGGTCTGGTGATACCATCGGGGACCAAACGCCCACCAGCAGTGGCATCGACCCAGTGGTGTAAATAGTTATCAAAGTGTTCATCTTCTAATTTTGAGTTTTTGCTACTTTCTAAAACTAAAGTTGGGGACCATATTTTATCAGAATCATTTAGGTATCCATGACATGTTCTTTATGTAAATCCTTCAAGCATTTGAGCACACACAGCTTGCCTTGTTCCAATAACGGATTTGTTTTAAAAAAGTTAATATATTCACATAAATATTATGTGAAAATGAAATCATCCATCAGAACGTTGCACGTAGACAAAATGATTTGCAGGAATGCATATATTATATACGCAAAATACTCATACTTTCGCCAAGATGTAGTTTATTTATTAAGAATACCTAAATAAAATTTTTGAAAGGTTTTGACTGATTAAACTAGACTACATGTCTCCTCTATGAATATCTTGAACATTAAAACTAAATATTCAATAAACGATACTGCAAAGTTAAAGTGTTAGTATAGGTTGGCTGTCTGCGCAACTAGTAATATAGTTGTGATGTATCATTATAATGACCTTTTTTAAATATTCTAAACGAAAATAGATGTTAAGAAGTTCAGTAGTTTAATGTAAATGAGTGCAAAGATGACGTGATCCTTATCTTATGATGTATGATCTCAGAACATCGTATCTTACAAGTTATTTTTATCATTTATTGAAAATAAATATTCATATATATTCTCTGTTAAAAATAAAATCTTACTTTTGCCTTTATCAATGATTATATTAAATTATGATTTGAAATTCGTTATGTGTTGATATCACAATGGGAAGTACTTAGTCATTCATCCAAGCTTAGCAACTGCCAAATATAATACGACCTTGTTTGCACTAGAGTGATATTATGAACAACATAGTTATATAAACTGTACAAAGATTTATATTAATGTATCGTATAACTAGATTTGACTGAAATAACCCAAAAAGTGTTTTGATTGTTATTTTAATTTTAGATTGAAACTTTTAAGTGGGTTTAGGTTGAATAACCGAAATCGTCATGCAATTGAAAACGACACAGTGATATACTATTTTAGTTCTTATAGTTTAACGTGTATGATGAACAGTTTTACAATTTTTTTTATCTGAAATACAATGCATAGAAAGCCATAAGTTTAAAGTGGAATATTTTGACATGATTGTAATTATATGGTCATTTGTATAAATTTCCTGTTTACAACAATATGAACTTTTCGAAATATTAAGGATTTTCTCATCCAATGCATAGATTTTGTTAGCTTTAGTTGGCTAAAACTTTTTTTTAAGTTTTGGTTCTCAATGTTCTCAACTTTATACTTGTTTGGCTTCATAACCATTTTGATTAAAGCGTCACTGATGAATATTATGTTGACGAAACGCGCGTATGGCGTATTAAATTATAAGCCTGTTACCTTTGATAATATGCATAAATTAATGTTCGTCGTTGCGTCAATTTTCTTACTTTTTGGGCCATACTGTAGATAGTGAATTCTTATTGCCACTTGGTATCTTATCCGTGTTTTAACTAAGAGAAACTGTCAACAATTTACTCATAAAACACAAAAAAGGAGGTGTGCAGTGCATTATATGGTAAACATTAGAAGTAAGGTGAACATTGTGTGCGGATAAAAAATCCCAGTCATCATGTCAAAATAAATCTTAAAAAAAATGATTCCAAAATGGTTTCCTTTATATATTCAACATTAATTTGTCAATTATAGTTTAATTTGTGAATTCATGAATACTAGACGACTTTCAAAATCTGACCGATTTATGTATTTATAATTTAAATCGATTGGAGTTTTATAAAAAAATAAGCTGTCTAAATATTTACATAATTTTAATTTGTCATATTCTATATCCAGACTTCATGAATCACGTTCGAACTTTTCTTTATATTTTTAGCAAAGTCGTTAGTGTCTCTTTCTTGTTGAATATCGGGTAAATATTTATCGTTAAATTATACCGTCCATGGAGATGATATGTAAACATTTGCGCAATGATATACATGTTCTATTCAAATTATACAAAGTCATGCAGGTTTATTATTACGCTGCTTGTGCTCAAAAAGAAAAAGAATTCAATGCTTATTGAATGAGAGGTAAGAAAAGCTAGTTAACACGTTTAATACATTTATATAGAAGAAATACAAAGAATATTATTTGTTTATGCAATAGAAATAATCTGTGTATTTTATCCTTCTGAATGCTTGGAAATATGGTAAAGAAAATATCAGTGACAACGGTTGAATTGTTCAGCGAGCTAAGGATTCTCTACCCCCAGAAACATATTACATTAACTGTCGTCAAGCATCATACTTTATAATGCGCATCTGGTGCAGGAAAATTGGTATCGTTAATGTTATTACTACCACTGGGTCGAAGCCTCTGTTGGTGGAATGATAGTCCCCGAGGGTATCACAAGCCCAGTAGCCAGTACTTCGGTACTGGCATGAAAATACGGATTTTTTGTGTTATTAGATTATGACTGATGAGTTCTTGTGTTAACAAAACGTGCGTCCGAGTTTCAAAATTATTGATGATTTTTTTTTTACCTCTGGGTCGATGGTGGAGGGGTGCCTCTCATGCCTTATTGCAAACCCAGTAATCAGCATTTGTTGGGTAACCTTATGATCATATCTAAAAATCAACAGTTAAAATTCTTGGAATTGTTCAAAATTGAAGACTTTTCCTCCCGAAGGAATTCACAGAATAATTTTCTTCACCTATTTTTGGCAAACACATTCATATTTTGTGGCCTCCATGCTCTTCAATTTTGTACAAGATTTGACCTTTGAACTTTGTGATTCAAGCATGTCACTGGTGAGTAGTTTGTCTTGGGTTACACAATTAAAAGAATGATATCTTTGATTATTTTTAACAATGGTTACATTGTATCTCAGAATGGTTGACTATATCATAAACGGCCATTAAAAGCGACGGGGTTAAGTTTCCATAAGCTATATAATTATGTCATATTCCGGAATTCCAATGCTTATTTCATCCAGACATATTGCATTTATATAATTCAGAATACAAGTGTGGACACAGAAGATTGTGGATAGTTTATTTGGATGTTTCACAGTATGCTCTACCGAAAAGAGTTTTCTGCTTTTGTTTAAAAGGTTCTATGATAAACTATGTTGTACAGTTACAGCCAACCAGTAGCAAAACTATCAATAAATCAGTGCCGTGTATTAAAAAATTAGTTTTATTGTTCAGAATTGTAACGAACAAGACATTTATTGCATGGATTATCAATGATTATGATATATTAAAATTCACAACTTTGAAGAAAAAGTTCAAAATCAGGAGAAGAATTCATTCGGTGCTTTTCTGCATCATCATGCTCATGCTCTTTTATTATGCAAGATGGTATATTAGAACCGGCCTAAATGTTCCATTTGTGTATTTCTATTTATATTGCTTTGTGGTGATCATTTCTGACTCGGGCTTGTTCACAAACATTTCATGGATCAGTGAACAAGATTATATAGTCCATATATCAGATACTATAAGCAGTAGGTCTACTATATTTGGTATATGAAATGAATGTAAGGTGTACATATCCAACTGGTATGTTTCATCTGACCTTGACCTCCTTTTCATGGTTCAAAATAAATCTTCAAACAAAATGATTTCAAAATGGTTTCCTTTATATATTTAACATTAATTTGTCAATTATAGTTTAATTTGTGAATTCATGAATACTAGACGACTTTCAAAATCTGACCGATTTATGTATTTATAATTTAAATCGATTGGAGTTTTATAAAAAAAATAAGATGTCTAAATATTTACATAATTTTAATTTGTCATATTCTATATCCAGACTTCATGAATCACGTTCGTAATTTACTTTAAATTTTTAGCAAAGTCGTTAGTGTCTCTTTCTTGTTGAATATCGGTTAAATATTTATCGTTAAATTATACCGTCCATGGAGATGATATGTAAACATTTGCGCAATGATATACATGTACTATTCAAATTATACAAAGTCATGCAGGTTTATTATTACGCTGCTTGTGCTCAAAAAGAAAAAGAATTCAATGCTTATTGAATGAGAGGTAAGAAAAGCTAGTTAACACGTTTAATACATTTATATAGAAGAAATACAAAGAATATTATTTGTTTATGCGATAGAAATAATCTGTGTATTTTATCCTTCTAAATGCTTGAAAATATGGTAAAGAAAAAACCAGTGACAACGGTTGAATTGTTCAGCGAGCTAAGGATTCTCTACCCCCAGAAACATATTACATTAACTGTCGTCAAGCATCATACTTTATAATGCGCATCTGGTGCAAGAAAGTTGGTACCGTTAATTTGTAATTACTACCACTGGGTCGAAGCCTCTGTTGGTGGAATGATAGTCCCCGAGGGTATCACCAGCCCAGTAGCCAGTACTTCGGTACTGGCATGAAAATACGGATTTTTTTGTGTTATTAGATTATGACTGATGAGTTCTTGTGTTAACAAAACGTGCGTCCGAGTTTCAAAATTATTGATGATTTTCTTTTGACCTCTGGGTCGATGGTGGAGGGGTTCCTCTCATGCTGTATTACAAACCCAGTAATCAGCATTTGTTGGGTAACCTTATGATCATATCTAAAAATCAACAGTTAAAATTCTTGGAATTGTTCAAAATTGAAGACTTTTCCTCCCGAAGGAATTCACAGAATAATTTACTTCACATATTTTTGGCAAACACATTCATATTCTGTAGCCCGCATGTTCTTCAATTTTGTACAAGATTTGACCTTTGATTTTTGTGATTCAAGCATGTCACTGGTGAGTAGTTTGTCTTGGGTTACACAATTAAAAGACTGATATCTTTGATTATTTTTAACATATGGTTACATTGTATCTCAGAATGGTTGACTATATCATAAACGGCCATTAAAAGCGACGGGGTTAAGTTTCCATAAGCTATATAATTATGTCATATTCCGGAATTCCAATGCTTATTTCATCCAGACATATTGCATTTATATAATTCAGAATACAAGTGTGGACACAGAAGATTGTGGATAGTTTATTTGGATGTTTCACAGTATGCTCTACCGAAAAGAGTTTTCTGCTTTTGTTTAAAAGGTTCTATGATAAACTATGTTGTACAGTGACAGCCAACCAGTAGCAAAACTATCAATAAATCAGCGCCGTGTATTAAATAATTAGTTTTATTGTTCAGAATTGTAATGGAAGAGACATTTATTGCATGGATTATCAATAATTATGATATATTAAAATTCACAACTTTGAAGAAAAAATTCAAAATCAGGAGAAGAATTCATTCGGTGATTTTCTGCATCATCATGCTCATGCTCTTTTATTATGCAAGATGGTATATTAGAACCGGCTTAAATGTTCCATTTGTGTATTTCTATTTATATTCCTTTGTGGTGATCATTTCTGACTCGGGCTTGTTCACAAACATTTCATGGATCAGTGAACAAGATTATATAGTCCATATATCAGATACTATAAGCAGTAGGTCTACTATATTTGGTATATGAAATGAATGTAAGGTGTACATATCCAACTGGTATGTGTCATCTGACCTTGACCTCCTTTTCATGGTTCAGTTGTCAAAGTTTGTTAAGTGGTTTTTTTTCTAATGCTATATGCAATTAGTCAACTCAATTTGGTTTATGGAATGTGTTTTTTTTTACCTTGACTTCACTTTAACTGTTTATTTCTCAGTGTTAATTATATTTCTTTTGGTCTGTTTTTCTTCAACTATAAGCAATAGATCAACTATATTTGTCGTATGGAAGGATTGTAATGTAAACATGTCTGTCTAGCATGGTTAATCTGACATTGACCTCATTTTGATGGTTCATTGGTCAATGTTGAGTTTTCTTGGTGAAGACTGTTTCTTATTATCTATAATCAATTGGTCAACTATGTTTGGTTTATTAACTGATTGTAAGGTGTACATGTATTTCTCGTTTTGTTTATCTGACCCTGAAGTCATTTTCTGTGATCGTGTTAAGTGTATGTGTAACTTGAAGTAAAGCTTTATTATTAGGACTGTCAACATGAAATCAATGGTTAGTAAAGGAGGCAAGACAATTCCGTGTGTGCACTAAGTAAATTATACATCTCACTTTCCGGCTGCTCCCTTCTGTCCAAATTTGTCAATGTTCCTTTTTATCAAGAATAAATAATATATATCTTCCCATTTCTTTGAGCGAGTTGACGAATAAGGCTTTGATTACCAAATGATTGACACTGTTGAAATGGCGTTTGGTAAGTTACCGATACATTTCAATTTCATATCGGTTTTGTTTCGACGACAATCGGTATTTCCTTTTTCTATTCTTCAAACATACTTATTTTAAACCGAGAGGAAGATTATCAATGAAAATGCCAATGTATAATGCATTTGTTGTTTTAATCACTTGTTTATTGTTTTGTTTTAATGTTTGCCCAAATATATATCTTTCAAATTATATAATTAATAGACCTAACAGTAAAAAAATTGATCGACAATAATCTTGGCAAGAAATTGAGAATAAATAGTTTTGTCAACTGACTATTTATAAGTGTTGTTGTCCTAAACTGAAGATTTTGTAAGATTTTGATACATTTCTTGGTTTTAATAGATAACCAGATGCTGTAAACAGCAAAACGATGACACCAATTTAAGATCTACAAAAACCACCATTGATTGAAAAACAGTATGATTTGCCTTCAGTTATACAAAATGATTAAACAGAAACAGTAAGCATCAAAATGACAACACATATCTAAGATCTACAATAAACTATCATTGATTTAAAACATCTATAAACTAATGTCTCTGTGGTGGCTATTACGTTAAAACGACGATTCTTCTAGATTCTACCTTTTTGTCAAGTAACTTTGATCTACTAATTGTAGTTCATGAGAATAACTTTTAAAAATATAAATCAAACCCAAGAAAGTGTAATCAGACATTTTAATGATCAACTTTTTACGACTGTCAAATGAAAGGTTAAGCTAGCTAAAAAAAAAACAGGTACAATCCATCATTTTCTACATAAGGAAATGCCCGTACGAAGTGAAAACTTGACAGTTGTTTTCCATTCGATTGATGAGTATGAGCTTTTTGACATTTGATAAGGGACTTTCCGTTTTTTTCCCTTGGAGCTCTGTATTTTTTATCATTGTTTTTAATAATTGAGAATATGATAAATTATTAGTCAACTCCCAAAAAGGCTTGAATACAAATATTACAATTTTAACTTTTAAGTCTGTTATCTCGAAAAGAAAAACTAAAAAAAAAGACAGAAGGTGTGAAGACTAGATTTAAATTTACGTACACATTTTTTGACATATATTGTCAATTGGTTCTTTCTTATAGTAATTTTATTTCTCTTCAAAATGACTTCTTTTTATTAACTGTAGATTTAATTTAAACATATTTTTTTGTCCAAAATTATGGACAATAGGATTAGACAACTTAGAACGTCTTCTCCCTTACATACAAATAATACATAACCGAACAAAATAGAATACATAATAATAACATGGCTCTTCGATTTCTAAAAGTCGAGTTGACCGTAAATTTATTTATGATAGACCTAGTAGGTTGTTTTAATCTTGGAATAGATATTCACTCAAAAGGTAAATAATGATGTAAAAGAAATTAAATCAAATTGATGTAGTCAACTTATAGGATTTTATAAATAAAATCAAATTGATGATACATGTATTTGGAAAAAAATTAACAATTTCATATGAAGTCAACAAAAAGTAATTACAATGCTATTGTTATATATTAAAAACCATTTGGTCTCTTTGATAAAATTCTGCAATTTTATAAAAAAAACTAGGTGTTTATGTTCATGTTAAACAGATCATTACCGTAAATTAAAGTTTCCAAGTCAGTAGGGATATGTTGTTTTCTAAGTTAAAAAAAAGATTATCTTTTGAGCTGTATAAGTTTTACGAGAGAGGAAATAATGTTGAGCATTTTTGTATAGATAACCACATTGACACACTGCATTAGGTTTAATGTTTGCATGGTACATATCCATGTTAAGGGCACTGTACTTAATTTTTTAATATTGCGTGCAGAACATTTAAATATCTATCGCCAATAATAAATATGTACCTGTCCTGATTGATTCAGGGGCCTGTCGTTCAGCAGTTATCGTTTGTTGATGTTGTTCATTGGTATTTTACCGTTTGGATATATAAATTAGATCATTGGTTTTCCTGTTCGACTTGTGTACGCTAATAATTTTAGGATCCTTTATAGCTTGCTGTTTGGTCTGTATCAAAGCCCTGTGTAAAAGGCCGTACTTTGACCTGTGTTTGTTATTGTCAGGTTGAGAACAACCCTTCCTCATACAAGGGATCATTTTACTGATGTAGAAAAGAAAATAGAAATACCAAGGATTTGTATAGTTCTTCTATACAAAACCTTTGAAAACTTAGAATTTTGTACTCAAAAAGAGGAGAGTTGCATCATATTCTAAACTTTTTCTAAAAGAGGGGTCCACTTATTTTGAATTCTGTTAAAGTAAATGTGTTAATTTAACATGGTTAAAGTCCAGGAATATTACAAAATTCTTGGACATGTTTTGACCATTTAATACTAGATAGATATATAGTTCTTTGAGAAAATATGAGCCCTTTTGTACAAACAAATATATTATAACTTATATTGATCCCTCATAAAACATGTAAAAGGGATATTTATAACATTAAGGGGTTGCCCCCAAACTGATTATGACTTGGATGGAGAATTGTCTCATTGTCAGTCACATACAAAGACCAGATTTAATTATTTCTTGGTGAACAGGGAAAAAATACTTCAGAAATTAAAGGAATATCAAAGTACAAGTTATAAATCAAGTTTTATTATTGTCAAAACTAACTATTTTATGTTTACAAAAAAAAAATATAATCGCTCGCCTTTACTTTTAAAGCTTCGCCACAAAAATTTGCAAATTAAATATTTTTTTATTAAAATTTTCAAAATGCTCGCTCGCCCCAAATTTTGGAGTCGAAAAATCCGTAGAACAAGAAATTAAATTGGTGTGGCCTAAGGGGTGATTTGTTTTTATAACATTTCTGTTTAATGTTTGATTAAACATATTTAAAGACAGTTCATTTATAAAACCTAGATCGAACGAATTCCACTAGATATGGAATAAATGATTTCTGATAACAGGACAGTCTGCTAGAGGTTTGGTATATATTTTGACTGCTTTGTAGATTGTGATTGTTTGTTTTGTACAACTGTAGGGGGTATGAAATCTAATCAGAAATCTGGATGGTCCTCTTTCATAATTTTGTAAAATAAAGGTTATTTCTTATCTTCCTGTTTAATCTTTAACTTTTCCCATCCCGTCTCTAAAAAAGTGAGTGAGTACTAGCATAGCTTATTAGACCAGTTGCAATACGTGCTGAATTCAACTGTCCGTAATTATCCCAAACTTCAGGAGAATATTCTAGAACGGGCCTTACAAAAGTTAAATATATTTTTTCTAAATATTTCCTTTTTAGTCGGAACTTCAAACGTCTAAGAATGTTTAATTGTTTTGATACCTTTTCTATCAAAGAATCAATATGCTTTCCCCAGTTACAGTTACTGCTAAAAAATATGCCTTAATGTTTGTGACTAATAGCTGTATCTACCTTAACTCTGCCAAAATAAAAAGAATCGAGTTATAATTTGAATTTTTGTTACTAAACACCATAATATTAGTTTTATTTGGATTTTTCGTCAGAAATGCCATTTATTGGTATGTCAGATTTCTTAAGGTTCATGAATTCTTCTTATTCATAATCAATCTTATAGAGTAAGGGCACGTCTTCACAATCAAGCAGCTCTTATTCAAGCCAGACACTGCCCTTTGATGGCATTTTGAAGAACAAACCAAAACCAGTTACACAGAAACATTTGAATATTTATGCGATTTACATGTATTATTATTAAACCTTTAATTTTTCCGTATATCTTGTTCATCCGTTTTTATCCGGCACGCTTCCATTAGGTGTCCGTTTTATGCGGTTCTCGTCCTTTGGATGTACGTTCGACATCCGTTTTGTCCGGTACGTTTCCGTTTCTCGTACGTTGCATATCTGGTGTGTGTCCGTTATGCATTCGTTACACGCCCGTTTTATTCGGTCAGTACATCAACGGACTCCCAACGGAGAAGAACTTTGTCAACGGACAACTTTTATTTTCATCCGTTAAGCGTCCGTTCGTGCTATCCGATAAGGTGTGGCCGAGGCTTTAAACAGTTGTCAGTTTCTTAGAAAATAGAAAGTGAAAAAGTACGTCGATGATGGTAACTGTTTATGTTATTTTTGAAAGATGGTGGTAACTTATTTTTGGGATGGTGGTAACTTGCAAAAAGATTGTATAAAATTTTTAGATTGTTTGTGCTTAACGCCACTTTTAGGCTATTTCGGGGCGGCTAGTTTTTATTGGTGACAGAAGCGGGAGTGCCTGTAGAAAACCACCGACCTTCGATAGGAAAACTGACAATCCTAGTCAATTAAGATTGGAGTCGAGTGCACCCTCACGATCGGGGTTATAAAACGACAAACTAAAGTGCAATTAAGCCGTGATATATTGAGTAATGCGTATCGATATCAAGGGTGGATCCAGGAACAGTGAAAAAGGGGGTTACTAGTACAGGATCTAATTCTTTTGTTAATGTGTCACTTGAAAAAGACAAATTTTCTAAATAAAAAGGGGAGTTAATCGCTGGCACACACGCTTTTCTGGATCTGCCACTGAGTATCGCTCTGGATCTTTGTATGTTTAATCAATTTCATAATATATATTCATCATTGATAATTTTGAATAATATCGAAAAGACAACGCTATTGAAGTCACCAAGGAAAAGTGGAAAAAATTTGAAAAAAGAGTTTTTCTTACATTGTACACTGGTTTACACTAATTTTTAAATTATTTATTTGCATATAATTAAAGTCCTAAAAAATAGATAATTGCTTTTAATATATATTTATTACAGAACATCTTCAATTTCTGTTTTACTTATGTTCACCATAAAATGTGTAAACGAATCCGCCTTTACTATATGTTTTGATAAATAACGATGTGTGGGCATATGATTTGAGATACCAATAGGGAATCAAAGTACTGAAGTACTGAATAACCGCAAGTTCTTGTGGATGGTTACAAACACTTATCACTGGAAAAAAAATAACATCTTTTTAACTGAAAGTGGGGATAATGTACATATGTATTTTTTTTTCTTCTGAGACAAGTTCTTGAAAATATGTATCTTTATTATTAAAAGTAAAACGTTTTAACCCTTGATGTTAATGCTTCATCATTCAATAGGAACCCAAGCATTTTACACTGTATACATTACAATAATTCATGTTTATTTTCGTCTTCTTCTTACACCTTTTTCATATTTATACATTTATTACAGAGCATGCCAGTACTAACATTTTTGTATTGTTCAATAAATGTATTTTGTTAAAGCAAATTGCTTGTTTCTGAATCCTTAATATTTTATCATTTGTATAATATTGTTTAATGTTGATTCATCTGAATAAATATTGTTTAAACTAAGTTCTTGCGTGGATGACAAATAAATGAAAAGGGAATTCAACATTACCGTAATAACAATTGTCTATCTATTTATTTATAGTGTAGTGTTACATATATATGTAGATTATAACATGGCCCCAAGGGCTGATAAAGGGTCTGATATGAAAAATGACATGTTTTGATCATTTTATCATATATTTCAATATTAGCGTATAAAATGTTCTAGTTAAATTTTGGTTTATTGCCTGATACAAAAAAAGTCGAAAAATGACTTTAAGGTCATTGGGTTAAAATATTGAGTCTGTCATGGTTGAAAATTTCCTAAACAAGTTTAACATGAAACAAATTTATAATATCAACACATTTGATTGTAACAGTTTTCAATATGTGAGTTTTTATGCTGGAAAGTTAATAGTTACGTTTCCTGCCCCAGAAAACATCTGTACGGCCCTCCCTTTATAATTATCGTAAATTATCTCTGGCATAACATTATATATTTGAGCAGGATTTGTCTTATCAGTTACTGTGTTTTCAAAGTTTGTAATGTCATTTAAGACAACATCTTACTCTGCTTCCTGAGTCGCGGACATCAACACTTCACCCTCGTCATCTGGCATTTCAACAATTTTATTCATGTTTTCATCATGTTTGCGTTTTTTGTTTTCATCCATGTATCACCATCACTGCTGGTGATCCGATGGGTAAATATGTTCTAGAGTGGTCACTGGCTCAGACGTACTTATAAATATAATTATTTTCTGTGACTGTATCTTACATTAATTTGTAGGATCCTTTACTATAGATAATTTAGCTGATCTGTAAGAATAACATCTTCATGCCTTATATATCATGTACTGTAGTACAACGCTAGATTAAAACTGACGTGGGAAGGTAACACCCGGCCACCGAAAGCTTCATTTTTATGAAGTCCAGGTGATCGTGTGGTCTAGCGGGACGGCTACAGTGCAGGCGATTTGGTGTCACGATATCTCAGTAGCATGGGTTCGAATCCCGTCGAGGGAAGAACAAAATATTTGCGAAAGCAAATTTACAGATCTAACATTGTTGGGTTGATGTTTAGACGAGTTGTATATACATAATGTACACAGCCATGTATCACCATCACTGCTGGTGATCCGATGGATAAATCTGTTCTAGAGTTGTCACTGGCTCAGACGTACTTATAAATATAATTATTTTGTGTGACTGTATCTTACATTAATTTGTAGGATCCTTTACTATAGATAATTTAGCTGATCTGTAAAAATAACATCTCCATGCCTTATATATCATGTACTATAGTACGACGCTAGATTAAAACTGACGTGGAAAGGTAACACCCGGCCACTGAAGGCTTCATTTTTTATGAAGCCCAGGTGGTCGTATGGTCTAGCGGGACGGCTACAGTGCAGGCGATTTGGTGTCACGATATAGCAGTAGAATGGGTTCGAATCCCGTCGAGGGAAGAACAAAAAATTTGCAAATGCAAATTTACAGATCTAATATTGTTGGGTTGATGTTAAGACGAGTTGTATATATATAAATATATGTATATATATATCCATAACTGTTAAATTTATATAGTAATTAAAATTTGAATATCTACACTAATTTAAATTTAACTTAGAAGGTCTACAACTTTAAGTTTGTGATCAGACACAACACAAATTTAGCGTTGCTTTTTTTTTTAATTACTGAAGTTACCACATACCATATATAGGTAAGTCACTGAGTAACAAATCGGAATTTCCTCTTGAGCAAATTTAGATTAATGATAAAATTGATATGTCGAGAAAACGCTCACTAGTATCTATTTTAAGACAAGTTTGTAAACAAGTATAGAGGTTGTAAACAAGGATACATGTGCAGCCGTAAACAGTTTAATAATCCTCATCGGACATTTCTCCTCTTAGCTCTCTAATATCTTGCTTTCACGAAATAACGATATAATCCGATTTTGGTGTTTCTTTACCATTATGAGTCCAAAATTATTTTTTTTCGGTGAACCGTAGGACATTCAAATGTTTCAGAAGACCATAGCGGTATCTTGTTCAGTTTTCTGAAATGAAAAGTTTGTCTTCGTTGTTTTTTAGTTTCTTTTTGTTTGAGAATACCAATTGTCGTGTTCTATAAGACAGGAAACTTTAACAGACATTTTATCATACTTGACCTTTCCTATTGGATCCTTTTAATCTATGTCACGACCTAATTGCTCATTACAGATCGGAAAAACTAGATAATCAGTATTAAGGGGTCTCGCGTGTATACATTGGTTTTTTTTCTAATAAAGGATTTCGCTATTTTTATAAAAAATAAACTTTATCCTAATCCTAATAGAAAAAAAATAAAAATATGGGGTCGATGTTCATTTAAGCTCACGATCTGCATTCAAAAGAAGCATGCATTTTTGTTGAGTTATTTTTTTCTTCTGTAGAACTAATAGGAGAAAAAAAGGTAATATCGATTTAAAAAAAGAATTAAATTACAGAAATTGCTTAAATTTTACAATAGTTTAGTTAAGTACAGCTTATATAAAAAAAATCATAACAAAATATAGGCCACCGATGAGTTTAAAAAGATATTTCAAATGGCATTTTTTCACCAAAGGAAGATAATTTGGAGCTTTTCAAGGATATAAACATTTAAAAGGACATCTGGGGCCAAAACAAATTCATTTTTTTGATTGATTTTTGTACCATATCATAACGTAGCAACTAATAGTGTAACAAATAAAATTAGTAATGAAAAAAAATGAAAATTGCTGAATTGTTTGTACCCGCGAGCCTCCTTAATTGGTTTTATTATTCTACCATTGCCATATGTTGGTATCTTGATGATGTTGTTCTTCTTGAGTAATGCTCTTGCTCTTCAACCCCTTATCCAAGATCAGTTACTTTGGTATGCAACTTATTGATTGTATCTTGTTGATCTTTAATGACTGTGTTTTGTGATGGTAAGGTTTGTTTATTTGGATCAATTATTTCAATATAAGGTTGAGTTTTGACAGATACCATTTGCTCGACCATTGTTTTTATATCTAGAAGCACTTTTTCTAAAACCATTTGAAATTTTGCCTGGACAAACTGAGGGTTGTTTATTACTAACAATATATATATTATTGTGGTTTGAGACATCTCATTTTTTGAGATTTGTAAGGAGGTATATGTAGATGCTGAATATGGAATAGTTCGTGAAGGAGAAATATTAGATGGACTAAATGAGAGTTCCCTTTTTCAAACCTGCTTTATTCGGAGTATCGTTCATATTATTTACACTAACAGTCTGTGTGTCCTTGTGTCCTTGAATATTAATCACCTGTATATATTAGCACAAACTACTTAATTGTTACTAAACTGTTATCTCAAACATATATATTCACATATATTTAAAGTTATAAACAATTCTACAGCATGTACATATCTCAAATTATATGTTTTACATTTTTTTTTCTCGTTCAAATTGCCATGTCACCTACTAAGGACCGATAATCATCATAACTGTAAATAGTTTATGATTTTTATAAAACAACTCTTTGAGATCAATAGTTCATTTCTTGTATATAATGCAATCTGATGCTCAGGGATCCTGAATACGATACGCAATTTAGTTAACTATGTTCTTGTCAAATGACGTTTTTAATACCTGGGGCGTGAACAATACTTGTTACAGTAATGGAAAAGCACTTTATTTTCAAGATTCCTACAACTATTTTTTTTATTATGTGAAGACCGTGTTTGATGGTGTGGGTAGCTCCTTGTAATATTTTAAACAATTATTATAACTAGTTTGTATTTCTAATATCATAACTTATTTACTATTTTGTAGTTTTGTGCTTTATGGCGTCATCCTTCCACAGCTGTGGTGTTTGTGACAACCGACACATCACCAAACCATGCATAGTCTGGTGTATAGAATGTAATGAAAGACTGTGTAAAAGTTGCCAGGAACATCATAGTTTATCCAACGCGTCGAGGCGCCATAGTGTTATACCATTTACCGATTACCAAAAGGTACCGACAGATGTACTGAAGATCAGTCAAATATGTAGCAGACATAGTAAACAGTTGCAAATGTATTGCAAGAAGCACGAACATCCATGCTGCAGCAAATGTTTAGTAAATAGTCATAAAGAATGTCGGGATATCGTCGATTTAGAAGACGTCATTAAAAATGTCAAAACATCCAATGCCATGTTAGAAATAGAGGAAAACTTATCCGAAGTAGCAGACATCATTCATAAAATCCTTCGGCATCAACAGATGAATTTGTCGACAATAAAAAAGGAAAGAAATGAAATTGAAACCGAAATAAAGAAGACCAGAATAAAGATCAACAACCATCTCGACAAACTACAAGAAGATTTAATAAAACAAGTATATGCTCTCGAAGAAAAAGAAAACTCGACAATTGTTCAGTTATTTACACTATTGATAAAGAAAAGAAAGGAAGTAGCAGAATACAAGAGAAATATTGGAAACATCAAACAACACGCAACGGATCTGCAGGTGTTTCTTTCATTGAAGCCTATAAAAGACGACGTATCAAGCAAAGCTACCTTTCTCAGCTCATTATTACAAGGTGGGAATTGGAAGCAGCATTCCCTAGCATATAAAATAAACGGAACTATTCAGTCTTTAATGTCTGATTTAAAAAGTTTTGGAGAAGTCTGTGTAGAAACTGAACCTTGCAATATTGTTATGAATATGACGAATATCAAACAAGCCCAAATAATGGTACCAATCGTTCAATCAAGATCCTTTGAAAATATAAAGCTGAAGATAAACAAGACAATAGAAACCCAAGGAAAACTTATTTACGGATGTTGCATACTGCCGGATGGTAGATTTGCGTTTACTTACAGCCATGCAAGGACAGTGAAAGTATTCAACATTCAAGGGTCAAAAGAATTTGAGATGAAGATACCTTGTGGAGCGTTCGATATAGTAAACATCGGTGATACCAATACATTGGCTGTTACATCCGGTAATTCAGAAAAGAAGCGTATTACCATTTTGGACCTGAAGAGGAAAGAAATCAAAAAAACAATTTCACTGAGTACAGATAATTATGGAATAATAGTCAGAGACAATCACGTGATTTATTCTGCGTACGATAAAGGTATAAAAATGATAAAACTGGACAACGAGTCTGTAAGTGACATAGTCCTAGACAAAATACCCAGTGAAGGTTATCTTGCAACATTTAGGGATAACATTTATCATACAAACAGACTAGCAAGCACTGTAACATGTTATAATTTACGAGGTAAAGTACAATGGACATTCAAAAATGAAAGCGTTCTGAAGAATCCGCTTGGTATTGATGTAGATAGTGATGGTAATGTGTACGTGGTTGGGTTCGATTCATACAATCTTGTAGTTATATCTTCTGACGGACAACGACACAGAGAAATATTGACAGCAAGTGAGGGTCTTCTTCAACCCGTCACTCTTCGTAGATTAAAGAAACAGCTGCTAGTAGGAAACTGGTGTAACAATGCTCGTTTGTTTGATTTTATTTGAACAACTTTAATCAACCGTTTTCAAACCACCATTTTCTACATAAGAAAATGCCTGCACCAAGTCAGGAAAATGACATTTGTTTTCCATTCGTTTGATGTGTTTGAGCTTTGATTTTGCCATTTGATTGGAGACTTTTCGTTTTGAATTTTCCTCGGAGTTCAGTATTTTTGTGATTTACTTTTTATATAAGAAATTTCTCAGTTTTAAAATCATTGTGACATGTATATAATAGAATAGAACATACAATGTGTACATAAATTTTTGTTATAACAATGAAATAATATTAGGATACAACTCAACACAATAAAACACTGAAGAGAAATTAAATATGAGAAACAATCAATAATTTATCAAACGGTTTCAAATAATCATTAAAGATATGATGTTCAGAGCTGAATAAAAAGTAGCCCAAACTGATCAAATATAAAGATAGTTTTCTCCAATGTACACGCTTCAACCAATTACATTTTGTTTACATTTTGTCATTTGATTTGATTTCCGTTTTGAATTTTCTTCGTTGTTCAGTATTTTTTGTGATTTTACTTTTTACTTGATATGTATGTATATAATATTTAAATTGCAAGAATTTGATAAGCACCTTAGAAATTTGACTGCAGTTTATTAATGCGAATAATAGGCACTAACATATATGTAGATGAAATATGCATACACAGTAATGTTTATTATTTTGTTTTTAATCTAAAACATATACAGATCAATTAAAAAAGATTTAGTCATTTACAGAAATCGTGGATATCAAGTTAAAACTCTCGATAAGACAATCACCACTAGTTTTTTGGTGGGGTTCGTGTTGTTTATTCTTTAGTTTTCTATGTTGTATCATGTGTACTATTGTTTGTCTTTTTCATTTTTAGCTATGGCGTTGTCAGTTTGTTGTAGATTTGTGAGTTTGACTGTGCCTTTAAATTAGTATCTTTCCTCCCTCTTTTACGTAACTTTTATTTATCTTCAAGGTCATTAAACTTTTTTTCTATTTGCAGTCTAAGTTATTCAAATTTTGACAGAGCTTGTGCAAACAATAATTACTGACAGTAATTTTATAATGTTACAGTTTATTACATGAAACTTATCTTCTGTATTATTATGAGAACAAAAACTACAAGTCCTCTGTGATCTTTCTGTAGGTTTGTTCTTATGTCACTCTTGTTCCACTCGTTATTGGTGGGCATTTATGCGAGATTTACAAACTTTGAATATCAAGATGTTTTTCCATTTGAAAATATCTTTTATAAGAAAATATGTATCTAGCTTTCTATAAACATTATCATTGAAACATGGTTTTATAGACAATGTCTGTAACTTGTTTAAAGTAAGTTGTTTTAAAATACTGATAGAATAATCAATACAAGATGGGTTTTTTTCAAATCAAGATTTCTAATATTAATTTAACAGAGGAATACCATGTCATAGTGTTATTTTCATGCATATGTTGCATATAGAGGATTCTTTCGATAAATTGGAGTTACAATGACGTAATCTATGCATATAGCTTATCGTAGATATAACAATATTAAAATGTATAGGAAATCTACCTTACTCTGATTGTACAGAAACATCTGTAAAGCCTAAACTATGATTACAGAATTTTAAGTTCATTTTATCCGCAACTATTCTAGTATATTTTTTCAAGTACATTTGTAGCATCTTTTGAACATTCCCCATATCTCTAAGCCATACAAAATAATAGGTTTAATGGTAAGATTAACAGATGTAAATTTGTTTTAATACTAGCATCTGAGCCAGATAAACATCTTTTTGGTTTAAATGACGCTTTTCAAGATTTATTAAATGTGTCGTCTTTTTATAATTAAATAGGCCACTTGACTGGAATATAGTTGCTAGGTATTTATACTTGGAAACAGTTTCAATTAATTCATTTTTAAAATGGAATGGTTCTTTTTGTAAACGAAATGCGCGTCTGGTGTATATACGAAAGTTCAATTTTGGTTTCTATGATGGGTTCATTTACAACCACTGGAATGATGCCACTGCTGGTGGAGATTTATTTCCACGAGTGTATCACCAGCCCAGTAGTTAGAACTTCTGTGTTGACATGAGTTATCATTGATATGTTCATAGTTATAAATAGACTGTTGACAGAATTTTGAATTTTGAAATGCTGGGCCTTATCTGCATTTGTACCTCAGGAATAGATTGCCTTGGCTGTATTTTGCAAATTAAAACTATTAGAAAATGTTGGTCCTCAATGCTCTTCAACTTCGTACTTTATTTGGCCTTTTTAACTTTATTATGAGTCAATCGTCACTGATGAGTCTTTGTAGACGTCAACTTTTATTAAGATTTTTTTTAAGTTTACATTTAGGCACTAGGTATCACGGTATGATTCCAATACATTCAAGCGCTTTTGAAGTCCATATGCGGAATTAGAAAATACAATGACATCATCTACATACATTATACAGTATTAAACAGTCAATGCGACTAGTACTAAGTTTTACACAATCTGGACATTTTAGTTAACTTTTTTATCAACATTTACTCCAATACATGTGTGTAATAAAATGGTAGAATGTTTCCCCAACATCTGACTTGGGCTTTTTAATAAGGATACTTCGGTGTATCACGGTGTCAACAGCTCTTTTATAGTCATAAAAGCAAGCATAATATTTACTTCCCATGCATTTTGTTTTTTTCATTTATTAATCGTGGTCTGTTGTCCTTGATTCATTTCCAAAGCCAGCTTGGCAATCAGTCAAAAATATTTCTCTTATCTAAATGGTTAGGAAGTCTTGTATTTAACACAGCATTAAATAACTTTCAAATACAAGAATTTATAGCTAAACTCTAAAATTTCAGGGTTGTTTTTATATCTCCTGATTTGCGTATAGATATACAGTATCATTCACATTTTAGTAAGCAGATTATTAAGTTGTTTAACAATTTCGGATTTCAACTTCCTTATATATGTTTTTTTTTTTACTTTTTGAATTTTCTAAAATGTTAAAATAGTTATTTTTTATATTAGATGTATTAATATTGTATGGATTTTTAGACATATGTCTAGCTTTAATATCTAATTCTCTCTTTTTATTGTGAAGATCTTCATTATACCATTTTTTTCTCATTAATAGTTCTCTTTTGATATTTATTAGATTTCAATTTGAGTGACATTTTTTGCTGCTTTAATAGTAAAGTTCTGCTATTCAGCAGCAGCAGCGTTGAAGTTTGATTTATCTTGATAATTGTTAGTTAGAAAAACATTAATATCAAGTTTACACGATGGGTGACATAGAGCATCTTGAAATTTTTCCTTACCTGGAAAATTTTGAGTACTTTCATTATTATTTATATGCAGTTTGATTGTGTATGCCTTAATCGGTTAATTTCAAAGTTACATATTAATGATAGACTAGGTGAGATTTAGAAATGTGTGTCAGATGTTCGGACTGCTTTTTATATAAGACTTCAATAGCTTATAAAAGGTCATTTACCAAAATTAAGCAAATTTTTTATTTCTTTTCTTTCGATTTGAGACCCAAATTTTACCAATACAAATATAAGGTATTTGTCCGTATGAGTCATTTTGCGCAATTCTTTTATGAACCAAGGAGCTCAATAACCTATGGATATGCAGTGCTGATTGTTTTCTGTTTTAATGTCAAAAATAAACAAATTGCAATTCTTATTGAATGCTTTTCTGACTCTTTGTTTATCAAATCTAAATATTTGATTTGTTTAATTTCACCCTAATATTCTTAAGTACAACCCTAAATAATGATTTGAAGACACTTTGTTTTTTTCATAGTCAATTGAATATAATTTAATTTTGGATGTAACGTGTCTTCCGATAAGCTGACAATGTATAGTATAGCAGTTCAAAGACACAATGATAACGCAGAAAATACACTGCATCAATAAGAGTTAAATTTGTATGTATATATATTTAGCAATAAATGTTTATAAAAGCCACTACTCGTGTTCAGCAGTAAAGCTTGGTCAAAACTACGGGTCTGGATTTGAAGCCACAGTTAAAAAAAAAAATAACGGTACCAAGATTACTGTACCAGATGCGTAGTTTGGTAAATAATGTCTCTTTAGTGGTGCTCGAAACCAAAAAATACTAATATTAACGTTGAAGAGCTGATTATAAAACCATAAAAAGACCTAACGTATTGCCAAATACGGGACAGGAATCTGCTGCAGAGCTTGCACGAGGGAGAAATACTCAGAGATTGCATGATGGAGATATATATTTTTTATTTATTATACTTTAAAAAATTACATTACATCAAGTTTAAATCAGACGATATCCGCATTATCATGCCAATAGTATGCATGCTACTGGGATCGACCAAAAGTATCGCGATACTCTTTGTAACTAACAGTCCACAAGTTGACCACACTTCTTGGCTCTCGGCACTTGTTATTAACGCCCATCGTTATTTCAGATAGGGACAGTTTTTCTTGATAGAGGCGTTCATGCTTTGAATAACTCAGGGAAACACGTTTTAAACTAAAAAGTGGCTTGGCAATATGCATAGGGTTATTCTTACTTTCTGACTACTTTCCCTACATCCAAAAAATATACACCAGTCTTACTGTATTGAATATGGCTACATTAACCGATAAGCAATCATCAAGGCATTGTATAAATGTTTCTTATTGTGGTGGTATTCCACTTACTTTTACTTGTCCGGCATTGTCTTAAAGTTACTTTTTAATACGGATTTAGCATGATTTAAAAAATATCCTTTAATTTAGATGACCATTCTTGTTTAGGATAAGCGTAAGGCCTTTCAAACTCATATGCATTGTTCAGATTCCTTGTCTTTATTTGTCTTTACATTCGGTCATTTTAAGGAAATTTTATAATCTGTTAGAATGTGTGGATTAATGCTTTGACATTTCAATAGTTTAGCCTCGTGCATCACTGAAAAGTGATTGAGTGTTGAAATGGGCACATGGTGTTGTAACATTGGTATACAAGAGCGTATGACAACATTTAACAGCAAGAACAGAGAATAATGATGTAAATATAATGTATAGAGAAAAATTAGCCAAAACTTTAAGAGCATTCGTTGAACAGTTTGTTCATAAGAAATTGCACAGGAATAGGTTACGTGCCACTTTACAATACGTCAAGAACCATGTTTTCTGGTTGATTTAATAGAAAATCATCAAAATATAGACCAAGGATCATAGCTCCTTAGAAAAATACCTCCACCCCACTTTGCCCGCTTTCCGCCTTGAAGTTAAATGATTTCTAACTACGATTTGATAACAATTTGTATAAAGTTTCAAAAGATGTTGAACAGACACAACTCATGTAATTTTGAACGAAAACGACACAAAGTGCTATTAAGTGTCGATAGAAATTGAAATTCCCTCCAATTTATAAGTTCCGTATTACACATAATACAGTCACGTGAATATTCACCAACTTCCTGATTAATCATATTGAGATGAAGAATAGTCCGCATTACGACGTAAGTTTTTAATTCTAGTCGATACTTCCAAGATTAAGTTTGGTTCCGTATTTGATTTGTTTCAAGGCACAATTTCTGTCCCTATCCAACATACCGAGCTATTTCTAATGCCAATTAACATTATCTAACAGGAGCATGTCTGGTAAATGTTTTCAAATTTATAATTTATTTTAAGGGTTCTGGCTGTCAAATTCATGTTCATGATTTGTCTTGAATTCATATCAGATTTATAAACAATATTGTTTAATTAACAGAGGGGAAAAAAGCATTAATCCTCGTTCTTATTAAGGAGGTACACCACTAATTCATGGTCCCATTGCTTTCTATGTTAAATTCCTCCGTTTCAAGCAGGCACACCTCTTTTGTTTTAAGGGCATCCGATACAGTTTCTCGATAAAACGTCATTTTTATAATTTTGTAATATGTTGTAGGCCTTGGCGAGTATAAAATAAAACACATAAATAAAACATAGGTCACCGTGCTTGTTTTCGAGAAAATTTGAGGCTGAAAATTGGGGATTTGTGCAATTTTGTAAATCAATTAGGCAATGTTATAAAATGTTTGTAGCAGATATTTTTCGTCGTAAATTATTAACATCGGGTTCAATCTGAAGCTGTGAAAAGTGACAAAAAGGGAAAAAAATAAATCACTACACGAATAACTATACAATTATTAAAGCCTTGCTTGACATTGCGGATCAGATGCTCAAAGTGGTACTTTTTTAAACCTAAAAAAATGGAAATAAACTTTTTCTGAAAATGTCATTTTTATCATTTTTCTGCATAAACTGCATTTTGTCATGCTTTCTCCAAATCTTAAATACAAAATATTGGTCAACGTGCTTTATTCCATGATAAACGCGATTTATCCTAAAAATTGAGACCCCCTTTGAAACCTCAACGTTAGCGCTAAAGTGCACGACGTCGCTGGCAGACAATTTCGACGTTATCCCTCCAAATTGCCGGCGACATTTTTCAGATGTATAAATATTGCTTGTAAAGTACTATCTATAAATTGGTTATATTGTTTCCGGAAATAGAATCATGTGAATAACTAATACCTCTCTCTGTTTGTGGTCTAAGTGAGAAACATCTCAAGAAAAGTTATAACGGACTTTTGATAACTTTTACGGCTTTTAAAATTAAAGACTCGGCAATTGAGCACTTGACATACAGGTACATTTACTGTACACACTTGTATATTATTTCATACCGTATGTTGACCTCTTGATTTGTTTTGTTTTGTTTGGTGGGGTGTTGTTTCATTACAAATATTCTTTCAAATCCTTTTATTCACGTTTTAATCACTGAAAAATCCGTTCTTGTTGATACGAATTAAAAGTTCACGTCGTTTGGACAGTAAATCAAATTTAACGCGCATTGCAATTCGAATTAGAATTTACGCTAGGTTGTGAAACATTTCGAATGCGAATTAAACTAATTCGAATTATTAAATGCGAATCGAATTCGAATTTCGTGTGAACTCAACATTATCCTTCAAACGGAACTTCTTTTTTGTACATAAATGGCACATACATTAGGCCGTTACTTTTTTCGTTTGAATTGTTTTACATTGTCATTTCGTGAACTTTTATAGCTGACTATGCAGTATGGGCTTTGCTCATTGTTGAAGACTGTTCGGTGCCCTATAGTTGTTAATTTCTGTGTCGTGTTTGTCTCTTGTTGAGAGTTGTCTCATTGGCAATTATACTACATCTTCTGTTTTATGTGGTCAGAAAACAAAAGCAAACTCTTATAAAGGAGAATCTTCAATTTCCAAAAGAATGTTCTTGTCCATGCAAACAATGAAACTATAACTTTTTTATTTGGCAAAACCGATTGGATTAGTTGCGAATAAAATCCTTCTGTCATAGCGTAATTTTATTGGTAAATAACTTTTATATTTTTTTCACCATAGTGTACATACAATATCGCACGTCCATTCCTCTGTCTGTCCTTCCGGTCCTTCTGGTTAATTACATTTTTCAAGTGAACAATTCTTGCCAACTTTTTATAAAACTGATATCGTATGGACACATTCGAAAATCAGTTCATATCAACTATTCTTTAAAAGAGTTATGCCATTTGGAAACATTGATTATATTGGAAATTGCATTGTATTTGCTGTCATCCCGTCATTTCTCTAATATGTTTACCAAAAATATAAAGAACAAAATAAACAGCTGCGCTATGAGCGCATGATACGCCCGTCGTGTTATTATAAAAACATTATACATGTTTTTAAAATAACACGGTAGTTGTACAGGAAGTCATGATAAGTATATCTTGACTCATTCATTATTCTTGCTCAATGGTAAGTTTGTATATCACAACATGATTAATATATGATATATGATCCCTAAATTGATGCTCAATAAAAATTCAAGAACTCAAAAGTGAATTAAAGATTCATCACGAAAAAGTATACAGATCTTAAGAATAATTTAACTAAAAAGTATGTTAAGTTTTATGTAATAATTATAAATAGTTTCTGAGATACGGCGCGACATGTGAAAACCCACTCTTTTTGTCATAAAATCAATAACTCTAAAATCAAATTTTGATTCATCCTCAAAAAGTATAATCTTCAGATCAATATAACTAAGAAGTGTGAAAATTTTTAAGCAATAGTCGTAAATCGTTTTTGAGTTATAGCGCCAAATGTGAAAAAAACTGTTTTAGTTACAAAGTCCTGTAACTTTAAAAGTTCACCAAATATTAAACAGATCGTTTGACCATCATGACTGAAAAAACAACCATGTTCAGTTTAATGAAATTTGGATAATATGCTGTTCCATGTTTACGACGGACATTTGTATACCATTATACGTCCCGTAAAAAAATACGAGTGTATAAACATATTGTAAGTTATTGCCTTTTGTTAGATAAAATACGTGCAACGTTGAGGAAATAAAACTTTGTTCTTTTATATTAGCGGGATGTACCTACGTTTTCGGTATTAGTTTTAAAATATCATTGGTTTCCTGTGCTGCAATACAATTGCATGGATGATAAATGATAACAAAAATGATAATTGACATGCATGATATTAGTAAAACCAGAAGGGTTAGTCGTCTTCAGTTTGCTCATTTAACATTATTTTATTGAAGATCTCAAAGAAACAGTAATTTGTGTTATTTCTTATGTTGTTATTAGACTGTTATCCTGTAAGAATCAAATGCACTAATATTAATGGCATAGAAGTTATCATGCGGGAGAAACAGAAATTTGAGCATCGAAATTCCACATTACGTTTCTTATTACGTAAAATTATACACATTACGTCACTTTTTGCGGGAATCCAAACGCTTAACGTCGCGCCAAGAGTTAACTCCCTTGAAACTGTATCGGATGCCCTTAAGTTCAAATAAAGTGGCAATCATTGCATTTCAAAACAACACTTTACATTGTGTCTTGTACTGACAAAATCAACATACCTATAATGGCATATAAGAAAGAACTGGTTCCCGGAACTTCGGATGTACCAAAACAGGTACTTCAGGTCTAACAAACAGACAAAATGTACCCTCTTTTTAAAATTTGGTGCAGTTTTTTTAAGAATTCAAAATTATAAGTCAAAAAGTGTTCTGCAATGCTCATCAGTCCTTCAGCTTTCATTTGATACCAAAAATACCTAAATATTCTACATATTTTGAATGTTACACTCATGCGTAGAAACTTTTTTGTGTTAAATATGTACTACTGTCTGGTATGTTCTTTCTGGCCGGGCCTGAATTAGTGGTGTTACACCTTAAATGATTACACACTTTGACTAGTAACAAGTATATCAATTGTTACATGGAATATAGTTTCTGTTTATTAAGTATGATCCGGTACGGGACAGGACGTTGCGCTTTGTAATAGATAATTTGCGATATCCTTTTGATAGACATTTGCACTAATCAATAATTAAGATATCTGCGGGTTATCAACATAATATGAAAATTAAGTAAATATTACGAACACACAAAACAACTATATCGTATCTGACGGTAAAACATACTGACAGGAAGCCGGATAACAAATTTGAGGAAGCTATTATACTTGTCACTAGTCATAATTAACAGCCCTTTATCAATGTTTAACAAACATAATTAGTTACATTATGTGTGTATGTATATAACTATTGACATTATATCTTTCAAAGTAAATAAAATGCGTTCACTTATATTATAAATGCTCATTTTAGAACCAAACATTTATCGCTTCTAAATGTAATGATCCTTATTAAACAACAATGACATTTGATTTCAATCGGAACTTATATTTTTTATCACCAGCTACAATCTTATGATAAATCATCTCCACATTTTTAAATATATTGTTATCTTTGAAATGTTATCCATTTATTATAAAAATATAAAAATGTAATAACTATACCTATGTGTGCAATCTTAGTACGCTTGGTACATTCCTGAAGTAAAATATAATTCATATTAATATTCAAACTTTTTTGTTTCTCATTCTGAAAAGAAGCAACTGTCTAAAAGTGTATATATTTTGATAAGGAAGTTTTACATGAATACTTTTTTTTTCATTCATAAAAAACCTTTAGTCGAACAATCAAAAGCGAACTTAAAACTCAAAGTCAGCTTATAAAAGAATTTAACCACATGACTTTTTCTTTTATTTCCAGCGCAAAATTACAAAAATACCGAACTGCAATAAAATTCAAAACGGTAAATAGTCGATCCTAAAACAAATGACAAAATCAAATACTGAAGCACATTATAAGACGGGAAACAACAATTATATTCCTGACTTCGTAAAGACATTTCCTTATGTAGAAAATGGTGGTTTGAACCGGGTTTTAGCTCAATAAACCTCTTGAATGACAGTTTCATAAAATTGTATGAGTACCACATGTACCACCAATTCCTTCAATTTTTAAAATGAATAAGTGTTTTCTTTTAAAAAAAAACCAACCTTAAACGGTAATCATACCAAATGGACAAAATGGCTGTGTTTAACCCCCCTCCAATAATAACTCTGATGAGTATTTTTAAATCGATTTTGTATTTCAGAGAAATAATAGATTTTGAAGATTATTAAACGCATGGTAAAACAATCAAAAAACCACATGAATTACATTCATTTGATCCTATCAACTCAGTTACACCCTTTGCTAATTTATTGTTGTGTAGAGATCTATTGTTGTATTGCCAATAGCAACCAGTACAGTACAAACAGCAATAACTTGTGAGTCGGCATCTCAAATACTTTAAATTTGTCTATAAATTGTCAAAATAATATACTTGTATCTACAACTTCAGACCGGATTTTACCAATTTAATCTTTACAAAATTTAAACTGTACCACTTTTAACATTTTTATCTTTCTCTTGAAAAGTAAGTTAATCGATAAAGTTCAGATTTCCGGTGATGATATCCTATAATCAGTGTTCATTTCTTGTTTTCATAATTCTGATACGAAAACAAAAAAAAAATTATTATTTCATTGTGGTCTTGCCTTTTTGTTTCATAAAAATTGATTTTCTACAGTTCAAAGCTCATTTGTAGCATTTTCTTATGTTACCGACCTTTGGTGGTCGTTATATTGTTGATCATTCGATCTCGATTTAATTCGTGTCATCAAACCGATTAATTGTGTGCAACAACTGAAACGTTTACTTTGCATTTTCCTTCAATCAAAATTATTTGTAAGCATAGATGAATTTGGTCTTCTATTTCTTTTTAAATTTTCTAAATTATTTTATTAATACTATTATGAAAGTTATTTGTATTGAAAAACTAACACGTGAGTGAAAATAAACAACTTATTTTGCATAACAGAATATGATTAATTTTACGAATTATCGTTTCTGAATTCTTCGATTTTTCTTCTTCAGAAAACTAACTTCACAAATTTAAGAACCTACGAACATGTAACTTTTGCGCAGACCGTTAAAATTGATAGCGACGGATAAAAGTAATTTCTTAATACGTGTCTAATTGGCAAAGTAATACTGTAATATGAGTGATACAGTTTTTTTCCTAATGATTATAAAATATTCTTTATTTTTTGCTGACAGTGGTTAGCCATCAAACATGTCAATAACACATATACTTCTTACGTGAAAAGACTATCTATAATAACCCCTCATCCTTATCATTTTCTTTTCCTCTTGGTGGTTTTTCTTAGTTATGTTTTTCACCACCTCTTTTTCACTAAACATACTTTAATTCTATATATAAGACATAATACATCAATATAAAAAAAATAACAAAATTTGTTGGAAAATTAAGGTTCGAGTTTTCATTGTTTTTTTTTCAAAACATTCAATTTATGTGCTCCGTTTGTATATTTAATTTGTAAACAGAAAGTTCTCAATTAGTACCAATTTTTAAGAAAAACAGGTTTACAGAGTTATAAAGTTATATCACTATTCACTGTCATTTTCCATGCTTACCTAAACACATTGTTGGGCCATGTTTGGTTTTGCATGGTAAAGTTTAGACACGGACGGTTAAGTTCTTTACATAAATACATACATAGTAAAACTGCACATTCGAAAAGTCAATCTAATTCAATAATCTCTACAAATTAATAAAGGAAAACCATGTAATCAAAAGTTGAATAACAAAATAAAATATAAATAATAAAAAGACTCCAAGGAAAATTCAAATCGGAAAGTGTTATAAAATGGCAAAATTAAAAGCTTAAACGCATCAAAAGAACGGAAAACAACTGCCACACTCCCGTCTTCGCACAGGGATTTTCTCATGTAGAAATTCCATTAATTCTTTATCAACAAGGATGAGGCTGCATATTTACACATCCCACCTTTACATGACCTTGTGGACTGCTTTTTACATCACAACGAGATGGACGGGGGAAGTCCAAATGATCATATTTCGAAATACCAGTCGATCATTAACTAGCTCTGGAAAATATCAATACTTAAAAGGGAATTAAAACACTTCAATAGTGATTTTTACATTTTGCTTTGTTGTAGCTTATGTCATAACACAAAAGACATTAATTGCGACAAAGATAAACAACACACCAATATATTTACAGAAATGCTTTTTCAGTTAAAACCTTGAACAAACTCCCTATAATATATAATGCATTTACTACTTTTAAATTCTTTGCAAACAAAATGATAGACGAAACTGTAGAAGGCAATAATGATCGGCTAAACAAATTATCTACAACATTTTGTGTATATCTTAAACCATCATCTGACTCATTTCAAGTGTAATTGTCCTTTATTGATGATATTGGTATAAAACACAACATTAGTCCTTATCATCACTTGTTTACTGTAACTTCAGTACAAGAGTACTCTCACAGTTTTATTGAATTCGTGCTCCAAAATATCAATTTTACCAGCGTATTGATTTGTAATAAATTCTGATACAATCAAGATTATATGTCAGTTCGAATACCAAATGTCAAGATACGATACAAATCATTGAACCTGGATATTAGTTATCCGAAATATTTAATATTTGTCCATTATTTTTTTATGTTATACCTTTTAGTTTTTAGATTTGCTTACTATATATTATATTTTGCAGTTTACTGTATCATATTTGTATGATAAATTGCCATCAAGATTAATCGTAGGCTATTATTGCGACATGTAATATTTCATACTGTATATACTTTATATTATATAATAATACAATGATAATTATAATTGATTATATGGTATTGATTTGTTTTTAGTCTCGTGTTTCATGGCGACTTCTCCTCAAAGCTGTGGTGTTTGTGATCTCCGACTGATCACCAAGCCGTGCGTTGTTTGGTGTACATAATGTGATGAAGGATTATGTAAGGAATGTCATGAACACCATAGTTTGTCCAAGGCGTCGAGGAGCCATAGTGTGATACCATTTACCGATTACCAAAAATTACCAAGCGATGTACTGAAGATCACGCAATACTGTAGCAAACAAAATAAAAAGTTTGAAATGTTTTGCCAGAAACATGAACGTCCTTGCTGCAGCAAATGTATAGTAGATTCACATAAAGAATGTCGGGATATTGTCGATTTAGATGACGTTATTAAGAATTACGAAAAACCCAATGCCCTGTCTGAAATTGAGAAAACATATGTTGAAGTGGCAGCAAATCTACAAAAAATTCGCAAGCATCAACAGGACAATAGGTCGACTTTGAAAGAAAAAAGACAGGAAATTGTGAAAGAAATTAGGAAGACTAGAATGGAGATCAACAATCATCTCGACAAACTACAAGAAGATTTAATGAAACAGTTATATGCGATCGAGGAAAAAGAAAACTTGAAAATTGGTCAGTTATTGTCAGCATTAGAAAAGAAAGAAAAAGAAGTAGCAGATTGTCAAAGAAACATAACGAACACCAAACACCATGCTACAAACCTTCAGATGTTCCTTTCAGTGAAGCAAATCGAAGAAGACGTCTCAAGCAAAGATAAATTCCTGCACTCATTATTTGAAGGTGAGGATTTGAACGAGCATTTTTTGGAATTTGAAATAAATGGAGTTTTTCAGAAGATCATGTTTGATATTAAAAGTTTTGGAGAAGTGCATATTAAAGAACAACCTGCCGATATTGTTCTAAGCAGAAAGAAAACTAAAGAAGCCCAGATAATAGTACCGATCGTTCAATCAAGATCTATTGAAAACATTAAAATGAAGATACACAAGAAAATAAACCTGCAAGGCAAATGGATTTATGGATGTTGCATGCTGCCAGATGGTAGATTGGTGTTTACTTACAACCGTGAAGGAAAAGTGAGAGTATTCAACGACCAAGGATCAAAAGAATTTGAGATGAAGATACCATGTGGAGCGTTTGATATAGTATACATCAGTAATGACAATACATTGGTCGTTACATCTGGCGAATCAGATAAGCAATATCTGACCATTATAGATCTGGAGAGGAAAAAAATTAAGAAAACAATTTCACTGAGTTCGGATAACTATGGCATAGTATTGAAGGACAATCAACTGATTTATTCCGCCTTCAACAAAGGTATAAGAATGATAAATCTGTACGACGAGACTTTAAGCGACATAGTCCGAGAAGAAATGGCCAGTGAAGGTTACATTGCCACATTTAAAGACAACATTTATCATACACACAGACTCAATCACACTGTGACATGTTATAACTTACAAGGTGAAATACAATGGACATTCAAAAATGAAGACGTTCTGAAAAATCCCCTTGGTATTGATGTAGATAGTGATGGTTATTTGTACGTGGCGGGGATTCATTCGAATAATGTGGTTGTTATCTCCAATGATGGACAAATGTATCGCGAGCTATTAACACGAGGTATTGATTTTCGATATCCTATCGCACTTCGTTATTATGGACATAAGAAGCAATTGCTAGTGGCAAATATTCATGATGAAGCTCGCCTGTTTGATTTAATTTAAAATGTTTAGATTAAAAAATTATCTCTTTTTGGTTCATCATTCGATATGTTGCTGCATTGTATTTCATCCGTTTCTTTTTCCCCCCAGCGTAATGCTAAGTATCATATGCAAATGTGCAAATATATAGAAAATGGAATCTTTTATATGTAAAAAATAGAGTTTTAGTTTTGTTTGTGAAACATTCAAGTATGACTGAACTTATTAAATTTGTATTCAAGGTAGATGTTACATATTTACAAGTTTTGGATGATTTGAGAAACATTGGATCTACAGTATTAACTTTGAAAAAAGGCTCCCCATTATAACTCTATGATAAAAACCTTACAATAGCATTTCAGTTCTTAAAATGGTAGATCAAACACAATAAGACTTTAATGTTATGTGTCGTATGCCAACGTGATATAAGTTTTTGGAATTAAAAAATTGTAATGGGAACAATTGAAACAGCAAAAATTTAAAAAAAATATTCGAAATGCTCCAAACTTACTGAAACTTTTATGTAGAAAGTAAATTAACGGAAATATCGAACTCCGGGGAGAATAAAAAAATTAAAAAAAATGAAGTACAGGAATGCAGAGCATTGAGGACCAAAATTCCGAAAAGTTTTGTCAAATACAGATACTGTAACCAAATCCTGATCGAGGTAGAAAAGCCTTAGAAGTTCAAAAATTTAACTACAAGTACTCCTAGATTAGTACTTAATGCCTTTTTGTTTTTAAGGTATACAAGTACCAGAACATGTCCACTCTGAGTTCTGTTAGATATATTTTCTATTTGTATCCATCTGGTTAGTTAAATCATTTTCAACTGATTTTTACAATTCTTTCTCATGTTGTACTGTTACACGATTGTCACAGGTTAAGGGAGGGTTGGGATCCCGCTCCATGTTTAACACCGCCATATTCTGTATGTATGTACTTGTCCCAAGTCAGGAGCCTGTAATTCAGTGATTGTCGTTTGTTGATTTGTTACATATTTGTTTTTCGTTAATTTTTGGTACATAAACTTGAACGTTAGTTTTCTCGTTTGATTTGTTTTACAATAGTTATGAAAGGTACCAGGATTATAATTTAGTACGCCATAAGACAAATGCTATTTCGTTTTAACCTCACCGTTCCGTCGGAACGGTGAGCTTTAGCCATCACTTGGCGTCCGTCGTCGTCTGTCTGTTGTAACCATTTTCAAACATCTTCTCCTCAGAAACTACTGACCCAATTCCAACAAAACATACACTGAATGATCCTTAGGGTATCTAGAAAACAGTTTGTGTTTTATTTCCTGTTTCGTCAAAAACATGGCCGTCATGGCTAAGAAATAGAACATACGGATAAAATGTAGTTTTTGGCTTATATCTCAAAAACCAAAGCAGTCAGAGCAAATCTGACATGGGGTTAAAGTGTCCATAAGGTAATGTTCTATCAGCCCTGAAATTTTCAGATGGATCTTATAACCCATTGTTTGGTTGCTGCCACTAATTTGGAAATTTTAAGGAAAGTTTACAGTTTTTGGTTATTATCTTGAATAGTGTTAATTATAAAGATAAACTGTAAACAGCAAATATGTTCAGCAAAGTAAGATCTATAAATAATTGCATATGACCAAAATTGTCAATTGTCCCCTTAAAGAGTTATTGCCCTTAAAGGACAATTTCAAACAATTTGTTTTTCAGGTTTTCTAACTTTAAAAAATCTTCTCTTCTGAAACCGCTGTACCAATTCCAACCAAACTTAAGCTGAATGATTCTTAGGGTATCTAGAATACAGTTTGTGTTTATTTTCTGTTTCGTCAAAAAAACATGGCCGCAATGGCTAAAAATAGAACATAGGGGTAAAATGCAGTTCTTGGCTTATATCTCAAAAACCAAAGCAGTTAGAGCAAATCTGACATGGGGTTTAAGTGTTCATAAGGTAATGTTCTATCAGCCCTGATATTTCCAGATGAATCTAATAACCCATTTTTGGGTTGCTGTCACTAAATTGGTAATTTTAAGGAAATTTGACAGTTTTGGGTTATCATCTTGAATAGTATTAATGATAAAGATTAACTGTAAACAGCAAATATGTTCAGCAAAGTAAGATCTACAAACAAGTCTATATGACTAAAATTGTCAATTGACCCATTAAAGAGTAATTGCCCTTTAAGGACAATTTTACACAATTTTTTTTAAAAAACAAACTACAATGAAATTGGACACTCAAACTCTTAAACGCCAAAAAATCATGGTGAGCGATTCAGGCTCTTGAGAGCCTCTTGTTTTTTTATAGCTGACTATGAGGTATGGGCTTTGATCATTGTTGAAGGCCCTACTGTGACCTATTATTGTGAATTTCTGTGTCATGTGGTCTCTAGTGCAGAGTTGTCGCATTGGCAATCATACCACATTTCTTTTTTTATGAAATAGGACCCAACACTCAACATTGTGTAATAATCGTAATCACTATAAAAACAACAGTAAAAAAACAACAACAAAGAAACATAATGAAAAAGCACACTTATATAGCAAAAATGAAAGAGAAGAAATTGATACAAAAATAAACCATAGCACAATGACACAATATCGGGATGTATAAGAACCGATTCACATTAAAAGGGAATAATCAGAAAGAGACTAAACAGTAAAAGTAATATTCAAAATAGACAAATAAAAGACTACTATAGATGTTATTAAGATGATTTACAACGTCAGTAACCATATTCCATTCGTCATGAACATCGTGCATTTTTTGTGAAGTTGATACGGAATAGTTTTCCACTCGATACCTTCCTATCATTTTTTTTTCAGTTTTCAAAAAAGGACAAAACGTTCTTTGATTTACCCCTGGCTCAGACACTGGTGACGTCTGAGTAGTCGCTATAAGCTCTTTACTTCCGAATAGGTTGAGAAATGTATATCCCATCTGCTGGTGAAGTTCGTTTATTGCTACAAAGGTGGGGGAGATTTCTCGTCTTGTTTGTTAAAGATTCTGATCAATGGATAACTAGCTCTTAGTCAAACACGTAGATGAGCCGACAATGTATCGTTGTTTATATGAGTTTTTGTGAAGCTTAGGTATCAAATACAAACTTAAGGTAAGTCCTCCGATTTACTTTTTAGTGTAATGTTTATTTAAGACAAGAAAGATGTATGATTTGCCACCTTCTCATCCTTGTCGAATGATATATGTAGTTGCGACTTTTGAATTTGAAATTTCCAAAATGGTCGCTGTTGCCAAGGAAACAATCAAAAATGTGTAAAATTTAAAAAAACTCAAAAATGTACATTCACTGTTTAAGTTGGAATGCCTGCCACTTGTCGGAGAGGGTGTTACCCGCTATATATATATTGCTTGCAATGGCAAATCCAGTTATTGTACCTTCAAAGGAGATGGGTGATAATTCGTTATTCCATATGACGGTATTTTTCTATGTTTCTTTTTTATCATTATTTTCTCTTTTTTTCTAAATTGGACCAATTCTTGGAATTGAATTGACGAATATTGATGAAACTTTACTATAATGATGACCAATATGTAGTGTTGTTCCTCTGACTTGCAAGTTGCAAGATGGCTAAGGTTCCAATGAAAAATGAAAAAATGCCAAAAGATATCCAAATTCTTGTTTCAAGAACAAACATAATGACACTGTTTGCAACTGTTGCATTTGATGTGTTGAGACAACGAAAGTATTTAGAATTAAAATGTACACCATGGGAAACTTTTAAAACAGCATTTTTTTACAGAATATTGTAACCCACTGGAACATGTTGGATATAAAACATACCATGATTTAAAGTGGCAGCTATTGATTGATTTTTCAAAACGATAACTAGAACCGTAGAAACAACACAAATTGTAGAAAAATGCAAAATGCACTAAACATGTTGAAACTAAAAAGCTGCCGTTATGTTTTAAACAGAAAAACATCGACATAAATTGACAAAATTCCAAGCCTTCTGCAAATTTACAGACATATGTGTCGTCATAAACATATACTTTGCCAAAAAAAAAAATGAAAAGAAACGCATGGTGAATTTTTAAGAAGTTCAGTACATTTTTGTACATTCATTTTGAAAAAATATTTTACAATTACCATAGATATTCATTCAGAACGTATTTTGTGCAGAAGAAGATAGTCAGCACTTCCGGAATTGATGTAAACAAGTCAATTTATTACAATTAGAAATACTTCCGTTGACTTAAACTAGTACTATATAGATACAAGAAGATGTTGTATAAGTGCCAATGAGACAACTTTGTATCCAAGTAAAAATTTATAAAAGTAAACCATTATAGATCAAACAACTGTCTTAAACACGGAGCATTGGCTTACACCAAACATCAAGCTAGTTGAGACTTTGTTTGATGTGATTGAATACGATTTAAGGTAAAAAGAAAAAGAATGTGTTGAAATCTAAGTTTCTAAGAAAATGATCTTAAATCTGTTACATACCTAATTAAAAAAAATGATGAGATGTGGTATTAAACTAATGAGACACCTTTCCACTAAAATTAAAATGAACTAGATGTAAGCAATAATCTATGCGACTGTTTGAACAATGTATCTTATGTACCTTATTCCCTTCTTTCCAGGAAAATCAACACTTTAGATTAACTATATAGTAATTATTGATTCTGATTGGTTGAATTCTAATAAAGTTTTCAAAAAACAGATTGACTTACAAAAAAATTATAAAATAGAAGCCTATTTGGTTTGTATCTAAGGCAAACATACATTATCTAGACAGAATACATTACCATTTTAAAAAAGGGAACATTCACATAATTTTTGTTCTGATGCTTTAAAGTGTAAATAGTTATCAAAGGTACAAGGATTATAATTTAGTACGCCAGACGCGCGTTTCGTCTACATAAGATTCATCAGTGACGCTCATATCAAAATAGTTATAAACCTAAACAAGTACAAAGTTGAAGGGCATTGAGGACCCGAAATTCCAAAAAGCTGTGCCAAATACGTCTAAGGTAATCTATTCCTGGGATAAGAAAATCCTTAGTTTTTCGAAAAATTCAAAATTTTGTAACAGGAAATGTTAATTTTGAATAAATGACCAAGATATTGGACCATGATTTCAGTGTTGTTTACATTTACTGGGGTAAAGCTGATGACCTACCTCGGTTCACGGTCATTCCAATATGGCGGATGAAAAATTATGTCAGTATCTGTATTGTCTGTTAAAGTGTTACTATATCATTTTATGTACACAGCATACATTGGTAAGATGTAAATTTATAAAAGATTTACACAAAAATCTCAAATTACTACCGAGAAATGTTTATGAAACAGGAAATTGGATGTGAAAAAACCGCTTTGATGACCGTAGATCACAATTGAGACGACAGTAACATGAGGGTTTGACTATATCGTGATTTTACCACGGGTTGGCCCTGTATGACAAATATTTATCCTGAGCGATAGCGATGGGTAAAATATCAACATATAGGGACAACCCGTGGTAAAAAACGATATAGTATGAAATTCAAAACAGTGTGGCTGTGGCCATTGATTGACACATTAAATGAATCCATTTACTGGGACAATTTACGTGAACGTTTGTCTGTAACGACCACTGTTCACGACGTACCTACGATAGACATTTAAACTGTGGGGTCACCAAAGGTTTCTTAACGCCTTTAATTATAAAGTAATTCGAAAAAATAATCAGGAATAACCTTTATGTTTTGATTTATATAATTGGTATAAATCAAAACATCGTGTTATTTCTGATTAATATTTTCGAATTACTTTATTGAGGTGTTGAGAACCTTTGGTGACCCCATAGTTTAAGTGTCTTTAAAAAGTACATAGGGATCAATGGTCGTTACATAAAAACGTTCACCTAAATTGTCCCAGTCAATGGATAAATTTAATGTGTCAATCAATGGCCACAGCCACACTGTTTTGAATTTCATTCTAGTAAAGACCACATGAATTATTTCGATTTTAATAGGACAACAAGTGTGAGCTTTCGAAAAAGCTATGGACGGCTGAAATAAATGCATAATAAAACGGACATAAATCAATGACAGTTGATCAGAACTGAAATACACAAAGTTTATTTGCCGGTATTTGATGTCTTATCCTGGACGAGAAAAGTATCTAATTCTTTATCTCATTTAAACCAATAGCTCTCTGTCACATCCCAGTGAACCAATCAGAATGTATCATGTGATAAGTAATTAAATCAAGATGGCGTGTATTGAGACTGAAACCAATAGCTCTGCACTGTGATGCAAAGCAAATACGGTAATTCTTTTGGATCGAAGCGCTCTATGTGGACGAAAATATTCGGAATCAGCGGAATATTGCGATTCATTTAATACATCCCGACCGCATGACTGTATATGTATTCAAAATTCCCGCCCATTTGTTAGCCTTCTAAACAGTCACGGGAACATTTACTTTCCTTGGTTACCACATACAAGACTGGAATAATCATTTCGAATTGAAGGTAATTATTATTCAAAAAATTAACTATACTTTAGTTCTGACTATACATAAACTCATCCTGTTGTCAGGTCATTAAAGATTGCATATTTTGGCTTTAACATTGATTCACTGATAGGGTCTTTGCATCGGAACTAAACACATTTATTTCTAAAAAAAACAGTTGTTGGCATGACACGGGTTATGTTCTTCTCATATATTTTATGATAGTATGATACTAAACCCCTAACGGGAGGGATTGTACCTGATATTCATATGATGAAGACATAATCTTTCAATCAGTTTTATTGAGGTCTGGAGCTGGCATGTCAGTTAACTGCTAGTAGTCTGTTGTTATTTATGTATTATTGTCATTTTATTTATTTTCTTTTGTTACATCTTTTGACATCAGACTCGGACTTCTCTTGAACTGAATTTTAATGTGCGTATTGTTATTGTTTTACTTTTCTACATTGGCTAGAGGTATAGGGGGAGGGTTGAGATCTCATAAACATGTTTAACCCCGCCGCAATTTTGCGCCTGTCCCAAGTCAGGAGCCTCTGGCCTTTGTTAGTCTTGTATTATTTTAAATTTTAGTTTCTTGTGTATAATTCGTAGTTTAGTATGACGTCCATTATCACTGTACTATTATGCATATTTTAGGGGCCAGCTGAAGGACACCTACGGGTGCGGGAATTCTCGCTACATTGAAGACCCATTGGTTGCCTTCGGCTGTTGTTTGCTCTATGGTCGGGTGGTTGTCGCTTTGACATATTCACCATTTCCTTTCTCAATTTCATGCCTAAAGGAGTAGGTTCAGTAAGACCCCATTTTGGCCCCAAAATATAGCAGTTCTACAAAATTGTGAAAATGTTATCTTTTAGATATTTACTGGAAAGTAGAATGCTTCTGCTACATAAATATGGGCTGTTTTTGACAATACAATGTACATATATCGGGTACTAGCATCATTAAGTCATGCTAAATTACTGAAATCTTCTCAATTTTAGCATTTTAGTTAAATTTTAGACGGTTTCCGTCTGAAATGAAACTGGCCGCATTCGTGTTCATTCATAATATTAAAATGTAAGTTGTATTTGGTGATAATACATAACATATATAAAGGTTGAGGATGAACACGGATGCGGCCACTTTCATTTTTGCCAAAAACCATCTGAAAAGTGACGTTTTTTGGCATATTTGATGAATTTTTCATATTTAAGCTTGAATTGGAGTGTTTTAATGACTAAATCAGTCAAAATCTTTCCCAAAAACTTATTGAAAAGTGTCCAAAATCTTTCGTGAAATGAACTTGAAAATTTGAGGCCAAAATCGGCCCTTACGGGACCTACTCCTTTTGTATATTGTATCTACGCTTTCTCATAAAAATATGACGTACCTACGTGAAATTAAAAAGAAAACTTATTATCATGTTTATTTAAATTTTTATTTTGATGCAGTGTATATGTTTTCGTAGTACCTGAATACATTGAACCAAGGGTTGATTATGGTATAGAATTATGTATTTTAAATTGTTTTACTTATATGTGCCGTTGAACCCTGGAACATATATGGACTTGGGTCTCCTTTTTAGCCCATCTGGCCCAAAAGGGTTCAGTGAGCTTTTCTCGTCACTAGCTATAGGCGTCCGTCGTCCATCGTCGTCGTCGTACGTTAGCTTTAAAAAAATCTTCTCCTTTTAAACTAATGAGCCAAACTGAATCAAACTTGGCCTAAATTATCCTTAGGGTATCTAGTTTAAAAATGTATCCAATGACCCCGCCAAGTAATCAAGATGGCCGCCATAGCTAAATACAGAACATGGTGGTAAAATTATCTGTTGGCCTATAGCTCTGACACTAAAGCACTAAGAGCAAATCTGACGAAATAAAAATGTTCATTGGGTTAAAAATCTATCTACCCTGAACTCTTAGATGCATCAGACAAGCTGTTGGTTTGAAAATGCCTGTACCAAGACAGGAATATGACAATTGTCCATTCGTTTGATGTGTTTTATCATTTAATTTTGCTATTTCATTAGAGACTTTCCATTTTGAATTTTCCTCGGAGTTCAGTAATTTTACTTTTGTGATAGGTTGTTGTCCCAGATTTGGGAATTTCAAGGAAATTTTCATTTTTTATCTATTATCTTCAATATTATAACATGTATAAATGATAAGTTAAACTGTAAACAGCAAAATTGATCAGAAAGTTAACATCTACAAAGTATTCCTACATGACCAAAATGATCAATTGACCCTTTAGAAGTTATTGCCCTTATAGTCAATTCTTTTTATCAATATGAGTAAATTTTGTAATTTTTTGTCGATGTAGTCAAATGCAGGGTTAACATTTATATAAGACTAATATATTCTCGTCCTGAACATGCATGATACTTATTTGCCACGGAACATAATGCAGCCCCCTCCTCCTCCTCCTCATCCTCATTATCATCATCATCATATTTTTTTATTTTGAAATTCTCTTTCGTATCTGGTGTCTTTTTTTTGATAGCAGAATTGAGGGTAGCAATACACAATCATAAGACTTAGTTTAGTTTCGCAGAAGTTTTTGTATGATTTAGTTTCACCTCTTGATAGACAAATGTCTATTGTTTTAGGAAAGGCATCGCTCTAATAGATTGAAAATTGCCTTAGTATCAAATTTTGGAGATTACCCATCCCCCTTTTTTGGCAATATTTTGTATCAGATGAAATAAATCATTTCCATGGTAACATCAAAAAGGGATTAAATTTCACCTTGTAATTATTGGAATCGTCAATCTATAGATGATTCCCATTCCATATATACGCTCATGCATGACACAATATTAAGCCTTAATTGAGAAAAAGGAAGGAAATGGGTGGTTACACATTATGGGAGTCAATTTTAAGTTTTTCCTAACTGTGTATTTCTACCTAAGTGAGTGATTTTATTTTTCACTATGCAGCATAATGTGCCTCATTCATGTGTTATTTTGGACTATACTGATCTCTACATCTTTCCTCTAGATGTCCTTGGATAGCGTTTTGTTTTTAAATAACCGAAACCCAAAGTCATTTGTGGTGTCCCCCACCATTGAGTGTCGTTAACGTTATTGTATTAATACTGAGGACATGTTTGAGCTTAAAGCTTTTTAAATTGAGTAAGTTTTCGGCGAAAAATATTTGTAGGACAGGTTAGATTTGGGAAAGTAAAAAAATGAGGATGTGAAATTAAACATTTTTGGACGATTTGGAGTATAAAGGACTCTTTGGGCGAAATAACACGTCTTATATGACGAAAAATATACAAAAAATCAATGTTTACTGACGAGTCTGGAGAGTAAATGGTCATTACCATATACATAAAGTTTATTCCTGTAAAATAAAAGGACGAAATGCACACGGTTTTTTAAGTTCTAAAATAATCTTTCATCGTTCAATATAATATTCTTCAATCAATAATGTCTAAATTTGTGTAAATATTAATCACATCACTCATATTAACAACAACAAATCTCTTGAAAACAATTTTAACACAAATCTTGAAACAAGAATAATTTTGCATTGCCTTTTTCATTTCAAATCCTCAAAGGATTTTAATTTGATTTCATTTTCATTGCAACTCCTTTAAATCCATACATCAGAATTCTGGAGATAGTTAGGCCATATTATGATTAGGCTCATATGTTTACAATAATTGTTATCATTGGACTTTTGTAGGAGTTATGAGCATCTGTATTGGTAAATGGCATATCTGGTACTTGTTAGTACATAAAACCGGTATATATTTTCTAAGAAACACTTTCGACAAGTAAACGAAATCTTTTACTGATGATACTTTAGGATCATTAACTGATTTTCAGTTTTGATGGACAAACGAAGGTTAGAAATAACCATCACAAAAGAAGAGAACTAGAATCATACAAATTATACGTACATACAGGTTCTTGGATACCATCTGGCATATAAAATAAACGAGTGACATTTTTCAAAAAACCCTCTTAGTTAGGACTTTAATGGACTCACCCAACACATGACTGTATAACATATCATTCGAAAGCTTATTTTTTGCACTTTCTGTTTTCCCCGGTCATAAACAAATCGAACGGTATGAAATTCGTTAAATCAAGGTCAGAGGTCAAGAAGAAACATTCCAATTTATATAAAAATCATATCATGCAGAAATGGACCTCGAGTAGTCCTCTTCTCATTTGGAGTTTTTGCTGCTTTCTAACAAAAAAGGAGTAGGGGCAATAAGGCCCTTATTTGGCCCAAAAATTACTGCAAATTTAAAAGTTATCATACATATTCTTAAATTACTGAAAACTTGACAAAAGGTACAAGGTATTACGAAAAACAAAATAAATTTGTCATTGAACAAGTTACCATGGCAACAAATCACGACTTAGTTTGCATAATTTCCCAAATTTTGTGATTTTCCTCGTTTTTCATCAAATTTGAAGTACATTTTAGATTGAAAAAGTATGTATGCACCAAAGAAACAACTTTAAAATTGGTGAGAATTTTTCAGAAGTTATAATAAAGCTTCTGTGTTAAGTCATTTTTTTGTTTCTTGGCTGCGCAGGATGTTTCAACAATGGAAATAAATATAGAAAACTGCATAAATTCTGTATTTTTCATCGTTTTTGTGAAGACAGTACATATTTTGACGTAATTGTGACGTCATAAGATAAAAATCTTTATGTTTTTATTTATATTTCTTGACCCTATACATTTCTTGACATTATTAGTCAATTTGAAATAGTTAACAAACCTTTTATTTTCTTGGGCCAAAACCATGCCTTAATGTCCCTATTTTATCAAAATCATTTGCTAATCCATATTATGTTCTTTTTCTTTACGTAAATCTTCAGCATTGGAGCACAAACTGCTTACCGTGTTTCCATAGCGGATTAGTTCTGACTTAAAAAGTTAAAGTAATCATAAAAAACAAAATTATGTGAAAAAGAAAACAGCCACCAGAAGGTTGCATGTGAAATAGATTGACTTGCAGGAAAGTACATACCATATACAAAAAGTACTCCTACCTTCGCCGAGATGCAGATTAAATAATAAAAGCAATGTCTATCTAAATTAAATCTATGAATTGTTGGCACTGATTAAATTGACTAAATGTCTCCTCCATGAAGGTCTTGAACATTAAAACTAAATGTTTAATAGACGACACTGCAAAGTGTTATTGTTTGGTAAATGTTGGATCTCACTGTGCAAACAGGTATAAAGTAGTTTTTTAACGAAAGTAAATTTTAAGAAGTTCAGTAGTTTAAGATTAATGAATGCAAAGATGACGTGAGCCTTATCTTATGATGTGTGATCTTAGTACATCGTATCTTACAAGTTATTTTAATCATTTATTGACAATCAATATTCAATATATTCTTTGTTTAAATAAACGCTTTCTTGTGCCTTTATCAATGATTGCATCAATATGATTTAAAATTCGTTATGTGTTTATAACACAATGGGAAGTACTCATTCATTCATTCAAGCTTAGCAACTGTCAATACATAATACGACCTTTTCTGCACTAGAGTGATATTATGAACAACATAGTTATATAAACTGTACAAAGATTTATACGGATGAATCGTATTACTAAATTTAACTTACATAACTGAAATAGTGGTTTGAATGTCATTTGAATTTTAAATTAAAATTGTTTATGTTGGTTTACGTTGAATTATCAAAATTGTCATGGAATTAAAAGGACACAGTGATATACTATTTGAATTCTTATTTTATAACGTGTACACGGCCGACACTCGGCTAACCGAGAAATTGGTCGGTTAATCTATATTGAGTATGCGTCTATATGGGAGATTGGTCTGTTAATCGGGTTGGTTATACGTCTGCTAAGAGTAAAACGCACAATTTAATGTTAAACTGTATCAAATATACAGATTGTTTGCATATTATAAGAACCAAATCAAAAAAAGAAAAGTGTCTGACAAAATGATATCTATCATAGAACATTTTCCACTTGTAAAAACATTTCATAGTCTACGCAGTTTTCAGTAAAATTAAAAGGCGTCGCGCAAGTATGTAGTATTTATGCTTATACGCATAGGAATTTTTTAATAAAAGTCGAAACAAAAAAATTTAGATATCATTTAAAGGACACAAAATAGTACTTTGGGTCTAAAAAATAAATTTGCATTGGTGAATATTTCATAATTGTAATATAACGTGAATATTACCACGTTTTAGTGAAAATTATGGGAATAAAGTCTGTTAATGGGTTGGACAATTGAAATTGTGTCAGTTAAGAGTTATTTAGCCACAGTTATTTTTGCTACCTTTATATTTTCCCATAGAAAAAGTTAAGAATAAGATGTTCCTAAGCAATAAAAAAAATGATAATACGGTGCAACAGTATCCTACGGAAGCGAATTAGCGCCACACATTTTTTTTTAAATTTTTAACCGGATTTTTGTGACAAAAATATTGGTTATTGATTTGGGAATGTACGGCGAGCGGCCGGGCGGTCGGTCGGGCGGTCGGCAATCAAATGTTGTCCGTGCATTAACTCATGAACCGTTCAACCAAAGCTTTTAAAATTTTAATATGTTGTTACTGACAACTAAATGAAGGTCAAGTTCAATAATGGCGATTTTGACTTTTACCTTTCAGGAGTTATGGTTTTTGAAAGATGGAAAAATGGAGTTTTCAGTCGTGTCCGTGCATTTACGCATGAACTGTTCTACCTAATCTTCCCAAATTTTAATATGTTGTTATTGATGACAAAATAGAGGTCAAGTTCAATAATGACGATTTTGACTTTTACCGTTCAGGAGTTATGGTTCTCGAAAGATCGTAAAATGGTGTTTCCATTCACATTGTTGCATTTACTCACGAACCATTCAATCTTAGCTTTTCAAATTTTAATATGTTGATACTTATGACAAAATGGAGGTCAAATTTGATATTGACGATTTTCACTTTCACCAATCTTGTGATATTGCCAGGACACAAATAAATGTTAATAAATCCGGTTTGCTGTCGTTGTGACAGCCCCTTGTTCTTCCTATATTTGGTTATAACGCAAACCTCAAATATCTTGATTGCAATTGTTCATTAAGTTTTTTTTAAAATGTCCGTCTGTCATTCATTTCGGTTGTGATTTACTAGTAAAAGCATTTTTATTTTGACTTTCTTTGCATTTTATTGAAGGGTGTCACTTCAATATAACGTGATATAAATTGGCCGCTGGAATATGCATGAATTTATTATTAATGTTTTCAATCAGCCTCAATTTTTGTGTCTGTTCAAAGTAGCACGTTCTCAAATCCGACTCAAAGTGTCTTTCTAATACAACACAGGGCACCGGTAAAATAAATATAAACTGTACATCTGTCCAGTGCATATAACGTGTTGTCATTATCATATGCACATGATATTTGTCACTGGACGAAAAACCCTAATTCGTATGCATCCTCCAATTGGTTCTTTATTTCTATTACTTAATCATATGTTGTTTAAAAAAAAAAGTAAAATCACAAAAATACTGAACTTAGAGGAAAATCAATTCGGAAAGTCCATAATCACATGGCAAAATCAAATAACAAAACGTATCAAAAACGAATAGACAAGAACTGTCATATTCCTGACTTGGTACAGGCATTTTCAAATGTAGAAAATGGTGGATTAAACCTGGTTCTATAGCGCTAACCCTCTCACGTTAATGACAGTCTCATAAAATTCCGTTATATTTACATTGATGGTGTTAAATAAACAGACACAATAAATAAAATAGTCAAAATATGGGTACATCAGTCATCATCGTATAACAATTTCAAAGTGAACAATTTAACAGAACACAAAAACATCTACTATCTACGAACACATTCATTGATTTGAGTGTCTGACATCAGAACATTTTATACGTCACATAAATTTGTCGTTCAGTGTGCATACAAACGATTTTAAAATTTTACATAGGCAATGTTAGTCATTCTCAAGAAGTAAATGGAAAGGAGCGAATGCAGTTACATTTGGTCATCTTAAGTTTTAATACATTTTATTCCGTTTAGTTCCTTTCTTCATAAACGTAGAGGAGAACGGCAGTTGTCCGCATGTAAACTTCTAGCATTTGTCACCAATATGAGTACATCACAATCCGTTACTGTTTCAACACCCAGGGGGTGTTTCATGTGTGTATTCTTAAACAATTATTATTTTTTCTCTCTTTTTTAGCAATGCATCACTCTCCAATCTAATTAAAATATTGATTTCTGGTAATATAACGTAATCAGAGATCAATATTTTAATTAAATTGATCACTCTCTACTGTCCTTATCTATCATTCTATATTCTGCTACTCCATCCAGATTATCGTGTATACCATGAGGGTTCGGATTTGTGGTGTTGTTTATTTCTGTATTCTTTAAATTGTTATGTCACGTTTCCTCCGTGACGATTTTCCTTTTACCTTTTACCTTTTATTTATTTTACTCATTATTCTTTCTCTATTCTTTATATTTTAGCATCCCAATATATTTTACTTACTGATGTTTAGTTACATTACGACGTTTATCTCTGATTTATATACTGGTTACCAATGTAGATGACAAGTTGGTGTCTTGCATGACAATTAAACAGAATCCACATGACATATGCGACCATTCTTGGATGAAATTAACATTACTTTAATATTACACTTTTTGAAACCGTTTTTATCAATTTTCTATTTCCATTGTTTAAATTGTTCATTGTTCACAGTGGCGGATCCAGCCATTTTAAAAAAAGGGGGGGGGGGGTCCCAACCCAGATTAAAAGGGGGGTTTTCAACTATATGCTCCCATTCAAATGCATTGATCGGCAAACAAAAAGGGGGTTCCAACCCCCGGAACCCCCCCCCCAATTGATCCGCCACTGATTCATGTGTTGTTTCCGTATATTTTATGTTTCATTGCTCATGTGTTGTTTCCGTATATTTTAGCCGCTCGTCTTGAGCCTACCCATTTGATCCGATAACATCCCATATAGCAATAAAATTATACTTTTATTGCCATTCATAACTCTTAACAGACCAATTAACAGACCGGGTTTTATACATCCGACCCATTAACAGACCAGGTTTTAATTAAAGATTGATTTATGTCACCAACATACAGATTTTCGTGAAGATTTTTCACACAATGATTTCAGTATGGTTAACAAACATAATGCCTGTCTTTTTTCGATGTTTAAAATATTGCATGCACGTAAATTCAACCAACGTGTCATTTTGTGTACAGTTTGCGTGTGTAAAATGTGTATAAATTTATTGATGAGTAACCCGCCTTTTCATTTTATAGATCGTACATTGAAGCTAGAAAAATGATAATTACACCACTGGATTCAGTACATTGAATTGTTTTGTTAGACATGAATATTTTTTATGATAAACATATATTTAAAAAGTTATACAGTGAAACATGCTGAACTTTCAATGATTTTCTCGATAACACCTGATTAACAGACTTTAGCCAACCCGATTAACAGACCGACCGCCGATATAGCCGCATACTCAATATAGATTAACCGACCAAACTCTCGGTTAGCCGAGTGTCGGCCGTGGTGTATGATGAACAGTTTTACAAAATAAACAACCTCCGCTAATATGTTGATTATAAATTTCCGTTCCAATATTGCACATTTTTTATCTGATATACAATGCATAGAAAGCCATTGTAAACTTATAAAAGCTAAACTCTGAAAAGATTGTTGACAATTTATAAAATAGATAGTTTATCTCATGAATTGATTCATCGATCATGTTAAGTTCGTGTAATTCAGTCCTAAGTTTTATGTGGAATATTTTGACATGAATATCAATTATATGGTCATTCGATTAAATTTCCTGTTTACATAGATATTAACTTTCGAAAAGATTTTCTCATCCCATGCATAGATTATCTTAGCTTTATTTGGCTAAAACCTTTTTGAGAAAATTTGGTTCTCAATGTTCTTTGACTTTATACTTGTTTTGCTGTATAACCATTTTGATCTAAAGGTCACTAATGAATCTTATGAAGACGAAACGCGCGTCTGGCGTATTAAATTATAAGCCTGTTACCTTTGATAATATGCGTAGATTGTTGTTCGTCGTTGTGTCGTTGTTCTTACTTTTTGGGCCATAACGTAGAATAGTAAATGTTAAATGCCACTTGGTATCTTATCTCCCTTTTAAGTAAGAGAGACTCTCAAAAAATTACTCATAAAACACAAAAAAGGAGATGTACAGTGCATTATATGGTTAACAATAGTAAAGCGAATAATATTGTGTACGGATAAAAAATCCCAGTCATCATGTCAAAATAAATCTTTTATAAAACCCAATTTTTTTCAAGTCTTTCCTTAAGACATTTAACATTGTTTAGTCAAAAGTTTAAATTGTAAATTCATCAACACTAGACGACTTTCAACATCTGCCTGATTTATGTATTTATAATTCAATTAGAGGTTTATAAAAAGAAGTTTTCTAAATCTTTACATAATTTCAATTTGTCGTATTCTATATCCAGACTTCGTGAATCCCGTTCGTATTTTACCTTCAATATCTAGCCAAGTCATTTAATAGTGTCTCTTTCTTGTTGGATATCGTTTACATATCTTTAAATATATCGTTCATGGGGACGACATGCGAACACCTGCGCAATGGCATGTTATTTAAATTATACAAAGTCATGCAGGTTTATTACTCTGCTTGTGCTCAAAGAAGAAAAAAAAATTAATGCTTATTGAATGAGAGGTAGGCAAAACTATTTAACATGTTTACAAAATTTACAAAGAAGAAATGCAAAGAATATTTTTTGTTTAAGCGATATAAATTATCTGTGTATTCAATCCTGGTAAATGCTTGAACATATGGTAAAGACATAATAAACATCGAACTAAGGATTCTCTACCCCAGGAACTGATTACATTAACTGTCATCAAGCATCATACTTTATGAAGTGTTTTTACTGTGTTATTGCGACTATGACTGATGAGTTCTTGTCTAGATTAAACGTTCGTCTGACTTTCAAAATTATAAGCCTGATATTTTTGACGATTTTCTTGTAACCTCTGAGTGGATGCTACTGATGTTTGAATAATTAACTTGTGTTACCTGATTTTCAAAAAACATTCGAAGTTTGTGTACCCATGCGTTTCAACCTTTTGGCCTTTGAACTTTGTGATTCAAGCGTGTCACTGATGAGTAGTTTTTCTGGGGTACACAATTAAAAGACTGATATTTTTTATTATTTTTAACATATGGTTATCATAGTAACGTTGACTATGTCATAAATATTTCTTAAAAGCGATGGGGTTTAATTTTCATAAGCTATATAATAAATCCGTTTTCCGGAAATTCAAATGGTTATTTCATCCAGACATAATGAGTTTTCATAATTTGGTATGCAAGTGAGGACACAGATCATCGTGGATAATATATTTGGATATTTGACAGTATTTTCTAACAAAAAGAGTTTTCTGCTTTTGTTTCACTGTGACAGCCAACGTGTACCAAACCTCTTGAAATAAGCAGTGTCGTTTATCTAAGGATTGATTAGTTTTAATGTTCAAAACTGTAATGGAAGAGACAATTATTACATATGCTATCAATGATTAGGATATATTATTATCCACAACTTTGAATTTGCATTTGCATTAAAAATTCTAAATCAGGAGAAGAACTCATTCGATGATTTTCTACATGATGTGATTTTATTATGTGGGATTGTATTTGATAACTGGCATAAAACCTCAAAGTATATTGCAAATGTCATACAATTTAGAGGTTTATCGCTATTAACCAGGTTCAATCCACCATTTTCTAGATAAGAAAATGTCTCTACCAAGTCAGAAATATCACAGTTGTTGTCCATTCGTTTGAAGTGTTTGAGCTTTAATTTTGCCATTTGATTAGGGACTTTCCGTTTTGAATTTTCCTCGGAGTTCAGTACTTTGTGATTTTACCTTTTGCCATCTTATGTAACATGGTATGTTAAAGTGTATTGACTTACTTCATACTTATACATATACTGTATGATTGTATAGTTATTGAGACAAATCCATGCACCAGGAGGTTCAAAAGTATTCGTTTGTTGTTGTGGTTCATATGTGTTTTTGGTTTCTCGTATTTTTTAATAGATTCAATCGTTGTTTTTCCGTTTTGAATGGTTTTTATAATTGTCATTTTTGGGACCCGTTATAACTTAATGTTCGGTGTAAACCAAGGCTCTGTGTTGAAGACAGTACTTTGACCTATAATCATTATTGTTTAAATTTGCAAATTTTGTAAGTTTTACTTTTAATTTTTTTTTCATCACGGCGGCGCTGGTTAGTCTTGTGTGGACGTGGCGCGCATCTGGCGTATTTAATTTTTAACCAGGTACCTGTTGTTGGCTATTAATCGTTTGTTTCTCTGTCCTATATTTTTTGCCATTTATTTGTATTGTAGTCCTATCATGTAATGTTTTCATTTTAATGTTACAATTGACATTACCATTAAAGCGGGAGGTTTGGCATGCCACAAAACCAGGTTCAACCCACCATTTTTTTTCTTCAAATGCCCTGTACCAAGTCCGGGAAATGGCAATTGTTATATTATAGTTCGTGTCTGTGTGTGTTACATTTTAATGTTGTGTTCCTGTTGTGTCGTAGTTCTCTTATATTTGATGCTTTTCCCTCGGTTTTAGTTTGTATCTCGGATGTGTTTTTTCTCTATCGACTTATGAATTTCGAACAGCGGTATACTACTGTTGTCTTTATTTGACTTGAATGAGAGAATTGTCTCATTTGTACTGATAACAAATCTTCTTAGTTCTATCACTGCCAGCGAAAAGAAACACTAGTTTACAATTTTAATCCTTTGGTAAAAGTTATTGCCATACGACGATTGTTAGTTTGTTTGGTCGTCAATATCAAATACTATGTTAAAAAGAACCTTATTCATCTCACTATCCAACTGCTCCTCTGTATCTATATCTAACAACGTTCCTTTTTATCAAGAATAAATAATATCTTCCCATTTCTTTGAGCGAGTTTACGAGTGAGACATTGATTACCAATTGGTTGTCACTGCTGCAATGACGTTTGGTAATTTACCATTACATTTGAATTTCATGAGCTTTTTGTTTTGACGACAACCGTTTTTCCTTTTTCAATTCTTCAAATATAATTATTGTAAACAGAGAGAAAGATTATTAATGAAAATATTAATGTATAATGCATTTGTTGTTTTAATCACTTGTCTATTATGAACATAATGCTCAAATATCTTTCAAATTATATAATTAAAATACCTAACTGTTAAAAAAAACAAATGATCGACATTGATCGTGGCAAGACATTGAGAATAGATACAACCGTCAACTGACAATTTATAAGTGTTTTGTCCTTAGGTAAAGATGTTGACAGATGTCGGTATATTCCTGAACTTTTAATGGTTAAGCAGATGTCATACACACCTAAATTAAGCAAAAAATTTAATATCTACAAAAGCCACCATTGATTAAAAAATATCTAAGTTTTGCCTTTCGTAAAGTTTTAAGAAAATAAAAATAAACAGAAACAGAATGCATCAACATGATTACAAACATTTAAGATCAAAATACCGGTTATTGAAACATCACGTTTCTGTAGTGGCTATTACTATTCTTCTAAGTACTACCTGCTATCTACTGATTGTAGTTTGGTAATCTTCCAAGAGAATAATTTTTAGAAAGACAAATCAAACCCATGAAAGTGTAGACCGACAAACATCATCAACGACTTACAACTGCCATACAAGTTGAGTCTTTAGCTAGTATAAAACCAGGTTTAATCAACCATTTTATACATAAGGGAATACATGTACAAAATCTGGAATATGACAGTTATTTCCCATTCGTGTGATGTGTAATAGCTTTTGATTTTGCCATTTGATAAGGGACTTTCCGTTTTTTATTTTCCTTTGAATTCGGTATTTTTGATATTTTACTTTGTAGAGTGTCTTTAAAAAATGAGAATATGATTAATCACAAGTTTGCTTCCAGTTAGGTTTGATTAAAGATATGACATTTCTAGCTCTAAAGTCTGTTATCTCGAGAAGAAAAATAAGAAGAATAGACAGAAGGTCTTAACAATTAATATTATTTTCAAGACTAGATTTATGTACACATTTCTTGACATAGATTGTCAATTGGTATTTTATTTAAGTCATTAGCATTCAAAATTTACTTTTTATTAACTGTAGTTAATTTTTATAAAAAAAAATAATAGTTGGAATTGAAACAAACAGCTAAAATGATACACAAACTCATTGAGATCAAACGTTCATTTCTTGTATATAATACAGAGTGGTGCATCGGGATCCTGTTGTTTAGAGAACTATCTTCTTGTCAAATGAGTTAAATAGTTTCTGATACCTGGGGCCTGAAACAATACTTGTTACAGTAATGGAAATGTATCTTATTTTACAGATTCCTTCAACTATATTTTTATAATGTGAAGTTCATGTTTGATGGTGAGGCTATTTGATGCTGCTTGTGTTATTTTTGACTACTATAACAATTACCTTGTATTTTATAATCATTACTTATTTACTTTTTGTAGCGTTTTCTTTATGGCGTCATCCTTCCACAGCTGTGATGTGTGTGACCTCCGACTCATCACCAATCCATGCATAGTCTGGTGTACGGAATGTGATGAAGGACTATGTAAAGAATGTCATGAACACCATACATTGTCAAAGGCTTCGAGAAAACATAGTGTGATACCATTTAAGGATTACCAAAAGTTACCGACGGATGTTCTGAAAATCAGTCAATACTGTAGCAAACACAATAAAAAGTTTGAAATGTTTTGCCAGAAACACGAACGACCTTGCTGCAGTAAATGTATAGTAGAAACACACAAAGAATGTCGGGATATTGTCGACTTAGATGACGTTATTAAGAATTACGAAATGCCCAATGCCCTGTCTGAGATAGAGAAAACATTAGTTGAAGTGGCAGAAAACCTACAGAAAATTCGCCAGCATCAACAGGACAATATGTCGACTTTGAAAGAAAAAAGAAAGAAAATTGAAAAAGAAATTCAGAAGACTAGAATTGAGATCAACAACCATCTCAATAAAATTGAAGAAGATTTTATGAAACAACTCTATGTCCTCGAAGAAAAAGAAAACTCGAAAATTGGTCAGTTATTGTCATTATTAGAAAAGAAAGAAAAAGAAGTAGCAGATTGTCAAAGAAACATAACGAACATCAAACAACATGCAACAAACCTTCAGATGTTCCTTTCAGTGAAGCAAATCGAGGAAGACGTCTCTAGCAAAGATAAATACCTGCACTCATTATTTGAAGGTGAGGATTTGAACGAGCATTTTTTGGAATTTGAGATTAATGGAGTTTTTCAGAAGATCATGTTTGATATCAACAGTTTTGGAGAAGTGCATATTGAAGAACAACCTGCCGATATTGTTCTAAGCAGAAAAAAAATTAAAGAAGCCCAGATAATAGTACCAATCGTTCAATCAAGATCTATCGAAAATATTAAAATGAAGATACACAAGAAAATAAACCTGCAAGGCAAATGGATTTATGGATGTTGCATGCTGCCAGATGGTAGATTGGTGTTTACTTACAACCGTGAAAGGAAAGTGAGAGTATTCAACGATCAAGGATCAAAAGAATTTGAGATGAAGATACCATGTGGAGCGTTTGATATAGTATACATCAGCAATAACAATACATTGGTTGTTACATCCGGCGAATCAGAAAAACAATATCTGACCATTATAGATCTGGAAAGGAAAAAAATTAAGAAAACAATTTCACTGAGTTCGGATAACTATGGCATGGTATTAAAGGACAATCAATTGATTTATTCCGCCTTCAACAAAGGTATAAGAATGATAAATATGTACGACGAGACTTTAAGCGACATAGTCCGAGAAGAAATGGCCAGTGAAGGTTACATTGCCACATTTAAAGACAACATTTATCATACACACAGACTAAATCACACTGTGACATGTTACAACTTACAAGGTGAAATACAATGGACATTCAAAAATGAAGACGTTCTGAACAATCCCCTTGGTATTGATGTTGATAGTGATGGCAATTTGTACGTGGCGGGGATTCATTCGAATAATGTGGTTGTTATCTCCAATGATGGACAAATGTATCGCGAGCTATTAACAGGAGATATTGATTTTCGATATCCTATTGCACTTCGTTATTACGGACATAAAAAGCAATTGCTAGTGGCAAATATTCATGATGAAGCTCGCCTGTTTGATTTGATTTGAAATGTTAAGATTAAAAAAAATTCTCTTTTTGGTTCATAATTTGATATGTTAAATAACACCACTATTGGAGGCCGCATTGCATTTCATTCGTTTCTTTTCCCCACAGCGTAATGTTAAGTATCATATGCAAATGTGCAAATATATAGACTATGGAATCTTTTATATGTAAAAAATAGAGTTTTAGTTTTGTTTGTGAAACATTCAAGTATGGCTGAACTTACAATTATTAAATTTGTATTCAACGTAGATGTTACATATTTACAGGTTTTGGATGATTTGAGAAACATTGGATCTACAGTATTAACTCTGAAAAAAGGCTCCCTATTATAACCCTATGATAAAAACCTTACAATAGCATTTCAGTTCTTAAAATGGTAGATCAAACACAATAAAACTTTAATGTTATTTGTCATATGTCAACGTGATTTAAGTTTTTGGAATTAAGAAAATAGTTATGGAAAACAATTGAAACAGCAAACATTAAAAGAAATATTCGAAATGCTCCAAACTTACTGAAACTTTTAGGTAGAAAGTAAATTAACGGAAATATCGAACTTGGGGAGAATTGAAAAAAATAAAAAAATTTAAGAAAAGCAGTCGCAGATCATTGAGAACCAAAATTTTTAAAAGTTTTGTCAAATACAGATAATGTAACCTATTCCTGATCGAGGTAGAAAAGCCTTAGTAGTTCAAAAATTTAACTACAAGTACTCCCAGATTTGTCCTTAGTGCCTTGTTGTTGTTTAGGTATACAAGTACCCGAACATGTCCACTCTGAGTTCTGTTAGATATATTTATATTTGTATCCATCTGGTTAGTTAAATCATTTTCAACTGATTTTTACAGTTCTTTCTCATGTTGTACTGTTATACGATTAAGGTTAAGGGAGGATTGGGATCACCGCCATATTCTGTATGTATGTACCTGTCCCAAGTCAGGAGCCTGTAATTCAGTGATTGTCGTTTGTTGATGTGTTACATATTTGTTTTTCGTTGATTTTTGGTACATAAACTTGAACGTTAGTTTTCTCGTTTTAATTGTTTTACAATAGTTATCAAAGGTACCAGGATTATAATTTAGTACGCCAGACGCGCGTTTCGTCTACATAAGACAAATGTTATTTCGTTGTTTTTTTTATAGCTGACTATGAGATATGGGCTTTGATCATTGTTGAAGGACCTACTGTGACCTATTATTGTGAATTTCTGTGTCATGTGGTCTCTAGTGCAGAGTTGTCTCATTGGCAATCATACCACATTTCTTATTTTATAAAATAGGACACAACACTCAAAATTGTGTAATAATCGTAATCACTATAAAAACAACAGTAAAACAACAACAACAAAGAAACATAAAGAAAAAGCACATATATTAAGCAAAAATGAAAGAAATTAATACAAAAATAAACCATAGAACAATGACACAATATCGGGAAGTATAAGAACCGATTCACGTTAAAAGAGTATAACCAGAAAGAGACTAAACAGTAACAGTAATATTCAAAAAAGACTACGAAAAGACGTTATTCATGTTATTATGATGATTAACAACGTCAGTAACCATAATCCATTCGTCATGAACATCGTGCATTTTTTGTAAAGTTGATACGGAATATTTTTCCACTTGATACCTTCCGTTCTTTGTGACGGAATACCACGGTAACGCCCAAGTTTTAATTCCAGCGGAAAAGTCTCACAACGCATTCTGGCTAAAGTCGATCTCTGTTGTCGTGTCATATTAGTGGTAATGTACTGCTGTGTTTCAAAGTTAAGACATCTAAAAGTTCGTAATTTTGGCATGTTCACAATATCCACTTTCCATTTATCGTGATGTTTTTGAAGGAGCAAAAGTTCTGAGTAGTTGGCAATACATTTTACACTTATTCCATTTGTGTAGTTATCGTTAAATAGTTTCAAAAGTTCACATTTTTCCATCACTGATTTTAGCTCGTACCATGTTTTCTTATATTTTTCTGATCAAGTTAAATCCCATTGGAAAATACGATTTGGAATTCGACCTACCTTCATACTTGTTATTCTATGCCAAAGTCTTATCATGTTAAGATATATATATATATTGCTTGCAATGGCAAATCCAGTTATTGTCCCTTCAAAGGAGATGGGTGATAATTCGTTATTCCATATGACGGTATTTTTCTATGTTTCTTTTTTATCATTATTTTCTTTTTTATTTCTAAATTGGACCAATTCTTGGAATTGAATTGACAAATATTGATGACACTTTACTATAATGATGACGCAATATGTAGTGTTGTTCCTCTGACTTGCAAGTTGCAAGATGGCTAAGGTTCCAATGAAAAATGAAAAAATGCCAAAAGATATCCAAATTCTTGTTTCAAGAACAAACATAATGACACTGTTTGCAACTGTTGCCTTTGATGTGTTGAGACAACGAAAGTATTTAGAATTAAAATGTACACCATGGGAAACTTTTAAAACAGCATTTTTTTTACAGAATATTGTAACCCACTGGAACATGTTGGATATAAAACACACCATGATTTAAAGTGGCAGCTATTGATTGATTTTTCAAAACGATAACTAGAACCGTAGAAACAACACAAATTGCAGAAAAATGCAAAATGCACTAAACATTTTGAAACCAAAAAGCTGCCGTTATCTTTGAAACAGAAAAACATCGACATAAATTGAAAAAAATCCAAGCAAGTTTACAGACATATGTGTCGTCATAAACATATGCTTTTGCCAAAAGAATATGAAAAGAAACGCATGGTGGTTTTTTAAGAAGTTCAGTACATTCATTTTGAATAAATATTTTACAATTACCAAATATCAAAGATATTCAATCAGAACGTATTTTATGCACAAGAAGACAGTCAATACTTCCGGAATTGATGTAAACAAGTCAATTTATTACAATTAGAAATACTTCTGTTGACTTAAACTAGTACTATATAGATACAAGAAGATGTTGTATAAGTGCCAATGAGACAACTCTTCATCCAAGTAAAAATTTATAAAAGTAAACCATTATAGATCAAACAACTGTCTTTAACACGGAGCATTGGCTTACACCGAACAGCAAGCTAGTTGAGACTTTGTTTGATGTGATTGAATACGATTTAAGGTAAAAAGAAAAAAATGTGTTGAAATCTAAGTTCCTAAGAAAATGATCTTAAATCTGTTACATACCTAATTATCTTAGATGCTCATACAAAATAACAAGATTGTTATTGGCAGGAAATGGCCACAGCATTTATTAACAGATATGATATATGTACTATTATATGAAATGCAATTTGTGATATGATATATGTACTATTATATGAAATGCAATTTGTGATATGATATATGTACTATTATATGAAATGCAATTTGTGATATGATACATGTACTATTTTATGAAATGCAATTTGTGATACATGTAGATCTATGAACTAGAATTAACTGATAAAAATGCATATTTGTCTTTGAAAATGTTATATGATGATCGCCGAATATGTTTAAGGTGGCAGACCATATATGAAAAGGGGAAGTTCAAGTTAAGCTATTAACTCTGGAAATCAGAGGCTAATGCTATCCTACGATTACAATAAGTCTGTAAACTGCAAACATGTTATCTAAGCGCAGCGAAATCTGCCATAATTCAAGCGACTAACCCTGGATATCAGAAGTTATCGCTACCAACGCAAAGTTTACATGTTTGAATGTAATAAATTTCTTTCCAAGTTATCCATTCAATTTATATATGCATGTTAAGTCCACTCCTCGTCCAGGATTCGTCTTTTTTCTTGAATGACCGTCTCGTCATTAAAACTTTTGTACATCTTTCCACATTGAGTGATGGTTTAATCGATGTAGACAATACAATTCTGAAATAAACAAACAAAACCAAACAACAGTATCTTCCGTAGGAATTGCACTCTACTAATTTAAGGGAGGGTGGGAGGGTTTTAGAAGATAAATCTATGGCTAAAAATGCGTCTGCTTTTCCTAAATGTCGACGTAAATCAATCACTTGCAAAGATCGATAATCCAACTAGAAACCAAATACTATTACTTGACGAAGTAGTATAACGACGGACAGTTGGATGAGCACTACCGATAACTGATTTAAAATTTAGATTTTAAATCCTATTAAAAAAAATGATGAGATGTGGTATGATAACTAATGAGACAACTTTCCACTAAAATTAAAATGAACTAGATGTAAGCAATTCTATGCGACTGTTTGAACAATGTATCTTTTGTATTCCCTTCTTTCCAGGAAAATCAACACTTTAGATTTACTATATAGTAATTATTGATTCTGATTGGTTGAATTCTAATAATGTTTTCAAAAATGAGGTTGACTTACAAAAAAATTATAAAATAGAAGCCTATTTGGTTTGTATTTAAGGCAAACATACATTATCTAGACAGAATACATTACCATTTTAAAAGAGGGAACATTCACATAATTTTTGTTCTGATGTTTTAAAGTGTAAATAGTTATCAAAGGTACAAGGATTATAATTTAGTACGCCAGACGCGCGTTTCGTCTACATAAGATTCACCAGTGACGCTCATATCAAAATAGTTATAAACCTAAACAAGTACAAAGTTGAAGGGCATTGAGGACCCGAAATTCAAAAAAGTTGTGCCAAATACGGCTAAGGTAATCTATTCCTGGGATAAGAAAATCCTTAGTTTTTCGAAAAATTCAAAGTTTTGTAACAGGAAATGTTAATTTTGAATAAATGACCAAGATAATGGACCATGATTTCAGTGTTGTTTACATTTACTGGGGTAAAGCTGATGACCTACCTCGGTTCACGGTCATCCCAATATGGCGGATGAAAAATTATGTCAGTATCTGTATTGTCTGTTAAAGTGTTTCTATATCATTTTCTGTACACATCATCCATTGGTATGATGTAAATTTATAAAAAATTTACACAAAAATCTCAAATTACTACCGAGAAATGTTTATGAAACAGGAAATTGGATGTGAAAAAAGTGTTTGATGACCGTAGATCACAATTGAGACGACAGTAACATGGGGGTTTGACTATATCGTGATTTTACCACGGGTTGGCCCTTTATGACAAATATTCATCCTGAGCGATAGCGATGGGTAAAATATCAACATATAGGGACAACCCGTGGTAAAAAACGATATAGTAAAGACCACATGAATTATTTCGATTTTAATAGGACAACAAGTGTGAGCTTTCGAAAAAGCTATGGACGACTGAAATAAATGCATAATAAAACGGACATAAATCAATGACAGTTGATCGGAACTGAAATACACAAAGTTTATTTGCCGGTATTTGATGTCTTACCCTGGACGAACAAAGTATCTAATTCTTTATCTCATTTAAACCAATAGCTCTCTGTCACATCCCAGTGAACCAATCAGAATGTATCATGTGATAAGTAATTAAATCAAGATGGCGTGTATTGAGACTGAAACCAATAGCTCTGCACTGTGATGCAAAGCAAATACGGTAATTCTTTTGGATCGAAGCGCTCTATGTGGACGAAAATATTCGGAATCAGCGGAATATTTCGATTCATTTAATACATCCCGACCGCATGACTGTATATGTATTCAAAATTCCCGCCCATTTGTTAGCCTTCTGAACAGTCACGGGAACATTTACTTTCCTTGGTTACCACATACAAGACTGGAATAATCATTTCGAATTGATGGTAATTGTTATTCAAAAAATTAACTATACTTTAGTTTTGACTATACATAAACTCATCATAGATACCATGCCTAAAGGAGTAGGTTCAGTAAGACCCCATTTTGGCCCCAAAATATAGCAGTTTTACAAAATTGTGAAAATGTAATCTTTTAGATATTTACTGGAAAGTAGAATGCTTCTGCTACATAAATATGGGCTGTTTTTGACAATACAATGTACATATATCGGGTACTAGCATCATTAAGTGCCAGTCTTTGTAAGAATCAGGCAATTTAGGTAAAAATCAAAACATGATCAGAAAAAACCCACCGAGCTAATCATGCTATTTAATACTAATCATCATTCTGAGTTAAAAATAATTGGTCTTTTGTTTGTGTGTGTCTTGTAATATCAAATAACTTGGTTAGAAAATTGGTTAGAATGATAGCAAATTACAGAGTTATCTCCCCTTATTCGTTTATTTCTAGTGCATTTCAACCAAATTGTATCTTCTATTACCAGAACAGAAAACAGAAATTAATGTTATTTTTGTGCATAACTACATTTTATGACCTGAAATCAATGTCAAATTGGGTGGGTTTTTTGTGTCATGTTTTCACCACTGCCTGATTCTTAGGCAGACTGGCACTTAAGTCATGCTAAATTACTGAAATCTTCTCAATTTTAGCATTTTAGTTAAATTTTAGACGGTTTCCGTCTGAAATAAAAGTGGCCGCATTCGTGTTCATTCATAATATTAAAATGTAAGTTGTATTTGGTGATAATACATAACATATATAAACGTTGAGGATGAACACGGATGCGGCCACTTTCATTTTTGCCAAAAACCATCTGAAAAGTGACGTTTTTTGGCATATTTGATGAATTTTTCATATTTAAGCTTGAATTGGAGTGTTTTAATGACTAAATCAGTCAAAATCTTTCCCAAAAACTTATTGAAAAGTGTCCAAAATCTTTCGTGAAATGAACTTGAAATTTGAGGCCAAAATCGGCCCTTACGGGACCTACTCCTTTTGTATATTGTATCTACGCTTTCTCACAAAAATATGACGTACCTACGTGAAATTAAAAAAAAAAACTTATTATCATGTTTATTTAAATTTTTATTTTGATGCAGTGTATATGTTTTCGTAGTACCTGAATACATTGAACCAAGGGTTGATTATGGTATAGAATTATGTATTTTAAATTGTTTTTCTTATATGTGCCGTTGAACCCTGGATCATATATGGACTTGGGTCTCCTTTTTAGCCCATCTGGCCCAAAAGGGTTCAGTGAGCTTTTCTCGTCACTAGCTATAGGCGTCCGTCGTCCATCGTCGTCGTCGTACGTTAGCTTTAAAAAAATCTTCTCCTTTTAAACTAATGAGCCAAATTGAATCAAACTTGGCCTAAATTATCCTTAGGGTATCTAGTTTAAAAATGTATCCAATGACCCCGCCAAGTAATCAAGATGGCCGCCATAGCTAAATACAGAACATGGTGGTAAAATTATCTTTTGGCCTATAGCTCTGACACTAAAGCACTAAGAGCAAATCGGACGAAATAAAAATGTTCATTGGGTTAAAAATCTATCTACCCTGAACTTTTAGATGCATCAGACAATCTGTTGGTTTGAAAATGCCTGTACCAAGACAGGAATATGACCATTGTCCATTCGTTTGATGTGTTTTATCATTTAATTTTGCTATTTCATTAGAGACTTTCCATTTTGAATTTTCCTCGGAGTTCAGTAATTTTACTTTTGTGATAGGTTGCTGTCCCAGATTTGGGAATTTCAAGGAAATTTTCATTTTTTATCTATTATCTTCAATATTATAACATGTATAAATGATAAGTTAAACTGTAAACAGCAAAATTGATCAGAAAGTTAACATCTACAAAGTATTCCTACATGACCAAAATGATCAATTGACCCTTTAGAAGTTATTGCCCTTATAGTCAATTCTTTTTATCAATATGAGTAAATTTTGTAATTTTTTGTCGATGTAGTCAAATGCAGGGTTAACATTTATATAAGACTAATATATGCTCGTCCTGAACATGCATGATACTAATTTGCCACGGAACATAATGCAGCCCCCTCCTCCTCCTCCTCATCCTCATTATCATCATCATCATATTTTTTTTTTATTTTGAAATTCTCTTTCGTATCTGGTGTCTTTTTTTTGATAGCAGAATTTAGGGTAGCAATACACAATCATAAGACTTAGTTTAGTTTCGCAGAAGTTTTTGTATGATTTAGTTTCACCTCTTGATAGACAAATGTCTATTGTTTTAGGAAAGGCATCGCTCTAATAGATTGAAAATTGCCTTAGTATCAAATTTTGGAGATTACCCATCCCCCTTTTTTGGCAATATTTTGTATCAGATGAAATAAATCATTTCCATGGTAACATCAAAAAGGGATTAAATTTCACCTTTTAATTATTGGAATCGTCAATCTATAGATGATTCCCATTCCATATATACGCTCATGCATGACACAATATTAAGCCTTAATTGAGAAAAAGGAAGGAAATGGGTGGTTACACATTATGGGAGTCAATTTTAAGTTTTTCCTAACTGTGTATTTCTACCTAAGTGAGTGATTTTATTTTTCACTATGCAGCATAATGTGCCTCATTCATGTGTTATTTTGGACTATACTGATCTCTACATCTTTCCTCTAGATGTCCTTGGATAGCGTTTTGTTTTTAAATAACCGAAACCCAAAGTCATTTGTGGTGTCCCCCACCATTGAGTGTCGTTAACGTTATTGTATTAATACTGAGGACATGTTTGAGCTTAAAGCTTTTTAAATTGAGTAAGTTTTCGGCGAAAAATATTTGTAGGACAGGTTAGATTTGGGAAAGTAAAAAAATGAGGATGTGAAATTAAACATTTTTGGACGATTTGGAGTATAAAGGACTCTTTGGGCGAAATAACACGTCTTATAAGACGAAAAATATACAAAAAATCAATGTTTACTGACGAGTCTGGAGAGTAAATGGTCATTACCATATACATAAAGTTTATTCCTGTAAAATAAAAGGACGAAATACACACGGTTTTTTAAGTTCTAAAATTATCTTTCATCGTTCAATATAATATCCTTCAATCAATAATGTCTAAATTTGTGTAAATATTAATCACATCACTCATATTAACAACAACAAATCTCTTGAAAACAATTTTAACACAAATCTTGAAACAAGAATAATTTTGCATTGCCTTTTTCATTTCAAATCCTCAAAGGATTTTAATTTGATTTCATTTTCATTGCAACTCCTTTAAAACCATACATCAGAATTCTGGAGATAGTTAGGCCATATTATGATTAGGCTCATATGTTTACAATAATTGTTATCATTGGACTTTTGTAGGAGTTATGAGCATCTGTATTGGTAAATGGCATATCTGGTACTTGTTAGTACATAAAACCGGTATATATTTTCTAAGAAACACTTTCGACAAGTAAACGAAATCTTTTACTGATGATACTTTAGGATCATTAACTGATTTTCAGTTTTGATGGACAAACAAAGGTTAGAAATAACCATCACAAAAGAAGAGAACTAGAATCATACAAATTATACGTACATACAGGTTCTTGGATACCATCTGGCATATAAAATAAACGAGTGACATTTTTCAAAAAACCCTCTTAGTTAGGACTTTAATGGACTCACCCAACACATGACTGTATAACATATCATTCGAAAGCTTATTTTTTGCACTTTCTGTTTTCCCCGGTCATAAACAAATCGAACGGTATGAAATTCGTTAAATCAAGGTCAGAGGTCAAGAAGAAACATTCCAATTTATATAAAAATCATATCATGCAAAAATGGACCTCGAGTAGTCCTCTTCTCATTTGGAGTTTTTGCTGCTTTCTAACAAAAAAGGAGTAGGGGCAATAAGGCCCTTATTTGGCCCAAAAATTACTGCAAATTTAAAAGTTATCATACATATTCTTAAATTACTAAAACTTGACAAAAGGTACAAGGTATTACGAAAAACAAAATAAATTTGTCATTGAACAAGTTACCATGGCAACAAATCACGACTTAGTTTGCATAATTTCCCAAATTTTGTGATTTTCCTCGTTTTTCATCAAATTTGAAGTACATTTTAGATTGAAAAAGTATGTGTGCACCAAAGAAACAACTTTAAATTTGGTGAGAATTTTATAGAAGTTATATTAAAGCTTCTGTGTTAAGTCATTTTTTTGTTTCTTGGCTGCGCAGGATGTTTCAACAATGGAAATAAATATAGAAAACTGCATAAATTCTGTATTTTTCATCGTTTTTGTGAAGACAGTACATATTTTGACGTAATTGTGATGTCATAAGATAAAAATCTTTATGTTTTTTATTTATATTTCTTGACCCTATACATTTCTTGACATTATTAGTCAATTTGAAATAGTTAACAAACCTTTTATTTTCTTGGGCCAAAACCATGCCTTAATGTCCCTATTTTATCAAAATCATTTGCTAATCCATATTATGTTCTTTTTCTTTACGTAAATCTTCAGCATTGGAGCACAAACTGCTTACTGTGTTTCCATAGCGGATTAGTTCTGACTGAAAAAGTTAAAGTAATCATAAAAAACAAAATTATGTGAAAAAAAAACAGCCACCAGAAGGTTGCATGTTAAATAGATTGACTTGCAGGAAAGTACATACCATATACAAAAAGTACTCCTACCTTCGCCGAGATGCAGATTAAATAATAAAAGCAATGTCTATCTAAATTAAATCTATGAATTGTTGGCACTGATTAAATTGACTAAATGTCTCCTCCGTGAAGGTCTTGAACATTAAAACTAAATGTTTAATAGACGACACTGCAAAGTGTTATTGTTTGGTACATGTTGGATCTCACTGTGCAAACAGGTATAAAGTAGTTTTTTAACGAAAGTAAATTTTAAGAAGTTCAGTAGTTTAAGATTAATGAATGCAAAGATGACGTGAGCCTTATCTTATGATGTGTGATCTTAGTACATCGTATCTTACAAGTTATTTTAATCATTTATTGACAATCAATATTCAATATATTCTCTGTTAAAAATAAACGCTTTCTTGTGCCTTTATCAATGATTGCATTAATATGATTTAAAATTCGTTATGTGTTTATAACACAATGGGAAGTACTCATTCATTCATTCAAGCTTAGCGACTGTCAATACATAATACGACCTTTTCTGCACTAGAGTGATATTATGAACAACATAGTTATATAAACTGTACAAAGATTTATACGGATGAATCGTATTACTAAATTTAACTTACATAACTGAAATAGTGGTTTGAATGTCATTTGAATTTTAAATTAAAATTGTTTATGTTGGTTTACGTTGAATTATCAAAATTGTCATGGAATTAAAAGGACACAGTGATATACTATTTGAATTCTTATTGTATAACGTGTATGATGAACAGTTTTACAAAATAAACACCCTCCGCTAATATGTTGATTATAAATTTCCGTACCAATATTGCACATTTTTTATCTGATATACAATGCATAGAAAGCCATTGTAAACTTATAAAAGCTAAACTCTGAAAAGATTGTTGACAATTTATAAAATAGATAGTTTATCTCATGAATTGATTCATCGATCATGTTAAGTTCGTGTAATTCAGTCCTAAGTTTTATGTGGAATATTTTGACATGAATATCAATTATATGGTCATTCGATTAAATTTCCTGTTTACATAGATATTAACTTTCGAAAAGATTTTCTCATCCCATGCATAGATTATCTTAGCTTTATTTGGCTAAAACCTTTTTGAGAAAATTTGGTTCTCAATGTTCTTTGACTTTTTACTTGTTTGGCTGTATAACCATTTTGATCTAAAGGTCACTAATGAATCTTATGAAGACGAAACGCGCGTCTGGCGTATTAAATTATAAGCCTGTTACCTTTGATAATATGCGTAGATAGTTGTTCGTCGTTGTGTCGTTGTTCTTACTTTTTGGGCCATAACGTAGAATAGTAAATGTTAAATGCCACTTGGTATCTTATCTCCCTTTTAAGTAAGAGAGACTCTCAAAAAATTACTCATAAAACACAAAAAAGGAGATGTACAGTGCATTATATGGTTAACAATAGTAAAGCGAATAATATTGTGTACGGATAAAAAATCCCAGTCATCATGTCAAAATAAATCTTTTATAAAACCCAATTTTTATCAAGTCTTTCCTTAAGACATTTAACATTGTTTAGTCAAAAGTTTAAATTGTAAATTCATCAACACTAGACGACTTTCAACATCTGCCTGATTTATGTATTTATAATTCAATTAGAGGTTTATAAAAAGAAGTTTTCTAAATCTTTACATAATTTCAATTTGTCGTATTCTATATCCAGACTTCGTGAATCCCGTTCGTATTTTACCTTCAATATCTAGCCAAGTCATTTAATAGTGTCTCTTTTTTGTTGGATATCGTTTACATATCTTTAAATATATCGTTCATGGGGACGACATGCGAACACCTGCGCAATGGCATGTTATTTAAATTATACAAAGTCATGCAGGTTTATTACTCTGCTTGTGCTCAAAGAAGAAAAAAAAAATTAATGCTTATTGAATGAGAGGTAGGCAAAACTATTTAACATGTTTACAAAATTTACAAAGAAGAAATGCAAAGAATATTTTTTGTTTAAGCGATATAAATTATCTGTGTATTCAATCCTGGTAAATGCTTGAACATATGGTAAAGACATAATAAACATCGAACTAAGGCTTCTCTACCCCAGGAACTGATTACATTAACTGTCATCAAGCATCATACTTTATGAAGTGTTTTTACTGTGTTATTGCGACTATGACTGATGAGTTCTTGTCTAGATTAAACGTTCGTCTGACTTTCAAAATTATAAGCCTGATATTTTTGACGATTTTCTTGTAACCTCTGAGTGGATGCTACTGATGTTTGAATAATTAACTTGTGTTACCTGATTTTCAAAAAACATTCGAAGTTTGTGTACCCATGCGTTTCAACCTTTTGGCCTTTGAACTTTGTGATTCAAGCGTGTCACTGATGAGTAGTTTTTCTGGGGTACACAATTAAAAGACTGATATTTTTTATTATTTTTAACATATGGTTATCATAGTAACGTTGACTATGTCATAAATATTTCTTAAAAGCGATGGGGTTTAATTTTCATAAGCTATATGATAAATCCGTTTTCCGGAAATTCAAATGGTTATTTCATCCAGACATGATGAGTTTTCATAATTTGGTATGCAAGTGAGGACACAGATCATCGTGGATAATATATTTGGATATTTGACAGTATTTTCTAACAAAAAGAGTTTTCTGCTTTTGTTTGATAAACTGAGTTTCACTGTGACAGCCAACGTGTACCAAACCTCTTGAAATAAGCAGTGTCGTTTATCTAAGGATTGATTAGTTTTAATGTTCAAAACTGTAATGGAAGAGACAATTATTACATATGCTATCAATGATTAGGATATATTATTATCCACAACTTTGAATTTGCATTTGCATTAAAAATTCTAAATCAGGAGAAGAACTCATTCGATGATTTTCTACATGATGTGATTTTATTATGTGGGATTGTATATGATAACTGGCATAAAACCTCAAAGTATATTGCAAATGTCATACAATTTAGAGGTTTATCGCTATTAACCAGGTTCAATCCACCATTTTCTAGATAAGAAAATGTCTCTACCAAGTCAGAAATATCACAGTTGTTGTCCATTCGTTTGAAGTGTTTGAGCTTTAATTTTGCCATTTGATTAGGGACTTTCCGTTTTGAATTTTCCTCGGAGTTCAGTACTTTGTGATTTTACCTTTTGCCATCTTATGTAACATGGTATGTTAAAGTGTATTGACTTACTTCATACTTATACATATACTGTATGATTGTATAGTTATTGAGACAAATCCATGCACCAGGAGGTTTAAAAGTATTCGTTTGTTGTTGTGGTTCATATGTGTTTTTGGTTTCTCGTATTTTTTAATAGATTCAATCGTTGTTTTTCCGTTTTGAATGGTTTTTATAATTGTCATTTTTGGGACCCGTTATAACTTAATGTTCGGTGTAAACCAAGGGTCTGTGTTGAAGACAGTACTTTGACCTATAATCATTATTGTTTAAACTTGCAAATATTGTAAGTTTTACTTTTAATTTTTTTTTCATCACGGCGGCGCTGGTTAGTCTTGTGTGGACGTGGCGCGCGTCTGGCGTATTTAATTTTTAACCAGGTTCCTGTTGTTGGCTATTAATCGTTTGTTTCTCTGTCCTATATTTTTTGCCATTTATTTGTATTGTAGTCCTATCATGTAATGTTTTCATTTTAATGTTACAATTGACATTACCATTAAAGCGGGAGGTTTGGCATGCAACAAAACCAGGTATAACCCACCATTTTTTTTCTTCAAATGCCCTGTACCAAGTCCGGGAAATGGCAATTGTTATATTATAGTTCGTGTCTGTGTGTGTTACATTTTAATGTTGTGTTCCTGTTGTGTCGTAGTTCTCTTATATTTGATGCTTTTCCCTCGGTTTTAGTTTGTATCTCGGATGTGTTTTTTCTCTATCGACTTATGAATTTCGAACAGCGGTATACTACTGTTGTCTTTATTTGACTTGAATGAGAGAATTGTCTCATTTGTACTGATCACAAATCTTCTTAGTTCTATCACTGCCAGCGAAAAGAAACACTAGTTTACAATTTTAATCCTTTGGTAAAAGTTATTGCCATACGACGATTGTTAGTTTGTTTGGTCGTCAATATCAAATACTATGTTAAAAAGAACCTTATTCATCTCACTATCCAACTGCTCCTCTGTATCTATATCTAACAACGTTCCTTTTTATCAAGAATAAATAATATCTTCCCATTTCTTTGAGCGAGTTTACGAGTGAGACATTGATTACCAATTGGTTGTCACTGCTGCAATGACGTTTGGTAATTTACCATTACATTTGAATTTTATGAGCTTTTTGTTTTGACGACAACCGTTTTTCCTTTTTCAATTCTTCAAATATAATTATTGTAAACAGAGAGAAAGATTATTAATGAAAATATTAATGTATAATGCATTTGTTGTTTTAATCACTTGTCTATTATGAACATAATGCTCAAATATCTTTCAAATTATATAATTAAAATACCTAACTGTTAAAAAAACAAATGATCGACATTGATCGTGGCAAGAAATTGAGAATAGATACAACCGTCAACTGACAATTTATAAGTGTTTTTGTCCTTAGGTAAAGATGTTGACAGATGTCGGTATATTCCTGAACTTTTAATGGTTAAGCAGATGTCATACACACCTAAATTAAGCAAAAAATTTAATATCTACAAAAGCCACCATTGATTAAAAAATATCTATGTTTTGCCTTTCGTAAAGTTTTAAGAAAATAAAAATAAACAGAAACAGTATGCATGAACATGATAACAAACATTTAAGATCAAAATACCGGTTATTGAAACATCACGTTTCTGTAGTGGCTATTACTATTCTTCTAAGTACTACCTGCTATCTACTGATTGTAGTTTGGTAATCTTCCAATAGAATAATTTTTAGAAAGACAAATCAAACCCATGAAAGTGTAGACCGACAATCATCATCAACGACTTACAACTGCCATACAAGTTGAGTCTTTAGCTAGTATAAAACCAGGTTTAATCAACCATTTTATACATAAGGGAATACATGTACAAAATCTGGAATATGACAGTTATTTCCCATTCGTTTGATGTGTAATAGCTTTTGATTTTGCCATTTGATAAGGGACTTTCCGTTTTTTATTTTCCTTTGAATTCGGTATTTTTGATATTTTACTTTGTAGAGTGTCTTTAAAAAATGAGAATATGATTAATCACAAGTTTGCTCCCAGTTAGGTTTGATTAAAGATATGACATTTCTAGCTCTAAAGTCTGTTATCTCGAGAAGAAAAATAAGAAGAATAGACAGAAGGTCTTAACAATTAATATTATTTTCAAGACTAGATTTATGTACACATTTCTTGACATAGATTGTCAATTGGTATTTTATTTAAGTCATTAGCATTCAAAATTTACTTTTTATTAACTGTAGTTAATTTTTTATTTTTTATATAAAAAATACTAGTTGGAATTGAAACAAACAGCTAAAATGATACACAAACTCATTGAGATCAAACGTTCATTTCTTGTATATAATACAGAGTGGTGCATCGGGATCCTGTTGTTTAGAGAACTATCTTCTTGTCAAATGAGTTAAATAGTTTCTGATACCTGGGGCCTGAAACAATACTTGTTACAGTAATGGAAATGTATCTTATTTTACAGATTCCTTCAACTATATTTTTATAATGTGAAGTTTATGTTTGATGGTGAGGCTAGTTGATGCTGCTTGTGTTATTTTTAACTACTAAAACAATTACCTTGTATTTTTATAATCATTACTTATTTACTTTTTTGTAGCGTTTTCTTTATGGCGTCATCCGTCCACAGCTGTGATGTGTGTGTCCTCCGACTCATCACCAATCCATGCATAGTCTGGTGTACGGAATGAGATAAAGGACTATGTTAAAAACGTCATGAAAACCATAGATTGTCAAAGGCTTCGAGGAACCATAGTGTGATACCATTTACGGATTACCAAAAGTTACCGACAGATGTTCTGAAAATCAGTCAAAACTGTAGCAAACACAATAAAAAGTTGGTGTTTTGCCAGAAACACGAACGACCTTGCTGCAGTAAATGTATAGTAGAAACACATACAGAATGTCGGGATATCGTCGATTTAGATGACGTTATTAAGAATTACGAAACCCCCAATGCCCTATCTGAGATTGAGAAAACATTAGTTGAACTAGCAGAAAATCTACAAAAAAATCGCCAACATCAACATGACAATATCATGAATATGTCGATTTGAAAGAAAAAAGAAAGAAAATTGAAAAAGAAATTCAGAAGACTAAAATGGAGATCAACAACCATCTCAACAAAATTGAAGAAGATTTTATGAAACAACTTTATGTCCTCGAAGAAAAAGAAAACTCGATAATTGGTCAGTTATTGTCATTATTAGAAAAGAAAGAAAAAGAAGTTGAAGAATGCCAGAAATATATTATTAACATCAAACAACATGCCGCAAATCTTCAGATGTTCCTTTCAGTGAAGCAAATCGAGGAAGACGTCTCTAGCAAGGATAAATTCCTGCACTCCTTATTTGAAGGTGAGGATTTAAGCCAGCATTTTCTGGAATTCGAAATAAATGGAGCCTTTCAGAAAATCATGTTTGATATAAAAAGTTTTGGGGAAGTACATATTGAAGAACAACCTGCCGATATTGTTCTAAGCAGAAAGAAGGCGAAAGAAGCCCAGATAATAGTACCGATCGTTCAATCAAGATCTTTTGAAAGCATTAATTTGAAGATACACAAGAAAATAAACCTGCAAGGCAAATGGATCTATGGATGTTGCATGCTGCCAGATGGTAGATTGGTGTTTACCTACAACCGCGAAGGGAAAGTGAGAGTATTCAACGATCAAGGATCAAAATAATTTGAGATGAAGATACCATGTGGAGCGTTTGATTTGGTATACATTAGCAATGACAATACATTGGTTGTAACATCCGGTGAATCATGCAAGCAATGTCTTTCCATTGTAGACTGGAAGAGGGAAAAAATTAAGAAAACAATATCACTGAGTTCGGATAACTATGGCATGGTATTAAAGGACAATCAATTGATTTATTCCACCTTCAACAAAGGTATACGAATGATAAATCTACACGACGAGTCTTTGACCGACACTGTCCGAGAAGAAATGCCAACGGAAGGTTACACTGCGATATTTAAAGACAACATTTATCATACAACAGAATAAATCACACTGTTATATGCTATAATCTGCAAGGTGAAAGGCAATGGACATTTCAAAATGAAAGCGTTCTGAAAGATCCTCTTGGTATTGATGTAGATAATGATGGTAATTTGTATGTGGCAGGGATTCATTCGAACAATGTTGCTATTATTTCCAATAATGGACAAATGTATCGAGAGCTATTGGCAGCAGGTGTTGGTTTTCGATATCCCATCGCACTCCGTTATTATGGACATAAGAAACAATTGCTAGTGGCAAATATTTACGACGAAGCTCGATTGTTTGATTTGATTTTACATGTTTACAACTTCTCTCTCTATCTTCTGTTCCTTATTCGATATCATTAACAACGACATTATTAGAAGCCGTATACTATTGCATTTTACCCGTTTTGTTTCTTCCAGGATAATGCGAAGCATCATAAGCTAATGTGAAAATGGACTGTGGAATCTTTAAAAGGTGAAAAATAGAATTTTAGTTTTGTTTGTGAAAAATTCGAGAATAGCTGAACTTGAGATCATTAAATGTTTGATCAACGTAGTTGTAACATATATATAGGTTTTGGATGATTTCAGAATCACTGGATCTACGGTTTTTACATATGAAAACTCTAAATTAACAAAAATACCGAACTCCGGAGAATATTCAAAACAGAAAGTCCCTAATCAATTGGCAAAATCAAAAGCTCAAACACATCAAACAATTGGATAACAACTGTCATATTCCTGACTTGGTACATTTTTTTTATGAAGACAATGGTGAATTAAACCTGCTTTAAACCTCTCAATTGTATGACAGTCGCATAAAATTCTATCATATTGACAACGGTGTGTAATCAAAATAAACAGACATAATAGGTAAAAATAGAAAACAACACTAGCTCAACATTGTGTAATAATCTTAATCTCTACAAAAACTAACAAATTTATAAGTAAGAAACACAAAAAGGCATATAGCCAAAAACATAAGCGAAAAGAAAGACAAAAATACAAAAAGTTACCATAGCACAATAACACAATGACTGGATGGATAAGAACAGAGTCAGTTAAAAGGATATCACCAGAAAAAGACGTAGACAGTTAAAAATATTAAAAAAAAAAAAATTAAAAATACTATAACACGTTTTTAAGATAATAAACAACGTCAGTATCCAGAATCAATTGATCAAGATCATTGTGTATTATTTGTTTAATTAATACGGAATATTTAACAACAAGGTCTTGGTACCTTCCGATGAATTTTTTTCAGTTTAAAAAAAAAGACGAAACGTTCTTTGACATATCCCTAGTTTATTAACTTTCTGCTCAGACACTGGCCATGGTGACATTTTAAAAAGTCTGCGTAGGAGCTGCAAGCGAATAAGTTGGGAAATGTATATGCTATCTGCTGGTGAAGTTAGTATAGTACTACAAAGGTGGGAGAATCGATAATTTCAAAATATTAATCGTCTCGTTTGTTACAGATTCTGGTTCTGAGATGACCGTGTATGCAAGATTCGGGATATGAGTTTTAAAATTAGGCGGAGGAATCCGTGTTTGTTTTTTCCTTAATTTCAAGTTTTTGGGAATATATAAATGGACCCAAACAGTAATGTTTGGATTATTAATGGAAAGAACATTACCAATTTATCTAGATATGAAATTAAATGACCTTGCATCTTTGGTCATCTTGTTTTTGACAAGTGTTTGAAGGAACTCAGACTAACTTGAAATAAGACGAGTTTGGAATGGAGAGGCGCACAATTTCTACCAATACGAATGCTGATTAAAAAAAAATTAACAGTTTTACCTTTGTATTGAAAAAAATATGTTGTCAATAAGAAATTCCAGCATACTATTCATTTGTTCCTTTGAGTATCATGTTTATTTTTTTTTTTTTTTGTTAACTATTAACTATTAACAAAACCTGCCATTTGGTATCCCTCTGGATTATTTATTTTCGTCGATTTTTCAATTCCACATTGCGAATGGTGGTATACAGCGTTGAAAAAGTTAAAGTTTTGATAAGGAATGATCGAGATTTAAAAATATCCAGAAGTTTGGTAGAATCCACATATAGTTAATACCACTACACTGCTAAACAGTTGTATAGTAATTTGAAGACCCTCTTTCACTTAGGTTATCATTTTTTCTCTATCTAAAGGACAACACTTAGTCAAACATGCAGATAAGCTGGTAATGTACAATTGTTTGTATACATTTTTGTAAAGATTAGGTGTCAAATACAACCAATTAAGGTTAGTACTCCTATTTTCTGTTTATTGTATAGTTCATTGAAGCCAAGAAAGACTTATGATTTGCCACAATCTCATCCTTGTTGAATGATATGCAGATGTAGATGCAACTTTTGTATTTGAAATTTTCAAATTGGCCGCTTTTGCTAAGGAAACATATATAAATGTGTAAATGTTTTAAATGCTCCAAATACTCTGAAATGTTTGCAATGACAATTCTAGTTTATGGCACCTTTTATCATTATTTTCCCTCACTTGTCTAGTTCGAGCTTGTTCTTGGAATTGAATTGACCAACTATGCTATAATGCTATAATGTTGATCACCATGTAGTGTTGTTTCTTTGACTTCGCAATGTGTAAGTTGACAACATTTCCCATAGAAACTGCACAAATGTAAAAAGAAAACCAAATTATATTTTCTCTTTACAAGAACAAGCATAAACAAACGCTACTGTTGACTTAGATGTGTTGAGGTACTGTCAGTATTTATAAATAATATTTACCCAATGCGAAAACACATTTAATCTTTTTTTTCTTACAGAATACTTAAACCCACTGAATCACAGTGGTTATGTAACATGTCATCAGTGAATGTTGCAGCTGTTGTTGGATTTTTCGAAAAAATAACAACAACAACTACAAACAATTGCATAATACACTAATAGTTGTCAAAGGTACCAGGATTAAAATTTAATACTCCAGACGCGTGTTTCGTCTACGTAAGACTCATCAAGAATGCTCGGATCAAAATAGTTATTAAACCCAAACAAGTACAAAGTTAAAGAGCATTGAGGACCCAAAATTCCAAAACCGTTGAGCGAAATACGGCTACGGTAATTTATACCTGGGATAAGAAAATATTTAGTTTTTCAAAGAATTCAAAGTTTTGTAAACAGAAAATTTATAAAGATGACCATATAATTGATATTCATGTCAACCCCAAAATATTGACTACTGGTCTGGTGATACCCTCGGGGACGAAACGTTCACTAGCAGTTGCATCGACCCAGTAGTGTAAATAATTGGTACCAGAATTATAATTTAATACGCCAGACGCACTTTTTGTCTACGTAAGACCAATTTGTGACGCTTAGATCAAATAATTATAAAACTAAACAAGTACAAAGTTGAAAAACATTGAGTACCAAAAATTCCAAAAAAAAAAGGGGACAAATACGGCTAAGGTAACCTATGCATGTGATAAGAAAACTTTTTGAAAACTTTTAGAAATGTGAACATTCATGTGAAGAATTTATGTTTTACTTTTTCTAAATAGCCGTCGTTATCGTGGAAACGGAAAAAAATCGAAATTGATTGAAACAATGGTTCACCCTTCTGCAAATTCACAGAAATATGTGAAGTCATAAAAAAAATTGATACAGTAAACATCACCGATAAACAACTATTAAATTGCATACTCCTGAATATTGGCAATATTGGTCTTCTGGTACACTTCAGATCCCCACTGGTTTTCAGTGGGGTTCTGTGTTGCTCAGTCTTTAGTTGTCGATGTGCGTTGTGTCTACTGTTATGTGTCTTTCCATTGTTTTTCGTTTTTTGCCTTGGCATTAACAGTTTGAATTTGACATTTTGGGTTAGAATGTCCATTTGATATCTTTTGCCTCACTTTCACGGTAACACGTGAAAATTTGTTCTTCTTTTTTTAATCAAGATATGAACCATTAAATTCTGTGTGTAGGTAAGAAGGTAGGTTTGGTTTAGTTGCCTTATACAGAACATAAAGCATAAACCTAAACACAAGTTGGTGAAAAACAACCGTATATCAATACAATATATCAAAAAACTTGTCGAGTCTGAAGACTGTGTTTGTCCTCATTTATAGGTCGCCAATAGATATAGCCATTCAGAATTTAGGAACGACATCAAAACTTCAATTTAGGATAAAAATAAAACTTAATTCATATAGTTTTTCCAATGACCCCCTCCTAACCCCCCTCTTAACTTAATATGGGAAAAATTGATTGATCAAGAAGGATATATTAAAAATCGATGTCAATTTAACAAACTTGCAGTAATTTTGACCCCACCCCCAAAATATTAGAAATAAGTTTGTTATCCTTCATTGATACTTCGATGTCGTCCCTTACTGGCAATGTTTCCTCGAAAGACCGGAAAACTGTATATTTGTATTTTAATAATATCTAGTGAACACTCATATACTGAGACCGTATATCTCAAAGTATACAACGATTTTATTTTGGACAGTATTTGCATTAACTAATTTCTTGCTGATATCTGTGAAATAACACCTTGTGAACGCTATTGCATTTCTTTTTTGAATTGCTAGCAATATAAACCATATAGATTCATATCGAAGTTAAAAACTACACCCTTATGACGATTTCAATTTGTACAAGGTTGTCACACTGAGTAAGATTGTTTTAGGAAAGAAAGACGATTACACAATTCACCGAAATTACGATGTTAACATGGAATCTCGTCTACAAATGAGGGAGTACAGACATGACAATTTTTATCTCAACATATATCCAAATATGATTATTAAGAGACAAATGAAAACTGAAATATGGATAAATTATATACTGTGTGTATCCATTGCAAAGTTAACACATAAGGACAGTACAAACCAAAACATTACATTTAACTAAAGTACAATCATATCGAATGTATGAAAATTTTTCCTAAAATCTGATGAAAACTTTTGGCAAAACAATCACAATTTATTTAATCAACTTTCCAAACCTGTAACTGGCTTTCTAGGTTTTCACCACTTACATGGCTGAGTGAAATACATTTAAAAGAAATATGACGTTACGTACATTGTATTTCAGAGATTTATTATGAGTACAAGTTTTACATAACCTCACAATAATCTAATATGAACAACAATTTTTCATAAAAGTAATTGATTGTTCAAATTTGAAGATAAGTAAGCAGTAAGGGTAGATATAGAAAACTATGTTAACACCAGTTCTACACTATTGTTGCTCCTACTCCGTAACTACAAACGTTTAAATGAGATATTTTCTTTCATAATTTTCACTTGGATCTTTGTTTCTACTGATAACGATATTATTACGAACATTCTAATTTTTTTTCTCAGTTCTAATTTTCAAAACTTTAACTCAAATATGGTTTGTTGTCTTAACATTTATTTTACTCTCATCTTAATTCAAAGGGGGAGGTATGCTGTAATCTTATTTTTTTTTATCGTAAAATGATAACGCATGAGTCAGGTATTTATATATCCTATTGAGTTCGATCGATGACTGTATGTGTCGTAATCTGAATTGATTCGTTCCAATCACACAAACCACCATTAGTTTTTTTAAAACGTCCTGTACTAAGTCAGGAATATGGCAGTTGTTATCTAATAGTTGGTTTCTATGAATGTTGCCTTGCTGTTGTGTTTTTTTTTGTTGCCCTTCTATGTTATGTTCTTTAATTGTTTACCTCTTATAGTTGATGTGTTTTAGTGTGTAACACGGATTTGTTTTCTCTCAATCGATTTGTTACCTTTGAGAAGCCGAATACTACTGTTGCCTTTATTTATCACTTCAGATCAAAGAAACAAGTTTAATCGATACTGTTCCTCTTGATTGTTAGAAAGCCTTTTAACGTGAGATCAGTTAACAAACAAAACGATCCCAACAATATATATGAATCAGTTCTCGTTGGAGTAACATCATTATTGTGTTCAATAGATTCTGTTAGATCCCATGCGGATCTATAATTCAAGTTTTAATTTCCGGAAAACATTTTTTTTTATTGATGTTCATAAGACTTTAATGCGTTTGCTTTTGACGATAAATAAAAGACAACAATTTAAATTTATTTAGTTTTTCAATTACAAATTTCGATTTCAAACTAACGGTGATGTTGTTTCCGTCTTTCTCGGACATTACTTTTAAAGGTAAGTAAGCAAAAAGGGTAGATCTATTTTTTTTATTAGATATTATCTTTCACAATTTTCACTTGAATCGTGGAATCAGTTCGACCGCATTCAAATTGCCTATTTCTGAAAAAGTTTTTTTTATTCCTTTAGTCAATTGATTATTAGTTTAACTTTATACAGATACATATATCAATCAAATTGTGTTTAACAATTCTTTAACAATTCCATATTGTGGAATGTTGAAAAGCATCGATCATCAGTCAGTGATTAGAAAATTAGACCTAAAACTAACCATAATACAGTTACAAAATAAGGTGATGATAAACACAATTATACAAGAAGCAACAACTTTTCTTGTCAAACACTTACTTTCTAAGAGGAATCAAAATGTCGTCCATGTAACAACTTCTCATCACTGTCCTTTTCATTTGTAAATGACATTTAAATTTATTTTCGTTTGGAATATAGAAACAATTTAGACAAACATACATTAAACTCATAATAAATGTGTATAACCTTCAAAGCTAACGTTTATATAGTGGAATCTTAAATGTACAAGTAAAGAGAATTCCTCTCGTTCATGTCGTGATTGCCTTCCGAAATTGAATTCAATTTGTTTAAGAAAAAGAAATGATACTGTGCATCAATTATGTCAATGATGAAGACGTCACTACACACATGAAACAGCTAAGAAACAGCGGTTACCATGATGTTTTTCATCCAACAGTAGCTTCATCTTGTAACATTAGGCCCTTTTTTTAAATCTAAAACGTAAAACATGTTTAAAAGTTGTCAATGTTACAAGCTAAACAGTTTAAGTTGCCAGTGAACGTACAGCAACCAACAATCAATAAATGTGTATAAGGTAAATATAATCCTCTTTATAACTGATATTACTTGATTAACATATTTATCCGATATTTTAAACTTTCAATGAGATAATTTTACTTTGAGATAGTGTATAATGTGAACACGTGACGTCATTTCGGATGATAACTAAAAAGGGGCGTTTTGGACTGTTAACACTTGATATTGTAGTGAGACGTTTGAGAAGAATATTTAAGATACTTAAAATTAAAAATAATTTTGTGGTTTTTATTTTCGAAGACGTTATGGTAAGCTATTTTTGATAATATTGCTTTTAACTAACTTAAGTAGCTGCAAGGTCAATCGTGAAAAAAGGGCGTTATACTCTAACATTTCTGGCTGATATCTGTAAAATAACACCTTGTAAACGTACTCTATTGCATTTAGTTTTTAAATTGCTTGTTATATAAACAATATAGATTCATATCAAAGTTAAAAGATACATCCCTATGACGATTTCCAGGAATGTTTTTATGATAGGTCCGATAAGGTAGTGTTACATTTAACCAAGTATATTCAAATTATTTTTGCAAAGCATCCCAATCAAGCCGGTGTTAAATGCCGCCTTAAACTGCAGTTAGGTGAGATTTGTTTGTTCCGTGTTAAAGGCATCACTCTCTGGAAATTTCGTAACGCTGAGTAAATAAAATCTGGGTCTGATTCTCACAGAGGAATTATGCTCTGTAGAAAACGGATCAGGATTTTATTTCACTACTGTTACAACCATTTCATTAGTTACACCGCCGAATTCAGACCCCTCCGCGGATTCCGGATGGGGATTCACGATGTTGTATATTGTAATTCATATAAATTATATTAATTTCTTCAAACAACCTTTACTGCTTGTATTTTGTTGGATGAGTCATGGTGTTGTTCTTGTTCAACTCTTGATTTTCGCTAAATTTCCTTTCGTATCGTCTTATCATTTCATTACTGCGACATCTATCAGGGTCAGCATGCGTAATTGATTTACTTTTTGTAGTAATGGTAACATTTCCTAATGGAGCTCTGTCCATATAGTAAACTTGGATTTCGAAGCTAAAACATTTCCACATATGTTGTGGTTAGATTTTAGGGGTACGAAGTGAGATTTTTTTCTCGCAAATTAGCACATCTCGAAAATCATACAAAAAGCTCCTCGTTTTCACACAAAAGGTTATTTGAAATTTTAATACTTTGCAAACATTTATTGTAAAATTGTCAGTAATCAACCTAAGTAATTGCTTCTTTATCGTTGTAATTTTTAATGAGTTTTAGCAGACTTAAAGTTTTTTCCATGTGATTCCCCATCAAACCAAAACGTAAATCATTATTTGGAAGGATAATACATTACAATTTACATAAACTCTTCGGAAAGGTGGTCATATTGTTAGACAGAGAAGCGACACACAAAAACATTCGGAACATGTAGAAGTATTGATGATAATATCACTTGATTTAAACTTATTTTAATGCAATTCTCCATAATTATTATCCAGTGTAAGTAGTAACTTAAACTTAATTTCATATATTACTAAAAGTGTTCAAAGGGTATATTGCAAGAAGAAAATGGACTGTTATAAAAGAGGGACGAAAGATACCAAAGGGACAGTCAAACTCAGAAATCTAAAACAAACTGACAACGCCATGGCTAAAAATGAAAAAGACAAACAGAAAAACAATAGTACACACGACACAACATAGAAAACTAAAGAATAAACAACACGAACCCCACCAAAAACTAGGGGTGATCTCAGGTGCTCCGGAAGGGTAAGCAGATCCTGCCCCACATGTGGCACCCGTCGTGTTGCTTATGTGATTACAAATCCGGTAAATAATCTAATTCGGTAGGTCATATTCATGAAAGGGAAGGGGATTGTAGTTACGACGTAAGGAACATATCCGATATCATTTGTGAAACGGTTATTCCATAACGGTCAACCAACTCGTGATGGCGTCCGTAAAATTTACGAAGGGATGATTTCAACTTCACCATTTGGAACTCTTGGTTTAATAGCTTCCTTGTGAGCAGCAAACATCTATCAAGAAAATCATGATAGGAAATGCAAGCACGGGAATATCGTAGCAATTGGGAGATATATACCCCGTATGCAGGTGCTGCTGGAATGTTGCTACTTAGAAATGGAAAGTTCACAATTGGAAAGCTGAAATCATCTCTTTTGTCGTAAAGTTTTGTTTTCAACCGACCTTCATTGTCAATTTCTAGATGTAAGTCAATATATGAAGCCGACTTAATTGTATCTGTAGTATCCTTTATCTCTAGTTTGATTGGATAGATGCGTTCCACATAGTCACCAAATTTTGAATTGTTTAGTGAAAGAACATCATCTATATAGCGGAAAGTAGAGTTAAAGGATATTGCTAACTTCTTATCTTTCTTCCTAAGAAGTTCCTGCATGAAGTCAGCCTCATAATAATAAAGAAACAAGTCGGCGATTAGAGGGGCACAGTTTGTTCCAATTGGAATGCCGACAGTCTGTTGAAAAACACGTCCTCCGAACGTAACAAATATGTTGTCAATCAAGAAATCAATCATCTTGATAATATCAGTTTCAGAGAATTTTTTGTTTGAATCAGAGTGATTCTTTACAAAGTAGGATTTATCCCTCCCTAAGACAAGATACTTGTATTTACGTTGGCCATTCTTTTTTATGAAGCAAAGTAATACCAACTATTTCAATTTGTCTTTTAGTTTGGAATGTGGAATACTTGTGTAAAGAGTAGAAAAGTCAAATGTTTTAATACTGTTACAAGATGAAAGAGAGTTAGATTGTATGTACTCTAAAAGATCTTTTGAATTTTTAAGTATCCACATCTGATTCACGCCACCTCTAGAATAGGCAGTTTCACAATAACTTTAAAGCCCGTCTTTGATTGCTGATAAAATAGATGTTAATAATTTAGAAAGAGGTTTCGTTGAGCACTTGAAAGACCCAGCAATATACCGTTGTTTGTAAGGACACTTATGTAGTTTAGGTATCCAATACAGTGATGGAAAATCCAGTTCTTCATCTTTGGTTGAAATTCCAAAGGAACATAAAACAGACCTATGATTATCCAGGATTTCCTCTTTGGTAAGTGTCGTGAGGGTATATGTTGAGTTTCCAGGTGAATTGTCAATACCTAATTCGTTTATCAAGCAGTTGATGTAATGACTTTTACACACAAAAACGATGTTATTTGGGGCTTTATCTGCGGGGACAATAACATATTTGTCATGGAGGTCGGATATGTGTTTTGCAACATTTGGGTCTTTAAAGATTGACGTAGCATGGGCATTGAAGGACCCATTCAGTTTCTTAATTCTGATTTGTATCAACGACCTCACTGCCTTAATCCATTCGGAAAGAGTGTCTACGTCTTCCTTCTCGCGCTTAGCCCATTGCCTGGCATAATCCTCGACTGAATCCATCAAAATTTTAAAGTTGTATTTCCAATTGATGGATTTAGGCTCACGATATTTAGGACCTTTCGATAACAAATTTCGTAGAGAAGTGTTATTAACAATGTTAAGGTCCTTAACATTCTTTAAGATTCTTTATATTTGATATATATATAAATATATTATAACTTTATTGTAGAAATAAGCTGAATGGAATTGAAATAAAAGCTTTTAGTAATGACAGTTGATGAAATATAGGACAATACGGTAGGTTTATACACAAGATAACGTTGATATATTTAATGTAAAATCCCGAAAACATATCTACCTTTTTTTTATAAAAGATGTCCGATATACAATACTTAGATGGAAACTCACAGAATAACTAAAATACAAAGTAATTAAAAAAGTATATCAATGTGTATTATTGCAGATCACGTTGACTTAATTCAAAATTAGCGCATTTTAACATCTGCCACACTGGACCTATAAAACATCTTACCAGCTAAGTAGTACATTCATGAATTTTTACAGCGGAATTTGTCTAAATAATATCTGATTGTCTTTCTCAAAAGACATGTATGTATTCAATATATCAAACTCTAAATCATCCAGCATTTTTTGTTTTTGTCCAGAGTACAACAATTATTCGATATACATTTAGGGCGTTAGCCTAAATGGGCGTATATAATTTACAAACTGATTTTATTGTCAAAACAGAATTATAGTTTACAATAATTTAGGAGCGATTTGAGCGATAGCGGTCATGATACATATTCAAATTTATTTCTGATTAGTATAATGAAAGTACTTCAGTTAACTGTGTATGTAGAATTTTCCGCAGTGTTAGAAAGTGGTGAAAATCCTTAAAAGGCTATCATTATCCCTTATGAGCCAGGAAATACTACCGTGCCACCTCTAGAATGTGTTTGCAAAATAATTGAAACAGTAGCATACCGCTGTTCAAAATTAATCAATTGATTGTGAGAAAACAAATCCTGGATACAAACTAAAACACGTTTTGGTAGAAAGAGAGAACAATTTAATAATGAATTTAGGAAATTTGGAATCAAGTGAAATAAAAGAAATTTATTCGTAAATTTGTCCAGAAAACGGAGCAGTCGTCTAACAATCTTTTCCACTTTGTAGCTGTGGTATAATCTTCAATTTGTTGAAGACGGTCACTATATGACAGATTAGAATAGAAAATACCTTTATCACGTATTCCTTGAAACTCTGGTCGATAAACTTTTAATACAACTTTGTGTAGTTTGAGCTACAAAAATATGTTTGCCATGCATTTGATTTCTCCTTTTAATATTGATATATGCTAACGCCTCATAAAGCTAGTTTGTCAAGCAAAATATTACTTATTTCTATTTTGAATATAATTAAACTTTTTTAAAGAATGAATTAGCGTGTTTAACTTAGGCCGTGTTCACACCAAACGCCGTGTACAGTTAACATGTTTACAATCAGTTTAATGTAAAGGCCACTGGTTTCACATTAAATGTGTTCACATCTGTACACCTTGTTTAGTTAACTGTACATACGATTTGTTCACACTTGTAAACTTTATGTCATTTAAATGTTCATTAAGAAGAACCGAATGCAAAGATTTCGGACAACTTTTCTAGCAGTAAGGGAACGACCATTTGACTTCAAAAAGGGGGATGGAAATATTCCGAGCTCAAATTCTCTATGAAAAAATCTGGTCATACAGATGATAAAAAAAATATTCTGATTCAAGAGTTTCTCCATACATTATAATGTTAAATATTGAAAAAAAGTATTTGATCACCAGCATCGGTAAAAAACTGGAATAAAACGTTCGCGCGAAAAAAATTCTGAATCAGATAAAAACAAATACCCCTTCCCCTTTTTGAAGTTAAATGGTTGCTCCTTAATGAAAGCCATTTTGATGATTTGCAGTAGACTAGTTTAAATATATTAAAGATGTCTCGATTACGCGTTAGAAAATGTAAGCTGCCACACCGTGCTTACAGACGACGAAAAAAAAAGGATTGAGATATTAGGGATCAGTACATGTTGATCTTTTCTGTTTGTTTCAAATGGTATTTTTTCTCCAAGGAGTATTTGGCAAAGGGATAGGATAATTTTTTTTTTTAAGTGTACTGTAATTTAACGGATCTGAGATACTAGACATACATATCATTTACCTCACACTTTTTTTTAGTAATGCATTTATGCGTGAATCGTTGTTTGATTAAAGACCAGTGGCGAATATTTCTGTGTATGTCAAGTCGATTCTCGAAGACCATTTCAAATGAATTAGGCATTTCATTTGAGGGGGGCATGGGCTATGATTTTTTTTCAGGACAAATTATGGTGACAAGCCGAAAACAATTTTTTTTCTTCCGATTTTATCATTATATTTTTGTGACAGCTGAGGTTGAAATAAACAATTTAGTTTTCAGGGTCAAAAACATTTTTTCTCCAAAAACTGGAAACAAACTTTTAAAAAATCCATAGCCCCCCCCCTCCCCCAACACACACAGATACACACAATCAAATGGTTGCTGCCATATGGGATGCTGCTTTGAGTTATGATCAGGGGTTAATTAAGTACGTAAAAAAAATTAAAACAAATAAAATTATAAATTTTAGACAACAATTTCTGTAAAGAACTTTATTAATAATTGTTAAAAATATCAATTTTATTCAAAAATAGTTTCTCCTTAAATATATACACGGTAAAACGAATGTCCTAAATGTCTAGTTTTGTGTACACTTAACCTACACAAGGCCTACATTCACTATCAACTGTGTGTAGACAAAACATGATTTAAACTACATGTAATCATTCAGTTTTATCTATTGGAACGCAATTGTGTTTAGTTTACGTGTGAGTTACACTAACACAACACCGAATTTAGTTCAATGTGAACATGGCCTTATATTCTTAGACATTTATACAATTATTTAATTAAATTTTCACAAGCTGATAAATTGTTTGTAATGCAATCTTTACTTTATCATGCTTTATTTGACTTTACATAGTGCATCATGTTAAAGATAGACGACCCCTTTAAAATGTTTATCGTCTCTCGGCATCCTTTGGTCTTTGTCAACAATAACCATGTATCGAATATGTCCATTACAAATTCATGTACATGTTTAACTTATTAGTTGTACTATATATACATACTTTCTTAACTATTAAAGAATAAACAATTGTTAAACTGATACAGCATATATATTTGGATAAATTTTGCTGAATATTGTTACCTGTGAAGTAGAAAATGATGTAAATGATACATCTAAAGAATTGATTAGTGTAGATAAAAGGTAGTACCCAGGGGCGGATCCAGCCATTTTAAAAAGGGGGGTTCCCAACCCAGAGTAAAAGGGGTGTTCCAGCTATATGCTCCCATTCAAATGCATTGATCGGCCAAAAAAGGGGAGGTTCCAACCCCCGGAACCCCCCCCCTCTGGATCCGCGCCTGGTACCTGGTCAGAAAAAAATAAATGAAAAGCAAACAATCTAGGTTTAATTTTTAACCGCTTCCTGGTACAAACAGTCAGCAGGTGTTTATGGTGTTGTTTTGAGACAGAGAATGAGTTATGAATAACATAGAGACATTACAATAGAAATAATAATAAATTGATGAAAAAATTTTACAGGAAAAGATGAGTATAGAACTTAACTTATTGTCTATAATATACATCCTATTGTCATGAAACTTTGTAAGCAGTGTTATAATTCATTAAGCTTTGGTCATACCAAGTTTTTTTAAGATTTGTCAGCTCTTTCTATCCTATTAGGTCCGAGACCACAATTGTCGTCCCTTGATTTTCGTTGTTCACAAATATAGTCCCTAGTGTTGACAGTGGGTTACTTGCCATTAATGTTTGTACCCCTTCCAAATTTATTTCTCCATGTTTAATGCCTCAAATTGCAAGTAGGAAGGTGAAATTACACTATAAAAAAATTTTGGTCCAGAATTTTAAAGGAAAGTACTGATTTGGTCCAGCTGAAAAAAGTTTAAAATTAGCACTTCGGAAGCTGTCAAAATATTTCAAGACGCCCTAAACATAAAATTGTCCATATTTTGAGTTAGAGCCGATGAAGTATTCTATAATATTTATATAATTTGTCCCAAAAGTAGTACACCACACTGTAAAAGTTTCTTTGAGAACGCGCAGGTGGGATTTTTTTTATTTTCATTTATGTTCTAAAAGAAATGCACTACGAAATAATTGTGGTCTCGTACCATATGACCGACAGTAAACAGTCAAAAAAGGAACTGCACGGGAAACCACGATTAGGTTACACAATCCACGCCAATCACAGGGAGTTAAATTTGGTACTTTGGAACGGTGATAAGTTCCTGTTACACTATATCAGCGATTATGATACTCCCGTAACTATCCAATGATAAGGCATCATATATACATGTATACAATATATAACGGTTCGAAAAAACATATAAAGATCAAACTCAGTATCTTTTGGTAAAAGTAAATTACTTCAGGTAAGATGAAGGGCTATAAACTACAACAAACTTGTACATTGATACATGTGATAGGCATATATCTATCTTTCGTTATTATTTTTTTTCAAATTGGATATAGCTACTCATACAACAGTTTCGATATCAAACATGTTAAAAACGTGGTATACTTTCTGTTACACTGTCAAAGAATGTTTCTTTCTTGAAATTACTACCACATTCTTCAACAATTGATAAAATTAAATCCTCTAACCCTTATACATTACATGAAAGGTGTGTGTATATTTATGAACAAAACATGTATCAACAAAAATATGAATGAAACAGATTTGCTCTGCAGTGATGATGTTCCTCATATCTCGCGTTCCATTTAAAGTGGTTAATTTATTTAATAACGTTTTCCACATTTCCACATTTGCGATACAATGCACCCTGGCTAGGATCATCTGTGTTCTTAAACGAGTTGACGTTCATATTTTTTCTGTGTTTTGATTAGACGTTGAGCTTTTTTGTCACTGGCCCCAATCAGACACAATGGGTACTTTTGAAGTAGTATTTTCGACATCAGTGTTTACAACCTAACCTCTCGTTGGTCTTTTTCTGTAATAGTTATCAAAGGTACCAGGATTATAATTTAGTACGCCAGACTGTAACTATCGCACTGGTCCGTCTGGCAAAATAAAAAGCGATATTTCAATGTGCGTGCGTTGAATGGCAAGACTGTAAATTTAAGCTCTGATGGGTATCTGTATTTCTATAAAATATGTCGGTGATTATAACTTGATTACTGGAATTAATTATTGTTATATCTGAGAATGGTCATTTACTTGTTTCCACAGTGTCATTTCGATATGTGAACTTAAGGAATTTAGCATCTGGTGAAATAAAAGAAAGTTATTCGTAGATTTGCCAAGAAAATGAAGCAGTTGTATAACAATCTTTTCTACTTCTCGATCACGTTTTTCTTAAAACCCTGTTCAATAAACTTTTAATCAATCTTTGTTTAGTTTAAGCTATAAGAATATGCTATGTATTGTCATGCATACGATTTCACTTTTATTATGTTATAATATCTAATTTGGTAAGCACGATATCTTATTTGATTAAATGTGTATTTAAGTGAACAAAAAAACCAAAGCAAAACGAAAAACTCTCGTTCTTTCGTAGAAAATAGTGTTACATCGTTAAATAAATATAACTATTATACCTATATTATTCGGAATAATTATCACCAAATGATTATCTTTTTTCCAAAAGTCAGACTTTTTCACACTGATGCTGATTATGTTCAGGATTTTCAGTTTTGCCTTTGTACACATTTAAAAACTGCCGCAATTTAAGTTTATCAATATTATCTATATTTAGAAAAATATTGCATGTAGGGAGAATCACGTTTATTCCGGTTAACACGTTACTATTATTACATGGTATGTATTTGTAAGGTAGAATTTCAAAAATAGACTTGTTTGACCCGATCATGCTGATGTGAAATAAATGTTAATGACAACCTTAAATCGTCATTTCTTTACATCTCATTTTATTATTTATAACCAATTGTCAGGTTTATTTATATTTCTTGTGTCCTACTTTCGTTTTAACTTGGGCTCGTATGCATAAACATCTTAGCTTTTCCTCAAACTGAGATTTCACTTAGTATATATACTCCTTAGGTTATGTAAAATTTAATAGTTGTAGGCATAAAATGACTGAGGAATAATTAAATCGGACCCTCTCAGGATCACTAATTACCTAATGATAAATCGTAGCTTATCATGCTTATAGCATGCATTCATCCGTACAAGAGTTTGTTTTGACTATTTACAATAATCAAACAATTTACATACTTTTATCATAACTTTTATATGGTTGATGCTTATAACAATTAAAACTTTTTTTACCAACTAAAATGTCCAAAATTTTGCAAATTAACCAATGATAGAAAAGGTTATTTTGGTGGACAGCCATGGAAAGACTTAACATTGCGAGCCGAAACTTCCACCAACTGTTACTACAGTAGAATTGAAAGGGACTTGGATAAAAGTTGATTGATTTGTTTTATGTTTCCCGTTCAGTTACAAATATATAAGTTTACCAGTTTACTAGGACGAAGAAACATCACCAATAAATATAATCAATGTAATAGAGGTTGTTTGGGATGTAGACATGGTAAATTTGAATTGTCTAGGTAAAATGAAGGTTTATTGGATACAAACAGACATTTAGCTTTGCAACAGCTATTAAAAAAAACACATCTACGGACCAATATAAGAGATGTTACAAGTGCTGCCAGTCAAAGATCAACGTTACCGTTCTTTTTTCTGTTTACAGTCACCCTTGGGATAAGAGAAAAACACAAATATGTAACAATATAAAAAGTAAAGAAAATGACACGAAGTAAATTCCTAAAAGATCCAAAAGAAGTGAAATATCATGCATGAAGTGATAAAGGCAATGTAAAACTATTTTAAAATATTATGGAAGAGATCTTAAAACATTTCTGATTTTGTTTCTGTTAGTGAAACAAATTCAGAGGAAATTGACCCTATATCATTAGAATAAAACTACTATTAAGGTTGTCAGTCAAAAATTGCATATTTATAAAAGAAATATGAAAATATTTTTTTTTAATGGAAGAGATCTTAAAACATTTCTTATTTTGTCATTGTCTGTGAAACAAATTCAGGAGGAATTTGTCCTATATCCTTAGGATCAAACTATTTAATATAAAATACAACTGATTTCCTTCCACATCAGAGATAAGACAATTTTGCATGACTTAAAATCCCCTATGTATTTTTCCTACTATTTTTAACTATACATATTCATGATATACCTAATTATCGTTAAAACTAACATTGCTGTGTTGTGGTGAGATTAGTTTTACATTGATTTACTGTCTGATCTTGATTAGATTAACAGTTCAAAATATTGAATCTCTATTCGTATTTCTACACAAATAACATGTTTTAACAGAACTAACTATATTAAAAGAATCTGAAGTAAACAAAGAAATTACTTTAATTTCATTTACAATTAATTGTAGTAATAACATTAATTGATAAATTGAAATCATTTAATGCCTGTGAATCATTATACAATATTGCATCCGAAATACCTCTTTAAAAATTAAGAATGGAAGTGGGGAAAATTTCAAAGAGACCGCAACCTGACCACAGAGCAGAAAACAGTCAAAGGCCCCCAATTGGTCTTCAACACAGATCGAGAATACATCACCCAGAAGCTGGCTTTAAACCAAAATGTGTACTAGGCTCCGTGTTGAAGGCCGTACATTGACCTATAATGGTTTACTTTTATAAATTGTTATTTGGATGGAGAGTTGTCTCATTGGCACTCACACCACATCTTCCTATATCTAACTAGTTCAATAAAACAGGACGTCACAATAACATGAATAATAATTAAATTCCAAAACATATAAAAGGACTATTATTTGAAGAACAATCATACACGACTAATAAGATTATTCCAAATGCAAAATTTGTTTCAAACGTTTTGCAATATCCATTATGACATTGGTTTAAATGACCTCTTGCTAAAATAAATATCATTGGAGGTCTTAAGATAAATCACCTGCTATTGATTGTTTGTTCACCGTATAGAGATATCAATCCAAACTAAATATTGATAGTATGAATAATATTGGAATTATTTAAATTTATTTTTAGGACAATGGCAAGTAATTGGGCAATCTGTGGTATCTGTGATTTTCGACATGTCACCAAACCATCGGTGGTGTGGTGCTCCGAATGCGATGAAGGGCTATGTGATGACTGTAAAGAACACCACAGTATTTCCAAATCATCACGTGATCATGACATTGTTCCTATTGATGATTATCAAAATTTACCATCTGAAGTTCTCCAACTTGCCCAGTCTTGCAGAAATCATAATCAAAGGTTCCAAATATTCTGTAAAAAGCATGACTGTCCATGCTGTAAAAAATGTGTTATCGAAGTACACAATGAATGTAAAGATTTTGTTGATATTGATGACATTATCAAAAACGTCAAATCATCCAATGCCTTCCAGGAAATAGAGCACACGCTTTCCGATTTAGCTTATTATATGCAACGTGTTAAGCACAATCGTGAAGAAAATTTGATTTCCATAAAAGACCAAAAAGAACAAATTGAGACAAAAATACTAAAAGCTAGGGAGGCAATTAACAATCATCTTGACTTTCTTCAGCATAAGTTAATTGAAGAACTGAATTTAACCATTGATAAGCAGAATAAAGATATTTACCAATTTCTGAAATTAGTTGAGAAGAATAAAAAAGATATTGAAGAATTTCAATCCAATCATTTGAAAATAAAGCAGAACGCTTCTGAACTACAGACTTTTCTTACTTTGAAACAAATGGAACGTGACATTGCTACAAAAGAAGAATATATACAGTCAATAAGCAAAAGCGGTAGTCTGAGTCATACTCGTTTCTTTTGTAAATTAGACACATATTTGGAGAATTTGACAAATGATGTAAAAAGATTTGGAGAAGTTGTTACAGAGACGAAACCAAATGATATTCCCTTTGTGAGGCAGAAGGATAAACAAGCCGCCCAATCGTTAATTCCTGTACCAACAAAGTCTATAGATGACTTAAAATTAACGTTGGTTCAGTCCCGTAATACATTAAGCAGAGCGATAAGAGGTTGTGCAATGCTTACAGATGGTAAAATGGTGTTTACTAGTTACACCCTTCCAGGTTATGTTACAGTGGTCAATCCAGATGGATCGAAATACTGTGAAATTAAAACAGGAAGTGCTTTTGATGTTATATATTTAGGCGATAATCTTATAGCTGTAACCTCTGGTTACAATTCAATGTATATTAATTTAATAGATATAAAACTAAAGACCATCAAGAAATCATTGAATGTTGGTTCAAGTAATGACGGCATAGCTCTATATGACAAGGACTTGATATACTGTGCAAGAGCGCAAGGGTTGAAGAAAATAAGTTTAAGAGATGATTCTGCTAGTACAATCATAAATTCAAAACTAAATGATCGATCATATGTAAAAACATTCAATGACACAATAATATATACTGATAAAGACAAAAGTACAGTCACATGCTCTGATATGCAAGGACAGATTAAATGGGAATTCAGGGATCTGAGTATTCTGAAGTATCCACTTGGTATAGCTGTAGACAATGCTGGTAATGTGTATGTGATAGGACTTGATTCTTGTAATGTGGTAGTTATCTCCCCTGATGGACAGCGGCATAGACAATTATTATCTACGAAAGACGGTCGTATGGAGCCCAGTGTTTTGCACTATGACCTGGTATCTAACAAGTTGTTAGTAGCAAACGTGATAGACAAGGCATTTTTGTTTGATGTGACATCATAAACGAAACATGACTTTAGATTTAACATTTATGTATTTTTTGTTATTGTATTTATCATGTTTATAATCTAGTATTCAAAGCCAGCCTCGTAGATAATCAAGTGTTATATATTCAAAATGTTTTAGCTATATGATTACAAATATCTGTCGTAATGCTAATTACGTTCATCTTGAATTTGTGTGAAGCGGTGTATGACCGACAGTCTTCATACACCTTAGATGTATTGCAGGTTTTGATTCAGCTCGGAGTTACGAATATACATTGTTCAAGTCATTTTTTCCAGAAATCGTCATAATCTTCCACTTGGTTTTCATAAGAATCGTCGTAAGAATCTGAGAATTATGTATTTCCTATTTTTCGAAAAAGTAAAATCACAAAAATACTGAAAGTCTCTAATCAAGTGGCAAAATCAAAAGCTCAAACACATCAAACGAATAAATAACAACTGTCACATTCCTGGTTTAGTTCCTGCATTTTTAACCGGTTTTTCTTAGTAAAAACCGGTTATTGATTTGGGGATGAAGGCAGAAGTGCGGGCGGCTGCCAAATAGTGTCTCTACAATAACATTTAAAAACCCTTTGACGAAATGTTTTCAAATTTGCATATGTAGTGTCCTGCAACTTTATGAACAAGTTCAATTTTCGCGATTTTAGTTCTTCTCAATGTTGAAAAAGTTTTCATCCTATGTCATATACAAAAGTGGTATTTATACTGTCATTGAGTTATTTCTCTTTGTTCTGAAATTGTTGATTTATGTCTTATCTGACAATTACAATTCGAGTGACATATTTATTTGATAATTTTTCTGTTTTCGGAGGGATGATGAATTAAAGCTATCGGAGTTGTATGGATATAGTAAGAAATCAACTGATCATTATTACACATTTTGAAGATATAAAAGATAAGATTTCTTTGATAAATTGTTTAAAAGATTTGTGCGCTTTTCTGTATACATGGAATAAATTAATTTTCTAATTGCTATATATATATATATTTTGTTGTAGTGTGTGTTAATTCTAATTTTTACTTCATCCTGTTTTGGGTTAACGATTTGCAAATTCATTAGATAATAATCTATTTCAATAATTAAAAAAGTTAAAAAATAAAATAAAGAGAAGTTGCATATCTATATTAGTTTGCTACAAATGAAAGAAAAATATTGGGAACTATCATCTATATATAAAAATTTGGATAACACTAATTGTTTTAAAATTGTTTTCATCTTTTATCTAGATTTCACACAACATCTGTAAAATGTCAATCATTTGAGTGAACTTTATTTGAAAACTATTAATTATATTTGATTATAATTTAAAAATGAATATAACATCATATCTACTTTAATAGTCTTAGGTTAAATTATATCTAATTTTCGATTTTCATTATTTTCCTTTGACAAAACAGGTTTAACAAAGAAGTAGTTCATCAACAATTGAATTCTTGGAGTTCTTTGATATGTTGATTCTTGCAATGTACTTAGATTTTGGATATTTGACCAAATTAAAAAGGTAAATGTTCAATTTCTTTTTTTTTCAGTTCTTGACCACATTTATTTTGTGTCACAAACACATGCTGTAGCAAATATTCAATCACAATTCAAATTAAAAGCTGTTTTAAGCCTAAATATTGGGTCCATACTTTTCACAACTGTTCACAATTCGACCTCTGCAGGAAAATCCTGTTTGCTGTCTCTCTGACAGCCTCTTGTCTGTGTAGAAAAAAGATGGATTAAACGCGGTTTTAAAGCTAGCTAAACCTCCAACTGTTTAGTTAATTAAATATGAAGTTTAAAATTATATCATAAATATTTGTACATTGACGAGTATATACTAACAAAACTAACGTAGAACCAGAAGATTTAATAATAGTTAGATTATTTTTTTCTAAAAAGACACACAACTTAGTTAAATGAAGACTTCCCCTTTACTGCAGATAGTACACTTCACTTAACGATGTTTTTCTAGAAATGTATTCCTATATTTTCATAGAGATATGCCATGGATTTGTTAGTGGTGGAATATCCCTATTCTGGACTGTTGGATTTGCTAAGAAGTACTCATGAGTTCTAACCATGCAATAAGATTAAGCATATTACTACTAAGATGGTTTATATAGGCCTGGGATAATTCAACAGCAAAAATACATGCTGACTATGCAGTATGGAATTTTCTCATTGTTGAAGGCCGTACTGTGACCTACAGTTGTCAATTTTGTGTCTCATTGGCAATTATACCACATCTTCTTTTTATAAAAAGAAAGGAAGATACAACAATATGAAAATAAAGTCTTTGAACTTACTAGATAATTGGAAGGGAGGAGATAGATGTCAAAACTCATAGAGCGAAGGAATCTCGTATTATTGTTTAGTAGTGAGATATACTATTGTACATGGATATCAAATATGCATCACCACTTTTTATCATAAATAGACATACAACACTATTTGAATAATTTACGAGCATATCTTATTTTCATATTACTCAATTTATTTCACTTGACTGGGCGGAGTTTAACCATTTCGCTCATAATAAACCATTCCATCTATAGATAGGTATTTTAGGATAAACTCATCAATAAAGTGTTCAGTTATTCCTTTGTAAATTCCTTTGATGGCACTGATAAGTGATTAGAAATCAGTAATAATTATAATGGCAATCATCCTAATCACACACATCTTCAAATAGAATGTCCTTATGCAAATTAAAACGTAAGCTCCGCCCGATCAGTTGAAATGACATTGGTAATACACATCTATTATCAAACGATAAACCGTTTACATGGCAAAGTCGTTTATATTCCTGACAAGAAAAATATGAAATTATTCAATTGAAAAACTAACAGTCTGATTTATAATAAAAAAAAAACATTACGAAGATCAAATATGACAAACATGTCTAAATGTGTCAACCCTCAACTAACCTTGGACAGTACGTTGTTTTACAGAACAACATACGGACAAACTATGAAAATCAGATCGATACAAAACAGCAAAACGTCTTACTACACACGTTTTGGACGAAAGTACTCGCAGACACTGAAAGCTTGTTGATAACGTGGTCATAACCAATAACAACTTATAGAACATAATGTATGATTGTACAAAAATGACAGTCCTGATTTGTTTGTTGTATCAACAGACGGTTGAAGCTGAAACTGATTCCTCCAACTTATATACTATGCTAGAGATGTCTTTTGAGTTAAAGAACCGTTGAAACATAAACTATGAGTCATTAATTAGATATAGGTAGAAATGGTATGAGTGCCGATGAGACAACTTTCCATCCAAGTAGCATTTGTTTTTATCTTATAAAAAAGAAGATGTGGTATGATTGCCAATGAGACAACCGTCCACAAGAGACCAAAATGACACAGAAACTAACAACTATAGGTCACCGTACGGCCTTCAACAATGACAAAAGCCCATACCGCATAGTCCCCGAATTGACAATGTAAAACAATTCAAACGAGAAAACTAACGGCCTTATGTATATACACATGGAAAAAAAGTATTGCAACACCTTGATTTTTTAAAACTTGAAAAATTAGTCTCTTATTTTGGATGAAATATGATAAAATATTTGTAAAATAATATTGAAACGTAGTTAATGATAACATTGGCTTTAAGATGTTATAGGGGGTCTTCTTGATCTCGGAAGGTCTTTAACATCGTTTCATGTCTGATTTTTATTCAAAAAACGACTTATAGTGGAATGGTGATGACCAACAGTACGTGCAATTATCACAGCGACATACCTGCTTCCCTCAGGCTGGATATCTGCCATCTTGCTGCAGTTATGAGTTGTGGATGACCAATTACAAGGTGTCAATAACATAAATTTATAAACTTGGCTATTTTAAGTGTTGAAAACAATGAGGATAAAAACATCTGTTTTAGTGTTTACGAGTACAGTAGCTGCATGTGCAGATAAGAACTGATAGAGTCGATATTTTTTTTTATTAAACTCAGGTGATATTTAAATAATGTTTAAATAGTTCTATTTCAACAAATTATTTAACAAAAAAATAAAAAGTGTTTTTTTAATTTGAATTTCAATTTGGTGTTGCAATACTTTTTTCCATGTGTATATATAAAAAATGAAAGAAAAACAAATATGTAACACATAACTTTAACCATTATAGATCAAGGTACTGTCTTCAACACGGAGCCTTTGTTCACACCGAACAGCAAGCTATAAAGGGCTCCAACAGATTACTATTGTAAAACCATTCAAACGGGAAAACCAACGGTCCAACCTATAAATAAAATAAAACGAGAAACGAGAAACACTTATGAACCCCATCAACAAACGACAACTACTGAACATTATATCCCTAACTTAGGACAGGTGCAAACAATTGCAGTGGGATTAAACGTTTTAATGGTATCAAACCTTCTCTCTTATCTGAAACAATAGTGTAATATCACAACATATAGAAAGACAAACTATAAAATATTAATTGGAATAGCTTAACTCAATGAAAAGACGTAATAACACCAATGAAGATAAATGAACATACACTGAACGAATAAATTTGATCTATGATACAATGTATATACAAAGTTGATAAAAATAAGAGATGAATAATTAAAGTTAAAGTATTATACCGCTGTGAAATGCTAAACAATTTCAGAAAAACATCAACTTAAAACAAAATGACGCCATTTGCAATATCAAAATTATGCACAGGTGTATGACAATACTTTTGTTATAAAGTATACTTCTTCTGTCTATATAACCTACTGTTTAGGAATACCAAGAAATTTCTTGTATAGACAATAATAGTACATTTTCAATTGTTGTTTAGTGTGTATGTAATTTTTTTATTTAAATATTGGGGAAACTTTCCCCTTTTATAAAAAGGCCTCATATCATGCAGGCGGGGAAATGTACAGCACGATGAAATGTACATCTACCTCCAGTCAATGATGAACAAGTTTGTTCGAGAATGAACTAAAATATCAACAATAAGCATAAAACATAATGATATATAGTTTGCAAACCAAAAGTATTAACAAGTGAAATGTGTTTTTTTTTTCTAAAAATTGCAAAATAAAATGAGTTTATTTCGTTGTAAACATTGGAACCAAGAACAGGTTGAATAGGTCGTATGAATCATTAATTAATAATTTCGTCAATTTCTATTTAAATATTCATGAGAAAAAGTGATATCAGTTCTGTGACTGTATATGACATAGAAATATACAGTCAACGTATTTTGACTGCTCAAATAGAACGAGTGCAATATAAATATCAATAAAACTATTCTAAAACTTGGTACATGTGAGGTGAATATCAAACATAAAACTAATAAAATTGGTGCTCGATAAAACGTCGTGTTCTTCAATTATAAAAACCAAAATAAACTCATAGAAGAAAGATACTATAGACAGAAACAAGTAAAATAACTGCACAAGACATTTCCATAGTGTCAGAATAATACCGTATGTCAATTACAGATAGAGGGTTAATTCTGGTACTTCGATAGGGTAAACAGTTCATGTTGAACTATGTTAATCTTCATAATACCCGCGTATTTATCCAATGGTATTTCATTATCGATGAAAAGGCATCATACATATAGGAAAAGGGGTCGGTAAATGATTGATTGTTGATTAGTTGATTAGTTGCTTACCGTCCAGAGGCACATATTCATTTATTTTCAGAACACCAAAAAATTAACAATTACACAATAGTAATGTGCTGCAATGGAAGCTGTCCGGGATGAAAGGTTGGAAACATTTGGACTGCAACTGGAAAATGTTGCGAATATTATCCTTTGCCTAACCCAATACATACTAAAGGACATTACAAACAAATTCTTAAACAATCTGTACAAGTAATTTCTTCTTACTCATTAACATAAAAAAAAGATGTGCATGTATTTATAAACAGAAGCATCTAATCAAGAAAGTTAACAAGAAAACAAGGTGGACTTGGAAAATGCAGTTACAGATTATTAAACCACAAAAGAGATAAAAAGTAAAATCACAAAAATACTGAACTCCGAGGAAAAATTAAAAAAGAAAGTCCCTAATAAACACTACATGCTATACATGCTATACAATCTAATTGGAAGATATAATTTAAAGTCATGCAGGTAATCTTAAAAGTCATGTATATGTTTTACTTAAAACTAAATATAAATCACATTGTACTATCTTTATGATCAAAGAATGTACAATAGTGAGAGGTTGTTTAATATCAGTGAAAATATTTACTAAAGGACATGTACTGAGAAAAAATTAGCTGCAATATTGTAAAGTAGATACACACAAATGTAAATGATACATCTAAAGAATTACTCCGTGTAGATAAAAATTCACTATACATTCAGAAATGATAAATTTAAAGCAAAAATCTTGTTTGAAATATTTGTACAGTTTCCTTATACATACAAACACCGGGTGTTTATTGTGTTGTATTACATTTGGGCTGAGAATGAGTATATAATGTTATACAAAAGAAATAAGAAGAAAATACATAATTTCAAAAAAAACCAAAGACAACACAACAAAAACCCAAAAAAGCAATCAAACAAGAGCTGCCCATGAAACTAATATTGGCTGACATGCACTAATGGATTGGATGCACATGGTTGCTTCGGAAGATCCTGTTCCAATATATAAGTCGTCATGTAGCTATCCTTTAAATATATCATAACGGATGAAAATGCAACAAAAATGTACAATAACGGGTCGAAAAGTATTTTGTCTGACCCTATAGGACATAACTATCAAATTCTCAAACATTCGGTACAAGTAAATTATTCAATCTTTACATATTACATGAAAGGTGTGAAAACATTTATGAACAGTAATATCTATGAGGAAAAGTAAATAAACTATAAAACACTTGGAAAGTTCAAAACAGGTTATTAAACCACAGAAGAGATAACAAAATAAGAATTTAAAACACATTCTATACGATTACATAGGATGCTGACAGTGACAGCACTAGAAGGTAATCTTGAAAGACGTGTATATGTTTCACTTATAATCGAATATAAATCACATTGTAATATATTTATGATCAAAGAATATTAAACATCAGTACACACATTTCCAAATCAGGAAAAAGCTCGTGTATTGAAAACAAATTAGCTACAATATTGTAACTTGTAAAGTAGATAATTATGTCAGTGGTACATCTAAAGCATTAATCCGTGTAGATGAAAGACAGTATCCAACCAGAAGTAATAAATTAAAAGCAAAAATCTTGTTTTAAATATTTGCACAACAGTTTCCCCATACAAACTATCACCAGGTGTTTACGGTGTTGAATTGTTAGTGGATGAGAATTGAAGAATTATGTCGATTAAGAGACAATAAAAAATCCAATGATGTTGAATAAAAGCTATGACCGACAGAATATATTAAATAACTTCATAAAAAGCGGGTGTATATGTTGTTGTATTGTATTTAGAATGAGAATAAATTATGATATACAGAGACAATAAACCCCAAACAAACAATTCAAATAAAAAAATATGACCGACATACAACAGAAAAAAAAGAACTGTACAGGAAACCAAGATTAGGTTGCACAATCAACGCCAATTACAATGAGTTTAATCTGGTGCTTTGGTCCGGTGAGCAGTTCCTGTTCCACTATGTCAGCCATCGTGATAATTCCGTAAATATATGCCATGCATTCGATTTCACCTTTATTATGTACTATATGCGTACGCCTCATGAAGCTGGTTTGTCTAGCGAAGTATTGGTTATTTCTATTTTAAATACAATAGAACTTTTTAAAAAATCAATTAGCATGTTTAAGTTATATTCTTAGAAATTTATATAATTTTCATTTAGTAACTGTATCAGTATTTATTCACAATCTGATAAGATTGAATGATAATTGTTGCTATTTTTAGACATTATATACATATACATTTGATGTTATAATGTGCCTAGAAAATCAACCAAATGATGTTAGAGTAGATTTGATTCGTAACTTCCTCCCCGGTGCCGGGGCTGAAACCTGTAATTTTTATTTCTAACTTCTACGACAACACCGCCTAGCATTGCGCAGAGACCTTATCCCTTCCTCTAACTCTAGCTTATAGAAATAAGCTTTCGTTTCGGGAGGTGTTACCTTGTCGTAGGAATTAAATATTTAATTTCGTAAGCACGATCTCTTTTTAGATTAGATGTGTATTTTATTGAACAAAAAAGAAAAGAAAAATGAAAAACGCTCTGTTCTTTCGTAAGGAATATTGTTACATCGTTAAATAAATATTGCCTATACCTATACTATTCGGAATAATTATCACCCAATGATTATCTTTTTTCCAAACTCAGACTTTCTCACACTAATGCTGATTATGTTCACGATTTTATATTTACCATTGTACACATATAAAAACTGCCGCGATTTAAGTTAATTAAAATTATCAATATTTAGAAAAAAATTTGCATGTATGGACAATCACGCTTTTTCCGATTATTATTATTATTCAATGGTATGTATTTGTAAGGTAGAATTTCCATAGAGATACTAAACCCAAAACAATCAATTCAAATAAAAAAATATGACCGACATACAACAGAAAAAAAAGAACTGTACAGGAAACTACAATTAGGATGCACAATTAACGCCAATTACAAGGAGTTGAATCTGGTGCTTTGGACCGGTGTGCAGTTCCTGTTCCACTATATCAGCCATCATGATAATTCCGTAACTATATGCCATGCATCCGATTTCACCACTATTATGTACTATATGCGTACGCCTCATGAAGCTAGTTTGTCTAGCGAAATATTGCTTTTATATTTTTATTTTATATACAATAGAACTTTTTAACGAATCAATTAGCATGTTTAAGTTATATTCTTAGACATTTATATAATTTTAATTAAGTAATTGTATCAGTATATATTCACAATCTGATATGATTGATAGTTACGTTTTGCTACTTTTAGACATTATATATATACATTTGATGTTATAATATCTAATATGGTAAGCACGATATCTTATTTGATTGAATGTGTGTTTTATTGAACAAAGAAACAAAGCAAAACGAAAACTCTCTGTTCTTTCGAAGAAAATATTGTTACATCGTTAAATAAATATAACTACTATACCTTTATTATTCGGAATGATTATCACTCAATTATTATCTTTTTTTTCAAAAGTCAGACTTTCTCACACTGATGCTGATTATGTTTAGGATTTTCAGTTTTGCCGTTGCACATATTTAAAAACTGCCGCAATTTAAGTTTATCAATATTATCTATATTTAGAAAAATAGTGCATGTAGGGAAAAATCACGCTCTTTCCTGTTAGCACGTTACTATTATCCCATGGTATGTATTTGTAAGGTAGAATTTCAAAATTAAACTTGTTTGACCTGATGTGAAATTAATACTAATGACAACCTTAAATCGTCATTTCTGTACATCTCATTTTATTATTTATAACCAATTGGCAGGTTTATTTATATTTCTTGTGTCCTACTTTCGTTTTAACTTGGGCTCGTATATATAAACATCTTAGCTTTTCCTCAAACTCAGATTTCACTTAGTATACTACTTAGGTTATGTAAAATGCATCAATTGTATGCATAAAATGACTGAGGAATAATTAAATCGGAGCCTCTCAGGATCACTAATTACCTTATGATAAATTGTAGCTTTGTTTTGACTATTTACAATAACAAAAAAATATACATACTTTTATCATGTTTATCATAACTTTTATGTTGTTGATTGTTTAAAACAATTAAGACATATTTTTCCAACTAAAATGTCAAAAATTTTGCAAATTAACCAATGATAGAAAAGGTTATGTTGGTGGACAGATATGGAAAGACTAAACATTGCGAGCCGAAACTTCCACCTACTATTACAACAATAGAGATGAAAGGTCTCTGAGTGAAAGGTACTTGGATAAAAATTGATTGATTTGTTAATGTTTCCCGTTCAGTTACAAGTATCTAAGTTTAGGACGAAGAAACATCACCAATAAATATAATCAATGTAATTGAGATTGTTCGGGATGTAGACAGGGTAAATTTGAACTGCCTAGGTAAAATATATTGGATATGAACAGACATTTTGCTTTGCAACAGATAGGCCATCTACGGACCAATAAAAGAGATGTTACAAGTGCTGCCGGTCAAAGATCAACGTTACCGTTCTTTTTTTCTATTTACAGTCACCCTTAGGGATAAGAGAAAAACACAAATATGTAACAATATAAAAAGTAAAGAAAATGACACGAAGTAAATTCCTAAGAGATCGATCCAAAAGAAGTGGAATATTATGCATGAAGTGATAAAGGCAATGTAAAACTATTTTCAAATATTATGGAAGAGATCTTAAAACATTTCTGATTTTGTTTCTGTAAGTGAAACAAATTCAGAGGAAATTGACTCTATATTATTAGGATAAAACTACTATTAAGGTTGTCAGCCAAAAATTGCCTATTTATAAAAGAAATATGAAAATATTTTTTTTAATGGAAGAGATCTTAAAACATTTCTTATTTTGTCATTGTCCGTGAAACAAATTCAGGAGGAATTTGTCCTATATCCTTAGGATCAAACTATTTAATATAAAATACAACTGATTTCCTTCCACATCAGAGATAAGATAATTTTGCATGACTTAAAATCCCCTATGTATTTTTCCTACTATTTTTAACTATACATATTCCTAATTATCGTCAAAACTAACATTGCTGTGTTGTGGTGAGATTAGTTTTACATTGATTTACTGTCTGATCTTGATTATATTAACAGTCCAACATATTGAATCTCTATTCGTATTTCTACACAAATAACATGTTTTAACATAACTAACTATATTAAAAGAATTTAAGGTAAACAAAGAAATTACTTTAATTTCATTTACAATTAATTTTTGTTATAACATTAATTGATAAATTGAAATCATGTAATGCCTGTGAATCATTATACAATATTGCATCCGAAATAACTCTTTAAAAATTAAGAATGGAAATGGGGAAATTTTCAAAGAGACCGAAATCTGACCAAAGAGCAGAAAACAGTCAAAGGCCCCAAATAGGTCTTCAACACAGATCGAAAATACATCACCCAGAAGCTGGCTCTAAACCAAAATGTGTGCTAGGCTCCGTGTTGAAGGCCGTACATTGACCTATAATGGTTTACTTTTATAAATTGTTATTTGGATGGAGAGTTGTCTCATTGGCACTCACACCACATCTTCCTATATCTAACTAGTTCAATAAAACAGGACGTCACACTAATAATTAAATTCCAAAACATATAAATGAACTATAATTTGAAGAACAATCATACACGACTAATAAGATGATTCCAAATGCAAAATTTGTTTCAAACGTTTTGCAATATCCATTATGACAGTGGTTTAAATGACGTCTTGCTAAAATAAATATCATTGGAGGTCTTAAAATAAATCGCCTGCTATTGATTGTTTGTTTATCGTATAGAGATATCAATCCAAACTAAATATTGATAGTATGAATAATATTGGAATTATCTAAATTCGTTTTTAGGACAATGGCAAGTAATTGGGCAATCTGTGGTATTTGTGATTTTCGACATGTCACCAAACCATCGGTGGTATGGTGCTCCGAATGCGATGAAGGGCTATGTGATGACTGTAAAGAACACCACAGTATTTCCAAATCATCACGTGATCATGACATCGTTCCTATTGATGATTATCAAAATTTACCATCTGAAGTTCTCCAAGTTTCCCAGTCTTGCAGAAAACATAATCAAAGGTTCCAAATATTCTGTAAAAAGCATGACTGTCCATGTTGTAAAAAATGTGTTATCGAAGTACACAATGAATGTAAAGATTTTGTTGATATTGATGACATAATCAAAAACGTCAAATCATCCAATGCCTTCCAGGAAATAGAGCACACGCTTTCCGATATAGCTGATTATATGCAACGTGTTAAGCAAAATCGTGAAGAAAATTTGATTTCCTTAAAAGAGCAAAAAGAACAAATTGAGACAAAAATACTAAAGGCTAGGGAGGCAATTAACAATCATCTTGACTGTCTTCAGCATAAGTTAATTGAAGAACTGAATTTAACCATTGATAAGCAGATTAAAGATATTCACCAATTTTTGAAATTAGTTGAGAAGAATAAAAAAGATATTGAAGAATTCCAATCCAATCATTATAAAATAAAGCAGAACGCTTCTGAACTACAGACGTTTCTTACTTTGAAACAAATGGAACGTGACATTGCTACAAAAGAAGAATTTATACAGTCAATAAGCAAAAGCGGTAGTCTGAGTCATACTCGTTTCTTTTGTAAATTAGACACATATTTGGAGAATTTGACGAATGATGTAAAAAGATTTGGAGAAGTTGCTCAAGAGACGAAACCAAAGGATATTCCCTTTGTAAGACAGAAGGATAAACAAGCCCAGCTGATCATTGCTGTACCAGCCAAGTCTCTAGATGACTTAACACTAACGTTGGTTCAGCCGATCAATACGTATAGTAAAGAAGTTAGAGGTTGTACAATGCTTCCAGATGGTAGAATGTTGTTTACTTCTCACAGTCTAGGTTATGTTACAGTGGTCAATCAAGATGGATCGAAAGACTTTGAAATTAAATCAGCTTATGCTTTTGATGTTATATATTTAGGCCATGATATAATAGCTGTAACCTATGGTAATTCCTCACGTTGTATTTCTTTAATAGATATAAAATTGAAGACTGTCAAGAAAACAATTAATGTTGGCTCCAGAAATGATGGCATAGCACTTAAAGATAAAGCTTTGATATATTGTGGAAGAGAGAAAGGATTAAAGAAAATCAGTTTGAGTGACGATTCCGTTTGTACAATAATCAATTCAGGATTATCCATTATGTCTTATGTTACTACATGCAACGACAAAATTATCTATACTGAAAATAATATGAACACAGTTACATGCACGAGTCTGCAAGGACAAATACACTGGATTTTCATGGATGAAAGCATACTCACGTATCCACTTGGTGTATCTGTAGATAATGTTGGAAATGTGTATGTGGTAGGGCGTGATTCTTGCAATGTGGTTGTTATCTCCCTTGACGGCCAACGACATAGGCAAATACTGTCTGCAAGAGACGGTCTTGAGTATCCCAGCGTTTTACACTATAATCTCTTGACTAACAAATTGTTAGTAGCAAACGTGAAAGAAAAAGCATTTTTGTTTGATGTGACATCATAAACTAAACTTGATAACAGATTCATATGGTTGCGTTGGAAACTTTTTTCCCCTTTTTTTAAGAATAAATACCATAATGAAAATTTCTCTGTATTCTGTTAATGTATTCATAATCTAGTATTCGAAGCCATTCTCGTAGATAATAAAGTGCTAATACATTCAAAAGATATGTTAGCCATATGATAAACAAAAAATCGGTCATTCAATACGTACATTATGATTTTCTGTGTAACATTGAATGAGTGACAGTCTTCATACACTCTGGATGTATTTCAGGTTTTGATTTAGATTTAATAACACACAGTCGACATTGAATTCTTTAAGGTTTGATGCCTCATTTTATTAATCATTGCAAAACTACTTGGCCAGGTTTTTTTTTATTTTATAGGAAATCGTCATCATATTCCATTTAGTTAACATAACTTAACAATTCGTCGTGAACCTGACAATAATGGATTTTCCAATTTTTCAAAAAAAAAAAGTGAAATAAAGAAAATACTGATTTCTGTGTAAATTTTAAGTCAAATTGCAAAAATCAAAAGTTCAACATACGAAACAATGACAACTGTTTAATTCTTGACTTTATACAGGATTTTTTCTAAGTAGAAAATGATGGATTAAACCAGGTATTATAGCTAGCAAAACCTCTAAATGTTGGTAAATTGAATATGAAGTTTAAAATTGTATCGTTAATATTTGTATAAGGCATAAAAGGTTATTTGGGAATCAAATTCACGTAGAACATGTAGAAGCTGATGAGTTAATTTCATATAGTTAGATTTTTTTTCAAATATTAGACACACAACTTAGTTAAATAACGAATATCTAGAGATAGTACACTTCACTAAAACAATGTTGTTCTAGAAATGTATCCATATGGTTTTATAGAGATAGACAATGGATGTGTTAACGGTGAAATATCTCTATCCTGCACTGTAGGATTTGTTCAGAAATACTCATGGATTGAGTTCAAAACATTCAAACAATTTATAGCACTAATAAATAAAGGCAACAGTAATTATAATCATTATTACCAGTGCTTATGTAGCGTTTATCTAAATAAACATGTACTCTAAGCGCTTTACAATGCATAAAAACAATGATACAAATATATATATATATAAACAAAATTTAAAAAAAATTAAATAGAGACCGTAAAAAATACAACTCAATATAAGAAAATTAAAAATTATTCATCAAAAATTATTTTAAAATATAGATACATTTTTTAAAATTTTAAAAGAAAATCAACAGAAGAGCTTCAATTTCAAGTAAAATAAAAAAGCAATAAAAAAGTAAGTATGAGAAATGACTGAAAATAAAAAGAGTACAGAAAATAAAAATGCAATAAAAAGTAAGCCGATTGAACACTTTCAAAAAGATCGTTCAACTGAAGATGGTTCTCTAATCGACATTCTACAACCTTTTCGAGGACCTTCGATATAAATGGAAGATTAAGAACTGGACGATAGTTCTTCAAAACTTTTTTGTCTAGTCCCGGTTTCTTCAGTAAGGGTCGTACAACTGCTGCTTAAATGTTTTTGGAATATACGTTACTTGTAATGACTTGTTCACTATGTTCGTTATGATTGGTGCTAACAATGGCTAAGCTGTTCAAACACGGGTTTAATAACGAAGTTGGTAACGGGTTGAGTTCACATGATTTCGACGGGCCTTTGAAATGATCTTCCGAACTTCTTCCACGGATGCAGATTCTAAGACAGTAAGTGCCTGACCGTCGAACATCACATCTGCGCAGAAGGCGTCATTTTCATTTAGAGACGAATCGTCTTCACTTGATAGATGTCTCATGATGGTTTCAATCTTATATAGGAAAAGGTCGCCGAACCTATTCGATATATCTTTTTATCATATTCTTCGAGAAAATAACATATATTTTTTACGGTATGATAAATGCATTAAATTAACGTGAATTCCATATTTTTCCGAAATGGTGTTTAGCGGGTTGATATGAAAAAAATTATCGCATGCTTCGATTCTTATCACATGCCTTTCCGTAACGTTATCACATAGCATTCCGGCAATACTCGGCAAATTCCGGAAAATACACCTCAATAGTTCTTTTTCAGTGAAAAACATTACAAAGTAAGGTACAAAACAATTATTGGGATACTGGAAAGTATATGGTGTAAAATGAAAAGAGATCAGATAATGACCAGACAGTAAACCGACGCTGAAGGGAGTTATCTGTTAAAAAACTGTCGGCATATTCGAGATGATCAGGTACTGTCAGAAAGTAATCATATCACGGTCCGCTCTACCACATTGCAAACGGCTTTGTCTCTGAATCTGACGTGGGTATCATTGACGAATTTCGTATTAATAACGGGACTTTTCTAGAACGGTTTCGGTAAAGACGATTCGCATTTCTGGCGTACTAAATTATAATCCTGGTACCTTTGATTATTATGTAAACCACTGGGTCGATGCCACTGCTGGTGAACGTTTCGTCCCCGAGGGTATCACCAGCCCAGTAGTCAACACTTCGGTGTTGACATGAATATCATTAATGTGGTCATTTTTTATAAATTTCCTGTTAACAAAACCTTGGCATAGATTACCTTAGCCGTATATGGCACAATCTTTTTGGAATTTTGGATCCTCAATGCTCCTCAACTTTGTACTTGTTTGACTGTATAAATATTTCGATATGAGCGTCACTGATGAGTCTTATGAAGACGAAACGCGCGTCTGGCGTACTAAATTATAATCCTGGTACCTTTGATAACTATTTAAACCACTTAGTCGATGCCACTGCTGGTGGATGTTTCGTCCCCGGGGGTAACACCAGCCCAGTAGTCAACACTTCGGTGTTGACATGAATATCATTAATGTGGTCATTTTTATAAGTTTCCTGTTAACAAAACCTTGATTTTTTCGAAAAACTAAGATTTTCTTAACCCAATCATAGATTACCTTAGCCGTATTTGGCACAACTTTTGTAGATCCTCAATGCTCTTCAACTTTGTACTTGTTTGACTGTATAGATATTTTGATATGGGCGTCACTGATGAGTCGTATGGAGACGAAACGCGCGTCTGGCGTACTAAATTATAATCCTGGTACCTTTGATAACTCTTGACAAGATCTGGATGTTATATTGACTCAATCGGCAGAAAAACAGCAATGAAAAGTTCTATTCCCTTTCCACAGGACACCGTCCTGAAAACACAGAACACTGTTGTTGGGATTCTGATCCCAAACAGCAGAATCTGTTACAACATAATCACGCTCGTAATCCGACTAGACAAAATCGTGTGAGTTTCCCCGAATGTTACGGGACGCACCTTACTTAGTCAGGGTACTTGGCCGAACTATCCTTACCATTCCCGACCAATAGTAATCTGTTTCGAAATTAAACGACTGCGTTCAGACAATGACAAGACATTCTAGATAATTGAGGACAGTAATCCGATTTATTCACTTTTCGTGTGTTATCGCTGTCTGATCTCAAACAGGAGCAATAATCGGCAATGTATAAACGCCGCATTACTAAAAATATACGACAAACATGTTTGAAGCTGCCCAACCTCGCTTACCATATACAGTTGTGTAACAGAGTAACATAAGGACAAACTAGGAAATCAGTTGAAAAGGGCTCAACTTATCAGATCGATGCAAAGCAGAAAAAAACAGTTTTTTTTCAACATAATATATTTTTAGGAGATATTAATATCTTAAAAACGAATGTTGAATGTTGAACAATGTTGAATTTTAAATGTTAAAATGATTAAAATAAAATTGACAAAAACATGTATCAAAAAATAACCACAATTAAATGTTGAATGTTGTATTAAACCAACTTGAAATTCGAATATAAAATAATGTATGACTGTACAAAAATGATAGTGCTGATTTGTCTTTTGCATCAACAGATGGATGAAGCTTTAATTCAGTCCTCCAAGTTATATTCTATGTTACAGACGTCTTCAGCAGGTTTTCATTATTTCACAGCTTATTTTCTACAATTTAAAGCAATCCAACAGTTAATTAGTGTCGTAAAATCCTAAGACATATTTTCATCTTTCCAAAAAGATGATTGTGTCACGATTGTTTCATGACTCTATAGCTTAACGGTGGTTTCAAACTGCCGAGCATGCCGTTTTTAAGAATGCAATAAAATTGAATAAACAGTCCAACACGGTTGATCAAGTGAATATGCGCTTGTTATAATATTTGCTTTTGATTGCTTTACGCTATTAGTGCAGCTACACAACGAAATAATCAAAAAATATTACCAAACAATAGTGCTTAAAGCAGGACGAGTTGAAAAACTGTTGAAATAGAAACGACCAGTCATTAAAGTGTGTCTGTTGTGAATATATTATAGCACACAAAGATAAGAAATACATAAAGAAAAGCTGACAAAATGGGGTTGTTTTTTTCAAATCAAATTAGGATCAAACAAAAAAATCAAAAATCATGTTTGAAATACTGCATTGTTCCTTCGTACAAAAAAGACAGGTTTTTGGGGCGTTGTGTTGTATTTAAATGAGAATGAGTTTTAATAGACAAAAAGACAATTATAAAAACCAATTTAATTCAAAGAAGAAACATACGATTTACTTAAAAAAAGAGGGAAAAAGAACTGAACAGGAAATTTCGATAGGGTAATACAAATACCGTCAATTACAAAAAGTTCATTCTGGTGTTTCGGAAGTTCAAGTACATTTTCTAGACCTTTATAGTGAAAAGTGTGCATGCATTTATACACAAAAGTATCTAATCAAGAATATAAATAAAATACAATAAGCACTGGGGAAATGCAGTACCAGGTCAATAAATCAGTGTTTTCCTTTTTTCACTAAGGTAAGGTGGGTGTTTTAAAAAAATAACTTGCAACCGGGTGTTTTTTTTTTTAATGTCCAACCTTTCATACCTGCCAACTTTTCAAAATGCCCATGGGGGTTTTACATGCAAGATGGATCCTATAGTCCCACAAAACCATCAAGGGGGCCTTCAGATATATTTTAATGTTGTTTTTTGACTTCTTAATACTCTTACAAGACTAAAGCCATTGTTAAATTTATTGTTTTGTTGAAATTGTGGACAAAATTGCTCTTTCAAAATTTCCATTTGGGAGCCTCCATTGGGGAAATCCCCCGCAAATAGTGACAGTTGGCAGGAATGACCTTTTTTAATTTACTGTGGGTGCACGTGGGGGTCACAGAAATAAAGATTAGTATAATATTCACATTTTATGGAGTTGAACAAACATTAATAGCAGTAGTCATATTAATTGTCAAATATTCTTTGATTTTATTTTTTCCAAAATTTATCTCTTTTATCTCTTCTTTCATTTACAATTTTATGCATCAGCATGGATTTAAGGCCTTACGATCCAGGTTTTGTTCTGTTTCTTGCTTTTGTGCCGTATTTTTGGCACACAGAACAGTAGTATCCTTCCTCTGTGACTATAAGTCATTTGAAGTCTTGCTCATATAATTTTGTCTTCACTTGCGTGTCTTTTCCGTTGTTTGGTTGATTTTTGTTTAATTTCCACATCTTCAACATTACTATCAATTTTATTTAACTTATTTGATCTAGCATTTTCTTTATCATCATCGTCATCTTCCTTTCTTTTCCCCCGATTGATTAATGAAAACATTGAAATTTGACGATTGGACGCCATCTTTGTCAATGAAAACAAGGCGGGATTAGTATTCAAATTTTAACGGTACGGAACCGAAAAAAATCCGGATTTTGAAAAAAAAGCCGACCACCTCCTCAAATCGAAAGGTGGTCCGCTTTCAAAAGAGGGTGGTCGGCACACCCGGCTTAAATGCGGAATGGAAAACACTGCGGTCATTAAACCACTAAAGAGATACTACTAACAAAACAAAAATTATACATAACACGATATACGAACTACGATATACTGAAAGCTACCATTGAAAGCCATACAGATAATCGTAAAAGCCATGGTTCTGTATTTCTTAAAACTAAATATAAATCACATTGTATTATCTTTATGATCAAGGCATATACAGTAGTGAGTGTATATATTTACTTATAAGGACACGGCACATGTATTAAAAACAAATTAGCTGCAGTATTGTAAAGCAGATACACATGGATGTAAATGATACATCTTAAGAATTGCTCCGTGTAGATAAAAGGTCAGATCATAAATGATAAATTAATAGCAACAACCGGGTGTTTATGGTGTTGTATTGCATTTGGGCTGAGAATGAGAAATGATGTACTTAGGAAATAAGAAAAAATAATTTAAACATTAATCAAACAAGAACAATGAAGAACTGCACATGAAACTAAGATTGAATGACATAAACCCGGCCTAACGCATTGGATAACATTGATTGCTTCGGAAAGTCAGCAGTTTTTATTCCGCTATATAATTCGCAATTATACTTCCGAAACTACCCGTAGATATCATTACCGATAAAAAGGCAACATACATGTACAATAACGGTTCGGTAAATGTCTAACCCTATAGGACATTACTATCAGATTCTGAAACAATCGTTACAAGTTAATCAATCAATCTTAACACATTACATGAAAGATTTCCACACATTTAAAAAAAAAATTGCTATGGACTAATAACAGATTTTTAAACCACAAAAGAGATAACAATATAAAAATTTAGAACACATTCCATACGATCCAATTGGATGCTGACAGTTGACAACATTTGAAGATATTTTTAAGGTCATGTACATGTTTAACTTATAATCAAATATTAGTCACAGTATACTACCCCTTTATGATCAAAGAATATACAAAAGGTGAAAGGTTGTTTAACAACAGGACACATATTTCCAAATGAGAAAACGACACATATATTGAAAACATATTAGCTGCAATATTGTGAAGTAGATAGTGATGTAAAAATACATTTAAAGAATTGATTCTTGTAGAAAAAAGGCAATATCCAATCAGAAATATTACATCAAAAGCACAAATCGTGTTTAAAACATTTGTACAACCAAAACACTGGGTGTTTATGGTGTTGAATTGTTTATGGATGAGAATGAAAAAAATATGATGACAAAGAGAATAAAAAAATCCAATGAATATGACTATTGACAGAATATTTGTAAAATTTTCTGATAACAAAAACCTCAACAGTCGCGTGTATATGTTGATGTATTGTATTTAGAATAAAACGAATTGTGATATAGATAGAGACATTAAACCCCAAACAATGAATTTCAATTTTAAAAAAAATCACCGACATTAAACAGAAAAAAAAGAACTGCACAGAAAACTACTATTAGATTACACAATCCACGCCAATTACAGGGAGTTAAATTTGGTGTTTTTGACCGGTGTGCAGTTCCTGTTCCACTATACCATCTATCATTATACTCCCGTAACTAGCATCATACACGTACAATATATAACGGTTCGAAAAATACTATAATGATCAAAGTCTGTAATAATTGGTACATATAAATCACATCTGAATCAGGTAAACTCTAACTCGTAAAATGAAGGGGCTAAATACTTGTACATTGATTTTTTTTCAAATTAGATATAACTGCTCAGACAAAAGTTTCGATATTAAACATGTTAAAGACGAAGCACACTTTCAGTTGTACTGTCAAGGAATGTTTCTTTCTCGAAATTACTATTAAATTTTTCAACAATTAGTAAAATTAGATCATCTAGCCATTAAACATTATAGTCTGACTTAAGCTTTGCTGTCCACCAAAAAATCGCGATTATTCTTTTATTTGTGGAAGTATTTGTTCTAAAAAGCTATTTTCTTAATGAGAATCAAATTACAACACGATGCACGGACCAAACAATAGTGCTTAAGGTAACACGATACCGAATGACGTTACGCCATGAGTTATCGTTCCTGACGTTATCGAATAACGTTCACACATATAAGCCAATGCAGCGGGTTTTGTGTTGCATTTTAACGGTAACTTTCCCTAGATGCAGAGTGCCGAGAGTTTTGATGCAATACGTAGCGGTTATTTGACATAGATTGTTTTATCGTTCAGGGGCGTAGCTAGAATGAAACGATGTGGAAAAATTTTGGGACCCTTTTATGCAGAAAATGGTTTGTTTTTCGGGTTTTGGCCGTAGGACGGTTAATTGATATGCTACATCTACATAGGACTTATACATAATTCATGAATGCAAAACTATTGAAAAATCTTCTGAATAGAACATCTACATAGAATAAAGCATGGTTAATTGAATACATAAACAACACATTTTTGTGTTATGGAATTTCCTAAAAAGTGTCAAAAATCTGCCCTTCGGGTTTTAGCAGAAACGAACTTCTTTATTACATTGTACTTTGTCAATATTCACACAAAAATCCCGATGAATATGCAGCAATGCTAGCGATGCTAAACCGTCGTTGTTCGTTGTTAATCGTACATAATTATGTTTTCAACAGACGTAGTACACTGAACGATCTCTCTGCGGTAGCATCCGCGAGATGTAATCAAGCGTGTTCGCCATCGAGCGACCTCCCGATTGGATTTGTCAAATTACATCACAAGTCAGTTTCGTATGTCTCAAGCAATGCTGCGATTTGTTCGTTTTTTGTATTTCCTTCAACACGAGGAAGCACATATGCGAAAAGCAGTGATTTTTCTGACTGATATCATGCAGTCGCGACTCCAGGTCCATAAATTATCATGTACCTATGTACATGCATGTAGCTTCTCAATATTAACCGTCCTATGGCCAAAACCCGAAAAACCAAACCATTTTCCGGTACCACGATTTCCCGAGGAATACAAGAAAAACATTATATCCCCAAAACAAACTGATATATCCCGAGAAAAAGACGTTTTATAATGTTATACTTCTTTTCACAATATTAAAGAATATTAATTAAAGATATAACTCGTAAATTATCATGTGGTCTATGGACGCAAAATATAATGAGACTTTCCAAGACTAGTTTTGCGTGTTTGCAGGGTGATTGGCTTTGGTAGTCACATCGCATCGGCATATTTAACGATATCGAAGGGTTCTGATAAATCTTATGGCCGATTGGTACATCGCATTCCAAACAGAGAAACTACAAGAGTATAACAAATTATAATCTTTTAATAGATTCAAGTTACTGCCCGTTTTTGTCATCTGCAATAAAACTTTAATTTTGAAACCAAATGCCGCTATTTAATGATATTACATCATTTGAATACTCGAAAGTGTATCCTTTAAATTTTTATTTTGCAATTTATTTTTTTGCATGCCGAATTGATGTGCACGCAACTGCGTGTTGGCGTATAGGGAGCTACGCGCCTGTCGTTTTCCGGCAATCATTCTGCTGATTGTTAATCTTTAAAAAGTATTACTTTACTTTTTAAATATTCTGTTTCTTTGATATTTAAGCATCTGCACGCTTTATCTATATATGTTCTTATGCATAACAGGCACAGTTTTATCACTTTATTTTTATTCTTGGTATAGATATAGGAAGATGTGGTGTGAGTGCCAATGAGACAACTCTCCATCCAAATAACAATTTATAAAAGTAAACCTTGGTTTATTTTTGCAATAAGTACTTATTCATGATTCACGCCGTATCCCCATGAAATTTTGTTTTGAAAGTAGAAATCTAATTCATAGAAGCTTGATGTGTGAAAAAAACGGGGAATTTTACAACTATTAATTCGTTTTAAAATTGTCATCAAAAACACCGCTCGGACAAAATTGAAATTTATTTGGATGAGAATACGGATATAATTAGGGGGAAAAGCACAATACAAGCAGACGTTGAAAATCATACAGAAAATAGTTTGTTTTATGGAATATTAAATAAGTGGTTATTTAGCCGAATAACTTTTCCTGTGTTCCATGTGTAAACAGTCTCTGAAATTCATTGGTCTGTACAGAGTAAATTCGATATAGTTTTGGAAATATTTTAAAATACAGTGCCAGCTTTGTAATTGTATAAACCACGTCTACTCAGGACGGACAGCAACATCGGAATGAAGCATTAGAAAGTTAACGAAGGCAGAGAAATACATGGGCACTTGATTCGGCAGAAATTAAATTACAAAATTCAGGTTCCATTACAGTCTGAATAAAGCCAGCCCCGAGTATCCACTTGCGTCTACAAACGCAAGTTGATAGTTAGGGCTGGCTGTAGTCAGACCGATTCCGTGTTCCCTGATTCCGTTATAATTTTTTTCTCGAAATTTACATGCAAACGGCTGACTTTTTATTATTCAAACGGCAGCAGACTGTAAAAAAAGCTAGATCTTGAAATCATTTAGATTTTATATTCGTGTTAATTTACGCTTGCATAGGTATTCGGTGTTTTTTTTAGTTTTGAGTTGGAAATAATGTACATGTACAAGTTGGGAGGCAAAACGACTGAAAGAAAATTAACAAAGTTACCTTTTAGGGCTCTGAGGGCCATATTGCTCGCATAATAGGCGTCGGAAAAGGCCCGGAAAGTTTCTTTCTTAAAATTAGTTTTTAAAACAAGTTTACAAGTATATATATACATGTATAGCGTCAGTTTAAATTTTCCCGACCATCATCGCGGATGCCCTGCCTCTATTGTATTTATTGTTAACTTGTTCTCGTCCTGAACATGCATGAACTATTTTCCACTGGACGTTAACCAACCAATAATTAAAGCAATCAACCTACAATTTACCCCCGTCACTTGGAACTTTAGTTGTTAAAATTTAAATCATTGCCTCTAATTTTTTCAAAAAATTCGACAAAGTTTAAATGCAGACCGCGAGGAAGACCAAAATTGAACAGTTACGCAAAACTAAATATCTACGTTACCGCTTGCTCATTTTGGAAGTGGGGTAACATGAGACTTTTTTGTAAAAGTACAAGTACAAATAAAAAAAAAATTGTGTACATGTACATGTTATTTGTACAAAAGTTGGCTGATAGAATGATAAATGGAGATATGTGATATGCAATTTATAAGATAGCAACAGCTGGGCATTAATTAACTGACATCAACACCTTGAAGACATCAAGAAAATCGTGACTAATTCTAAATGGAATAGTATCTTTACACTTCTTATTTGTAGTTTTAGTAAACGTTGGAAAATTTTGAGTATGTGTAGTATAATTGTCACAGTAACATTTCAGTCTCTTGGTAAATATTAGTTTAAGTCTTAAAACTTTTTCTCTTCTCTAGAAAATTCAAACCATTATGAAATATAAGGAGATGCGGTAAAATTTCCAATTAGTCAAGTTTCCACCAAAGACGAAATGACGGAAATGCTATCCTTCTTACATTGCTACTACATTTCAGATCTTCAAATTACCATTCCATTATATGAACTGCATATTCAAAAATATGCATTGTCACCAAATTACTTATAGAGCACGTATCATCATATTGTTTTACATTTGTCCGTTCGACCGTTAATCCCGCACTTAGTATATATAGAGTTAATTCGGCTAATTATTTAGAACTACAGTAGTTTTGCTTCAGTTTTAAAACTATGTACCTGGTGTTACTACTCATATTATAGGTGCGCATATCGTCTGGAGTTTCTTTTTTGTTTCATGACAGGCTGCTGGATTAGGCATTTTGATAAAAATACAAAGGCACACAGAGTACAGACTCCGGCTTACATCTGATACAGGTTGAATTTCAAGCTGGAACTTTTAAATTTCGCAGTTGTTTTACTTATATAAAAAATGCATATACGATCTCAAGATTTGTTATGTAAATAATTTTTCACAAATGACAGAATGTTGAAATTTGTGAAATTTTGCATACAGTTTGCTAACCCGAATAATTCAGTCCCTCCCCGTAATCGATCTCTCCTACTTACTTAATGTAGTAAGCGGAATATAACGACTGAATTATTCGGGTTAACAGTTTGCAAGGTTTGTCCGACTTGCTGAGCAAACAAGTAACACATTTACACAACGCAGAGTACACTATACTACATGTATTGCATGTACCAAGTCAAGAATATGACAGCTGTTTATCATTCTTTTGATGTTTTTCAGCTTTTGATTTCGTCATTTGATAAGGGATTTTTTCGTTTTGATTTTTTCTTGGAGTTTTGTTATTTTATTTTTTGGAATGTGTATTTTATCATGATCATTATTTTTCCTCATAAATTTCACAAAAATGGTGCATCAAATGTGTCTTTTATAAACAACTGTTTTCAAAATTGTATTGTATCGTCCCGAACATGCATGAACTATTTGCCACTGAACGTTAAACAACAATCAAACCGAGCAATTAAAAAAACTGTTAAATGAATCATTTTTTTTTAAAATACTATATTTTTGCATCACGGGATGCAGTGATGATACCACCATTATCTAATATGATGGAGTTAAAAATCAGTAATTCGGATGAATCTCACGTGAAATGTTTCATTTAATTTTCACGTGAACTTAACAAAAATCTGAAGGTATTTTTTATGGTTTTAATCAAATTTTAGAACAAAGATATTATTTAAATAATTTTATTTCAAAAATTTACGTGAATTTAACGTGTACCAAATTCCGGTGATTTATGCATGAACTATTATCATAAGATTCAGATGGAACCTGTTCACGCAAGTTTCAAGTCATGATATTCTCGTTTGATGTGAAAATCGGACGATATTGATATTAATTCATATGAGTGAAATTCCATGTGCAGGACGAAATAAAATTATATCTGATTCAGTAGAATTTTATATTGCATTACTAAGAACTTTACGACAGTCGACAGGGGAAATGAAAATAAAATATTCTCATTCAGATCCCGACACATATTTTTCTCTCCATTTCTCTAAGAAGCAATAACGTTATATTTCGTACACTATAACGTCACACGTTTTTGGTCAAGTTCTAGGCCTATCGATCAACTTTGAAGCCATTTATTTCAAAAACAAGGATGGTGACATATGAGTTTCTATACGTGTATGGATTCACTATGCAATCCTGGATATTATGTTAGTTTTTTGTTTTTCTCCGTATATGTGAAAATAGCCATCCATTCGAAAATCTAAAAAGGTAAGCCGAAAATAAGGCATTTCCCCTATATACCTAAGTAAATTTGTCGCCAAAATTGACGTTTTCCTATGAAAATTACAAAAAAACAAAAATGGTGACCCCCATTTTTTATTACATATTCCGATGTTACCCGATTCAAAGTACACGTATGCCAAACATTTTGGAAATCGGGAGATATGCCATTCGGTATCGTGTTACCTTAAAGCAGGACGAGTTAAAAAAACTATTGAAATAGAAACGATCAGTCATGAAAGTGCGTCTGTTGTGAATATATTGTAGCAAACAAAGATTAGAAATACATAAAGAAAAGCTGACAAAATGGGTTTTTTTTCAAATCAAATTAGGATCAAACAAAAAAAAATCAAAAATCATGTTTGAAATGCTGCATTGTTCCTTCGTACAAAAAAGACAGGTTTTTGGGGCGTTGTGTTGTATTTAAAATGAGAATGCGTTTTGATAGACAAAGATATAAAAAAGATGTGGTATGATTGCCAATGAGACAACTATCCACAAAAGACCAAAATGTCACAGACATTAACAACTATAGGTCACCGTACGGCCTTCAACAATGGGCAAAGCTCATACCGCATAGTGAGCTATAAAAGGCCCCGATAAGACAATGTAAAACAATTCAAACGAGAAAACTAACGGCCTTATTTATGTAAAAAAATGAACGAAAAACAAATATGTAACACATAAACAAACGACGACCACTGAATTACAGGCTCCTGACTTGGGACAGGCACATACATAAATAATGTGGCGGGGTTAAACATGTTAGCGGGATCCCAAATCTAAAGAGACAATTATAAAAACTAATTTAATTCAAAGAAGAAACATACGATTTACTGAAAAAAGAGGGAAAAAGAACTGAACAGGAAATTTCGATAGGGTTATACTAATACCGTTAATTACAAAAAGCTCATTTTGGTGTTTCGGAAGTTCAAGTACATTTTCTAGACCTACAACGTGAAATATTTGCATGCATTTATACACAAAAGTATCTAATCAAGAATATAAATAAAAAACAATAAGCACTGGGAAATGCAGTAACAGGTCATTAAACCACTAAAGAGATACTACTAACAAAACAAAAATTATACATAACACGATATACGAACTACGATATACTGAAAGCTACCATTGAAAGCCATGCAGGTAATCTTAAAAGCCACTAGAACACACCCGTATATCGCGGGACCGTGACTGAATTAAAGTATATAACTATGCGCAAGCCTTATTTTAGTATTAGTATTGTCATCTGATAAAGTCATGCTGATTATAAGATACACAGTTTTCTCTGCTTTCAAATCTTTCTGTTTGAACCCGTCGAACTGGAACTTATCAATTATTGATAATATTAATTATTTGAAAATAAAAGGTCCTGGAATGGAGTATTTTTTAATCAACAGCATTGTATATTAGTTATAAATATTGAATTCTTTGATTCGCTGTTTTACGTCATACCCGCTAACAAATTGAAAACTGTACCTATACGCCTTACTTTAGTCCAGATTTTTAGTATTCGTATTGTTATCTTAGAAAGTCTAACTGACTAAAATACTACAATGGGTAACAATTTGACAATTAAGTATAGTGTCAACCCTGTGATTATGACCCGTGTAATACTATATAGCATATAAATCCTGAATACACCGTTTGGTGGTGCGCCTGTCAGATGCGGAACGTACAGACAAGGTAATCGGTAACAGGTGAATATACTATTGGTATCGGTATCAAACTCGACCCGGAACTTCTTAATTATTGGCAATATTAATTACGTGGAAAACAAAAGGGCCTGGAGTGGTGTAATTTTTAATCTACACCTTTGTACTATATTAGTTATATATAAAGTTGAATTTTTTAATTCGTCGTTTTTACGTGATGACGGCTGACAAATTGGACCTCGTAATTTTAGTATTATAGATGGTTCTGTATTTCTTAAAACTAAATATAAATCACATTGTATTATCTTTATGATCAAGGCATATACAATAGTGAGTGTATATATTAACTTATAAGGACATGGCACATGTATTAAAAACAAATTAGCTGCAGTATTGTAAAGCAGATACACATGGATGTAAATGATACATCTTAAGAATTGCTCCGTGTAGATAAAAGGTCAGATCATAAATGATAAATTAATAGCAACAACCGGGTGTTTATGGTGTTGTATTGCATTTGGGCTGAGAATGAGAAATGATGTACTTAGGAAATCAGAAAAAATAATTTAAACATTAATCAAACAAGAACAATGAAGAACTGCACATGAAACTAAGATTGAATGACATAAACCCGGCCTAACGCATTGGATAACATTGATTGCTTCGGAAAGTCAGCAGTTTTTATTCCGCTATGTAATTCGCAATTATACTTCCGAAACTACCCGTAGATATCATTACCGATAAAAAGGCAACATACATGTAAAATAACGGTTCGGTAAATGTCTAACCCTATAGGACATTACTATCAGATTCTGAAACAATCGTTACAAGTTTATCGTTCAATCTTAACACATTACATGAAAGGTTTCAACACATAGCTATGGACTAATGTAAATAAATAAACTATAAACTCCTGTAAAATGCAGTAACAGATTTTTAAACCACAAAAGAGATAACAATATAAAAATTTAGAACACATTTCATACGATCCAATTGGATGCTAACAGTGACAACACTTGAAGGTACAAATGTATTTTTAAATTCATGTACATGTTTCACTTATAATCAAATATAAATCACAGTGTACTACCCTTTTATGATCAATGAATATACAAAAGGTGAAAGGTTGTTTAACATCAGGACACATATTTCCAAATGAGAAAACGACACATATATTGAAAACATATTAGCTGCAATATTGTGAAGTAGATAGTTGTGTAAAAAATACATTTAAAGAATTGATTCTTGTAGATAAAAGGCAATATCCAATCAGAAATATTACATCAAAAGCACAAATCGTGTTTAAAACATTTGTACAAACAAAACACTGGGTGTTCATGGTGTTGAATTGTTTATGGATGAGAATGAAAGAAATATGATGACAAAGAGACAATAAAAAAATCCAATGAATTTGACTATTGACACAATATTTGTAACATTTTCTGATAAAAAAAACCTCAAAATCGCGTTTATATGGTGATGTATTGTATTTAGAATAAAAGGAATTGTGATATAGATAGAGACATTAAACCCCACACAATGAATTCTAATTAAAAAAATATCACCGACATTAAACAGAAAAAAAAGAACTGCACCGGAAACAACGATTAGATTACACAATCCACGCAAATTACAGGGAGTTAAATTTGGTGCTTTTGACCGGTGAGCAGTTCCTGTTCCACTATATCATCTAACATGATACTCCCGTAATTAGCCAATGATAAGGCATCATACACGACAATATATAACGGTTCGAAAAATAATATAATGATCAAAGTCTGTAATAATTGGTACAAATAAATCACATCTGAATCAGGTAAACCCTAACTCGTAAAATGAAGGGGCTAAATACTAGTACATTGGGTTTTTTTTCAAATTAGATATAACTGCTCAGACAAAAGTTTCGATATTAAACATGTTAAAGACGAAGCACATTTTCAGTTGTACTGTGAAGGAATGTTTCTTACTCGAAATTACTATTAAATTCTTTAACAATTGTTAAAATTAGATCATCTAGCCATCATGGCCATTAAAAGTAAGATGAAAGGTGTGTGTATATTTATGAACAAAACATATATCTTCAAAAATATAAATGAAACACATTTTATAACAAGAAATGCTGTTCCTCATATATCACGTTCGATTTAAACTGGTTACTTATTTTTTTTCTCGTAATACACATTTGCGATACCAGGATTATCATGATTATGTGGGATCTTAAACCAAATGATGGTTTTCTGTGGGTTTACTTCTGTGTTCTTATTTGAGCTATACTTATTTCTTTACCTTTTTTACACTGGCCTAAATAAGACTCAACGGTTACTTTTGAAGTAGTAAATACGAGTTCAGTTTGTCTAGCATGATTTCACGTAGGGTTTTTCTGTGACTATCTTACTGATCCGTCTAGCCATGCAACAGGTGATATTTCACTTTGCGTGCGTTGAATGGCAAGAATGTAAATTTAAGTTCTGATGAGTATTTGTATTTGTATTTTTATAAAATATGTCGTTGATAATAACTTGATTACTGGAAATAATTATGGTAAAATCTGTGAATTTTCATTCACTTGCTTCCACTATAAATTGGTCAATTGGATAGATGAGTTTAGGGAAATAAGAATCTGGTGGAATAAGTTATTGGTACGTTTGTCACAGTTGTCACAATCTGTTCCACTTCTCGATCACATATTCCTTAAAACTCTGGTCAATAAACTTTAATCCAACTGTGTGTAGTTTAAGCTAAAAAAACTGTTTGCAGGCATCCGATTTCATCTTTATTTTGTTGATATATGCATACGCATCATGAAGCTAGTTTGTCTAGCAAAAAAATTCTTATTTCCATTTAAGATATAATAAAACTTTTTAACGAATCAAATAGCGTGTTTATTTATGTTTTTAGACATTTATATATAATTTTGATTTAGTAACTGTATCAGTTTACAAGCTGATCCACGCTTTAATAGATTGAATGTTGATTGTTGCTATTTTTATACATCACATACATACATTTGAGGGTATAATATCTAATTTGGTAGGCACGATATCTTATTAGATTAAATGCGTATGTTATGGAACGAAAACAAAGCAGGACGAAAAACGCTCTCTTCTTTTGTGGAGAATATTGTTACATTATAAAATAATATTACCAATATTTCAAGAAATAATTATGACTCAATGACTATCTTTTTCCAAACTCAGACTTACTCACACTTACTCTGATAAGGTACAAGATTTCCCGTTTTGCCATTGTATGCATTTAAAAGTTGCCGCAATTTAATTTTATCAATATTATCTATATTTAGAACAATAATATTGCATGTAGGGAGAATCACGTTCTTTCCTGTTAACACGTAACTGTTTTTCCATGGTATGTATTTGTAAGGAAGATTTAAAAAATAGACGTGTTTGGATATGATGTAAAAAAGTTTTAATGACAACCTTAAACGCATTCACTCAAAACTCATTTTATTATATATGTACAAATGTCAGGTTTATTAATATGTCGTGTGTCCTTCTTTCGTTTTAAAATTGGGCTCGTGTGTATAGATTATCTAAGCTTAAATGAAGTTCATTTCACTTATTACTCTTTAAGTTAAGTAAAATTCTGTAATCGTAAGCATAACATTACAACTGTTGTTTTAACTAATAACCGTATGATGAATGTTAGCTTATAGCATGCACTCATCAATGCAAAGTTTGTTTTAAATATTTATGATAGTGAAACAATATACACACTTTTATCAAGAACTTGGGTTAATTTGTTGTTAATATGTAAAATATATTCCCCAACTAAAATGTCCAAATAAATGCAAATTGACCTATAAGAGAAAAGGACTGAGGTTGCTTTCCTGTTGATGTGTAAAACAATTAAAACGTATTTCACTAACTAAAATGGCACAACAAATGCAAATTGACCATCGAGAGAAAGGTAGTTTTTTTTTATGTACGAGCATGGAAATACAAAACATTATACGACGAAACTTCCTCCTCCTGTTACTACGGAAGAGATGAAAAGGACTTGGGTAGAAGTTGATTGATTTATTGATGTACTTTACGTCTAGTGGCAAATTTTGAAGTTTAGAACGAAAATAAAAATAATTTCATGGAGGAGATCTTAAAAACGTTTCCGATTTTGTCATTGTTGGTGAAACAAATTCAGGAGAAATTCACCCTACATCATTAGGATAATACTACATGATAGAAAATAAAACCGCTGTCCCTCCGGCTGATAGATAACATAATTTTGCATGACTAAAAATCCTCTACGTATCTTTCGTAAAATTTTGTACTTATTCTTAATTTTCGTCAAAACCAACACTGCTATGCACTCAACTGTGGGAGATTATTTTTACATTAATTTACTATCTCATTAAATAAACAGTCCAACATATTGAATCTCTATTCGTATTTCTATACAAATGACATGTTTTAAAAGAACTAACTATATGTTTTATTTATTAAAAGAAATTACTGTTTTCATTAATTTTTAACTTATATAATTTTGTCTTAAGAATATTCCAAATGCAAATTTGTTTCAAAATTGTTTGCTTCAATAACCTGTATCGTTGTTTAAATCTTTGTCCGAATCCATAGTCTGAAATGTTAGTGTCTTTTTTTTTTAATTCCGATATTGGTACTTGATTGAATAAATATCATTGAAGGTTATGATTCATAGTCTCCTAGTGAATCATTGAATACCGTACATGCCGTATAGATATATCATTCCAAACCAAATGTTGAGAGTAAAGTGTTCCAGTTGAATGAAATTGAATTCTATTAAATTTATTTTTAGGACAATGGCATGTAACTGGTCAGTGTGTGGTATCTGTGATTTTCGACATGTCACAAAACCATCAATAGTGTGGTGCTCAGAATGTGAAGAAGGACTTTGTGATGACTGCATAGAACACCACAGCATTTCTAAATCATCACGTGATCACAACACAGTTCCTATTAGTTATTACCAAAACTTACCAACTGAAGTTCTCCAAGTTGCACAGTCTTGTACAAAACATAACCAAAAGTACCAAATATTTTGTAAAATACATGACTGTCCATGTTGTAAAAAATGTATTATCGACGAACATAATGAATGTAAGGAGTTTGTTGATATTGATGACGTCATCAAAAACGTAAAGTTATCAAATGCTTTCAATGAAATTGAGCTAACCCTTTCTTGTATGGTCGAGTACATTAAAAGAGTTAAGAAAGATTGTGATGAAAATTTACTTTCCATAAAAGAACAGAAAGAACAAATTGAGACCAAAATAATACAGGCTAGGGTAGCAATTAACAATCATCTTAACTTACTCGAGCAGACTTTAATTGAAACGCTGAGTTTAACCATTGCTAAGAAAAATACAAAAATTCATCATTTCTTGAAATTAGTTGAGAAAACTGATAAAGAAATCAAAGACTTTCAATCCAACCATTTGAAAATAAAGGAACATGCTTCTGAACTGCAGACATTTCTTTTTTTGAAACAAATGGAACACGACATTGCTACAACGGAAGAATATATACAATCTATTAACAAAAGCGGAAGTCTTAACCATCATCATTTTTCTTTAAAGATCGACACAACTTTAGAGAAATTAGCGATCAATGTTACAGTATTTGGAAAAATTGTTGAAGAGACGAGACCAAGTGATATTCTCTTTGTAAGGCATAACAATAAACAAGCCCAGATACTTCCTGTACCAGCCAAGTCTATAGATGACTTAAAACTTACGTTGGTCCAGTCCATCAATACGTATAGTGAAGATGTTAGAGGTTGCACTATGCTTCCGGATGGTAGAATGGTGTTTACCTGTTACAGTTGCCTTGAAAGTTATCTTACTGTAATCAAACCTGACGGTAGGATAGATTTCAAAATAAACACAGATGTTGCTTTTGATGTTGTATATCTCAAAGAGGATATAATAGCTGTAACCTCTGGTAGGTTCTCAGATAATATTAAATTGATAGATACAAAATTTAAGACCGTCAAGAAAACAATTAATGTTGGCTCCAGTAATGATGGCATGGCACTAAAAGATAAAGATTTGATATATTGTGGAAGAGAGAAAGGGTTGAGGAAAATCAGTTTGGATGATGGTTTCGTTAGTTCAATAACGAATTCAAAACTAAGTGAATTGTCGCACATAGCAACATTCAGTGACAATTTTATATATACAGACTGTAAAACAAACACAGTTACATGCACTACTCAACAAGGACAAGTAAACTGGATATTTAAGGATGAAAGTATACTGAAGTGTCCATTTTCTATATCTGTAGACAATGACGGTAATGTGTATGTTGTAGGGCGTGATTCTTGCAATGTGGTAGTTATCTCCCCTGATGGACAACGATATAGACAAATATTACATGTTTTTTCATTAGTAGATCTCCAAAAGCCGTCTGCATTGCATTATGACCTAGTAACAAACAAGTTGTTAATTTCGAATTCGCAAAATAAGGCATTCTTGTTTAATGTGACATCATAAACAAAATACAAAATTGATGTTTTGGAGTCCTTTTTATTTCTTTTATTTCAAATAAAATTTATGAAATCCTTTCTGCACACTAACTACAATCCCCTTCCCGTGAATGTGACCTACCGAATTAGACTATTTACCGGATTTGTTATCACATAAGCAACACGACGGGTGCCACATGTGGAGCAGGATCTGCTTACCCTTCTGGGGCACCTGAGATCACCCCTAGTTTTTTTGTGGGGTTCGTGTTGTTTATTCTTTAGTTTTCTATGTTGTGTCATATGTGTTGTTGTTTGTCTTTTTCATTTTTAGCCATGACGTTGTCAGTTTGTTTTAGATTTATGAGTTTGACTGTCCCTTTGGTATCTTTCGTCCCTTTTTTAAAAGAAGTCCGAGTCCGATGTCAGAATATGAAATAAAAGAAAGTAATCAAAATGACAATAATACATAAATAACAACAGACTACCAGCAGTTACTGGCATGCCAGCTCCAGACATCAATTAAACTAGTTGAAAGATAACATCTTCATCATATGAATATCAGGCACAATCCCTCCTGTAAAGGATTTAGTAATATACCATCAGGGAAATGTATGAGAAGAACATAACCCCTGTCATGCCAACAACTGTTTAGAATAAATGTGTTTAATTCCGATGCAAAGACCCTATAACAGAGGTACGAAAGATACCAGTGGGAGAGTCAAACCACATAGAAAATAAACTGACAACACCATAGCTAAAAATAAAAGACAAACAGACAAGTAATAGTACAGAAGACACAACAAAGAAAACTAAAGACTTAGCAACACGGACCCCACCAAAAACTTGGGGTGATCTCAGGTGCTCCGGAAGGGTAAGCAGATCATTCTCCACATGTGGCACCCGTCGTGTTGCTTATGTTATTACAAATCCGGTAAATAGTCTAATTCTGTAGGTCACATTCGTGAAAAGTATAAGTGAATCTATATTATAGCCAAAATATGCAATCTTTAATGACCTGACAACAGTATCGTAACTATATCTCTTCTTAATAAGTCTGTTTAAAGGTAGTATAAATAAGCAGTTCCTATATACTCACCAATTTATATATATATATATATATATATGATAACGCGTAATAAAACAAGGCAAAATCTGTATCACATACCATATCACCTCGACAAATATTATCCCTCGGGCATAAAGGCCCTCGGGATAATACGGCATGTGATACGGATATTGCAATGTATTCTTCACTACATACGAATCATATATAGATTCATGAACAAAGCATGAAATCATCCCCTTTTTAGATTATGCTGATATATATAACTGTCAAAAGGTTTTCCGTAACAAACTCATGTTTATCGTTTACTTCAAACCCAATACCTATCACACTATACAATCTGTATAATGATCAAAAGATACGCAATGATGAAAGGTTGCTAAACATAGGTTCAAATGATAAAAAATAAGTATACGACACATGTATTGACACAATTCATATTGCTACACTAGTGTAAAGGTTGTATGTGAAGTAAATAATGATGTTAATAATATATCTTAAGAATTGTTCCTTGTAGATAACAAGCTTTATCCAACAAGAAAGAACTACTAATCAATAGCAAATATCTTATTTTAGATACTTGCACAGTTTCTGCCTACAAAATACAAGCCGGTGTTTTATTTATTGAGAATAAGAATTAAGTTATTATTATAAACCAAGAAGACATAAAACCAGCAATGGATTTAAGGAAAATCCCAATAACCGACATTTAAAAAAAAAGTGCACATGAAACTTCTATTGTGTTGAACGAACGCTGTCAATTAAAGGGATTAACTCTGATGCCTCGGAAGGGTCATCAGTTCAATTTTTTTTAAATATAAGTCGACATGATACTCCCGTAACTGTCTGTTATAATGTCATAACCACTGACAAGTTATCATACATGGACAATAACGGGTCGGTAATCGTATTTAGCCCAACCATTAAAAACATTTAATTACTATCAAATGCTTAAACAATCGGTTAAAAATAAATTAGTTTGCTCTTATACATTACGTTAAAGGTGTTTATAAATTTATAAACAAAAATATATACACGAGAAATTAAGTAAATTAAAAACAATGCTCACATGGCAATTGCAACTACAGGTAATTAACGCATGACATGGGTAAAATCTCTTTGTTCATTAGCACATACTTACATCTTCTCGTCCAATCAAATTGCTTGAATTTGCCTTCTAATTTTCATAGTACATACTTTTTCCGTGTACTAAGTAACTACGCATGAATGACCACAAGGGTAAGATTTCATTGTATTGTAATCAAGATATTAGAACAAAAATTGCTACTGGCTATTTTAAAATAAATGATGTGTTCCAAATTTAACTAAATAGTTTGTAATTAGTTTTCAAACAGATTTTTAACATCCTACTAATAAATCATAGTATATACCTTTCTATGCAATAACCGAGAATACTGTGATATAATCTGGATTATGCACAGTAAAGGTGTTTGGAAAGGATTTTGAAAGGTGTGTAATTCAATCAAGTGAGAAAAAAATCACCAAGTGAAGCAAGATTAAAAACATTTTTGGATAATTGTATGCTAAAACATCATTTATATGTTTTCTAATCAAAGGGTGGGACTTACAATATCGTGTGTTCAATGTAAATCTTAAATGAGGATTTCACAGTCAAACTGAATAAAAATAAATTGTAATTTCGGCCAAAAAAGAAATATATTTTGGAATATCCAAAGAAATAATATCTAATTTGGATTAGTTTTGTGCTCAATCAATTTAACTATTTTATGATATAATATGATAAGGATCATATTTATGGGTAAAGGGGCAGGGGTAAGCTGCAGATTAATCAGACTTTGTTAAAATGCGACATATTTTCAAAATAAATACGGCAGAAAAAAATATTGCAGGTAGAGGGGGAAGGAAAAGATTAAGAAGAGAAACATGTGTTTCCCAGTTAACTTAATATTTTAAATTTAGGTACATCTCTCTTCGGTCATCTCCCTCTAAATATGCTATTGAGGAAAAGAATGACAGATAATCTATACTCTATAACGCTTTCAGTTTTTTACTTTTCTTACACATTTAAATAATACACCAAACGGAACTAAAACTGTAGGAGGTGTAGATTTTACGTCAATAAGGGAGCTACCATTTGATATTTTTATGAGGGGCTATGATGAAAATTGAAAAAAGGAAGGACAGGAGTTTTAAGTAAAAAAAAAACAGGATGAGACACTTCTTTGAAAAAAGGACAGGATGACTATTTATGTAAAAATGAGTCAGGATAAACTAAAAAAGCAAGAAGGCAGGACCGAACAGAGTGAAAGATAAAAAAGCAGAACAGAAATTAAAAAAACAAAAAATGAAAACAAAATTGTTTATCCTAGCTTGTTTTTGCATCCTTGCCTTTTTTTGCACTCCTACGTCGTTCGGGTTAATTAGGGTCACCTGAGCTGTGCAGATTAAATGATATATGCAAACTAACTTGGTCAATAACTATAACTTAATAAAAATTAACACCAAATACTATGCGATATAAATAGCAGCTGCCAAAATTCATGTACATGCGTAACTTCTTTTTAGATATAAACCTCATTGTACTATCTTCATGGACAAAAAACATACAAAAGGTGAAAGGTTGTTAAACATCAGTACACATATTTCCAAATAAGGAAACGACATATGTACGGAAAACAAAATAGCTGCATTTTTGTAACTTGCGAAGTAGATAATGATGTAAATGATACATCTAAAGAATCGGTCCTTTGTAGGTAAAAGGCTGTAACAAAACATAAATGATCGTGTATAAAATATTTTCAAAGGTTTTCTAATACAAACAATCAGCGGGTGTTTATGATGTTGGAATGAGAAAGAGTTATGAAATACCAAAGAAACTGTATTTAGAAAAATGAATGATGTATGATATAATAAAGAAAAATGAAACGCCACATAATTTAAAAAATCATTAAATGCACAGAAATCTATGATCGGTTTACACGAACCCCAATTTTTCCATTGGATGAACTTGGATCGGACGGGTCAGAAGTTCCTGTTCAACTATATGAGTCGTCATGATACTCCCGTTACTATGAGTTGAATCTTACTGAATACCATGGTAACGCTACTGGTCCAAACACTTCAAATATCTGTCAAAAATTAATAAACATTTTAATATACAAAAGTTTATGACATATAATATAATTTATCATTGTAATCAACCAATTAAAGAACCTTGTGATCAGGAGGAATTCATACATGTTTTATTAAGTAAACCATCTATCTAAATATTTTGCTTCCTGCATAATTCGTAATTTCCTCTTTTTGATTTAATTTTAAAATGAATAAGTGAGAAGACTGCCCTTAAGGTGGTACCTAACACTACAGGGAGATAACTCTGTAAAGTCAGCTAAACGTTTTAAATACGTTGTGTTGTAAAGGGAATATTAAGCTTCTCAATGATCAAAATTGGTGTTTGTCAAATTGCTATAGGAAGTACACCACTAATTCATTGTCCCATTGCTTCCTATGTTAAATTCCTCCATTTCAAGCAGGCACACCTCTTTCATTTTAAGTTCAAATAAAATGGCAATCATTGCATGTCAAAGCAACACTTTGTGGTATCTTGTACTGAAAAAAATCAACATACATTTAATGGCATATAAGAAAGAACTGGTTCCCGAAACTTCGGATGTACCAAAATAGGTACTTCATATCTGACAAACAGACAAAATGTACCCACTTTTTAAAATTTGGTGCAGTTTTTTTAATATTTAAAATTAAAAGTCCAAAAGTGTTTTACAATGATCACCAGTCCTTCAGCTTTCAATTGATGCCAAAAATACCTAAATATCCTCCATATTTTGAAAGTTACTCTCATGCGTAGGAACTATTTTGTGTTAAATATGTACTACTTTCTGGTATGTGCTTTCTGGCCGGGCCTGAATTAGTGGTGTTACACCTATATAACCAGTGTAATTTTCCTGACAAAACGGTTGGTTCAAAATTTTTGAAATTTTTATATTTTTGTTAAAGGGTCAAAGTAAATACTTTGTCAAAATTTAATGAAAATTAAACGAGCCAAATTAGTTTTAGTGAAAGTGTTGGGTACCACCTTAAAATAATATGAAGATGTGCTTTGATTGCAAATCAGACAACTATTCGATCAAAAGGTATACAAAAGATGAAAGATTGTTAAACATGAGTACAAATATTTCAAAATAAGGAAACCGCATATGTATTGAAAACAAATGAGCTACATTTGTTGTAACTTGTGAAGAAGATAATAATATGTAAATTAGACATCTAAAGCATTGTTCCTTGTTGATAAAAAGCAGAATCCAATTAGAAATAATAAATCAAAAGCACAAATCTTGTTTGAATTATTTGAACAGTTTCCTCATACAAACTATCACCGGGTGTTTATGATGTCGGAATGAGAAAGACTTATGATATACCAAAGAAAAAACATACATGGTATGTCGACAAAAAGACATCTTTAAAAAATGACCAAAAACAATGGCTTACAACCATTCATTTTTTTTTAAATAAATAGTAAACATGAACGAATGTCAAATTGTTCTAAAACATTCGACAAAATAGAACACAATAGAACATTATTCGTTATTCGATTTTTAAGGATGTTAATTTAAACAGCTGTGCAATTTGAGAACTCCTCATTACAGAATAATTGAGCGTTTAGAGGTCGCTTCAAACCCATTTTTCTATTATTCAAGATAGATTCAAAATTGAATTGGTGAACTACAATGTATAAATTAGACAAGGATACCTCTACAAAATAAACACAGAATGGAAACTTTAGTCTTCAAAAACGTAGATGAAAAAATAGTTGCAATTTGCCCACGTTAAGAACAACAGCATTCAAACATAAGTTGCACAAAAGAAGCAGTTATTCTTTTTACTTTAAGACGTGTGGTTTATTCCAAATTAGATATAACTGTATCGACAACAGTCTAATTTCAATTGCCCTCTTTATGAAGTTTTCTTTCTTGATAAAGTATAATAAATGATAAAATGTTGTTTAAATTCTATGGCAGATACGAAATGAAATGGCTTTCCATACATTCAGAGCTATCCCTTTGGATGTAAAAACTTAGTTCGTTTATGGGTATTGAACATTGAAGACAATTCAATAATATTATGCAATATGTTTAGACAGTTACTGTGACTTACTTTCTCCCACAATGTCCGACTACAGCAACAAACAAAACGCAAACCAGATAGTTTTGTTTTGCATGTACAGGGGAAAATGTGGCGGGCCAAACCCCGTTTCACGTGCGAACATATCTCTCTCTTAACTTTAAAGACCGAACGTGGTAAAATTAAGACACAATAATAAATCAGCACTGGGCGAACGAGCAAAATGACCACTAACTCAAACAAGGTTATAATAAGCCATCCCTCTAGCGGCCATCTTGGATGATGGATAGGCTTCGACGTAACACCAATTTGTCAACACCTCGTGAGGAACATCCATGCGATGTTAGGTTTCTATTACATTCAATGGTTCTCTAAAACAAGACAGTTTTATGCATTGTTCATTTGTTCTTATGTTTAACGAAGTCTCGTCGCTGGCTGTAATGTTTGATGATTTAAAAGCTACAAAGTAACAACACTTAGTCAGCACCTTATTAGGAACATCCATGCTATGTTTGGTTTCATTCTTTCAGTATTTCTCTAACAACCAGTCCAACATATAAAAAGTTAACGACGACGACGAAGACGGACGAAAGCCGAATGGCCACAAATTACGACGACGGACGCTACATGTAAGTGATGAGGAAAGCGCACTTGGTCTTTCTGGCCAGGATAGCCAAACAGGGTGTAACTGAAGGCTCTGCAATACTTTTAGTCATGAATTTCTTTTATGGTCCTGACCGGAAGAACAATTATCCAATTCACGATTTATAATTACTATAACAATTCCAAATAAGTGTATCTTTTTCGTTTTAATCTCACTTTTTATCTATTGTATGACTTTTATATAAAGTCTACTAAATGAACGGTTCAACAACAAAATGTATTGGATGTTACACTACTGAGTTCAGTATTTCTGTTTAAATTCCCTTTGTGAAATTATATTTACGAAGTATATAAAGTCTGATAATCAAGGTATACACGTGACTATGGATTCGGTTAATAATTTCCACAACAGCTCTAAAAAAACACCCAAAGTTGTGTCCGTAAATGATTTCCCCTCATTCCCAGTGTCATTTCAAATTCCGTGTCCTTCATTCCGGTCCACAAGCATAAGTATAACAAAACTATTGTAAAATTTGTTAATGTTTCTTGTCCTCAATATGCATGAAATAATTGCCACTGGACGTTAACAAGCAACCATCAAACAATCTAATGTATAATAATATAGTTTAAAACCGTGTATCACACATATGATCAAAATCGATGATCAGGGACCGTGTCAATGAAACTATCATAAGATATGTCTTAGGACATTATTAAGGATGGTCTTAGGACGTGTCTGAGACGTGTCTTATGATGTAAAACAAAGCTGTCTTATGACAGTCCTAACTACGATGGTCCTAGGCTAACACGTTTATTTAATTGAAAAAATATGTAGAGATTTCTATGACATAGATTTTATTGTATTTTAGTATCTATATATGTAAAGAGAGGGAGGTTGACTTTTATATGGAAAACAATTTACGAAAAAAAAAAGTTTAACGTAATACTTATAAATACGTTATTAAATATGATAAAATATATAAAATGAATTTAATACGAAAACAAAATTAAGTAGTCACAAAACTTTGTTAAATGCAATATTCGTGCTGCAATTTTAGTGCATAAACTAGTTGTGTCCTTAGGTCCACTCGATATCATTATGCATGTATCGAATCAGTGAGGATTAGTTAAAAGTAAGTCATTTCACCCCCTCCCCCCATATTTAAATAAATTAATATTGCACCGTTTTGGTTAGACGCAAAAATGTTGCTTATGATGATAATCTTTTTTAGGCTTCAAAAAAAGGCAGGACGAAATAATTTAATGTTATACGATTGAATCTTTAACAAATATAAAAAAAAAATGTTTTATTAATTCAATTTTTATTATAACAGTATGATAGTTTAATATTGTACAAGTATTTTTAGTATTAAGTTTATGCCATATTACTAGTAGTTGTTTTTATTACGTGTTAGAACATTGTAACCTTTAGGACTATTCTAAGACACCTATTTGTATATACTAACTTTAGGACCAAATTTAGGACATATATTATTTTAGGAGACTTTCTTTAACCTGACTTATGACTAAGACGTGTCCTAAGACCGTCCTAAGACATGTCCTAGTCCTAGGACAGCTTCATTGACACGGCCCCAGCTGGATTACTCTAAACGTGTAACTTAACCAACAATTGTTATATAAAATCAAAAGATGACAATACATTAAAATATACGAAATGTACTACTTTAAATTTCTAAGAAGACAACAATCTAAGTATTAGAATTATATTATATTAACGTATAACTATCCTAAGACCATCATAAGACACATCTCGCGTTGTCCTAACTTTATGACCAACTTTAAGAGATGTCCTAATTTAGGACCGCTTTGTGAAACCCACTTAGGACTAAGATATGTCGTAAGACCATCCTAAGACATGTCTTAGTCCTAAGACAGCTTCGTGAAACTGGGCCTTGAAGTGTTAAATTTATCGTAAGTCTAAAATATTCCTTAACAACTAAATATTTTTATCGTAAGATTTTAAACAAACTTAAAACCGTATTTCTTTCTTTTTGGGCTGTTGCATTGATTTGATTTGATTTGTTTTATTTTGAATCCGCTAATATTCAAACAAACTAATGAAAACATAAAATCTGCAAATCGCGCATAAAAAGTTCAACTAAGTTCCAAAATGTTTTTAAAATTTCAATAAAGTAAAATTGATTTTTTTTTTGTCTTAAACAGTTTTGTTCGATAAATTTATATAACTGTGTCACGAAAATGAAATAATTAGCGGAGGAACATATACAACACGAACATTTACACCATTATATTATGCTAACTGCATAATGTAACAAATGTTTTATTTTATTACTTTAATGTTCAGGAAATGTTTCATGTCAAAACGTCCTTGAATAAAACTTAACACTATGTTAAATAGGAAACAGAACTTTGGTCGAAATTGTACTAGCAGGTCAAAATGTTTCCATATTTTAGCATGTCGGGGCTTTTTCTTCTTCTTTCGTTACAGAAAACCATCAACGTACTGATATTTACTTTCCAGTGCATGCCTGGTAAATGTTTCTAAATAAATCTATGTGGATAATTTTTGTGTCAAATCATAGATTTACAAAATATTTCTTGTTTGAAGTTGTTGTTTGTCATACATTTTCGTATTTTACATTTTTACATTTTTTCTTTGTTTTTAATTTATACAATTTTATATCTTACTATACGGTATTGGTGTTTTGCTTATTGATGACAGTCGTACGGTGACTATAGCTGCATACATCAGTGCCATTTTGTTTTTTATGCATTGTTGTCTCATTGGCAGTTACACCACATCTCCTTATTTTCTAATCAAATAAACCTTAAATTTCGAATGCAACAAGTCAAAAGGAAAACTGTTTACATTATGATCCTGGAGTTATACTTTTCGATCTTCATCCTACAGTTTGTGGTTGCTGACTTGCTATCTGCTCGTACATTATTTCCGCTGAAGTTAAACGACCAACAATGAACCAATGTTAGACATTATTTGGTCTAAACACTTCGGGTCAAATACAGATACATGAAATTTTTTTATTTAATTTAACTTGTTTAATTTTAAGAAGTTTTGAAAAAGTTTTAAGGAGACTACATACATCCCAGAAATTCTGATATTTGTCAAATGAAGGATAAAATATCCACGAAAATCATCGAAGAAAGTCTAGATGGGGTTTACAGAAAATAGAACAGTGGGCTATAACTATACTAATAATTGGACCGTCCAAACAAATGGAACAAAATAAAACGTAGAGAATTATGGGGTACTAAACTTGGTATAAAGGATACTCAAATATAAAGAATAGAGAACATCGGGTAACAAAGGAAAAATTAGAGAAAAATTACCTAAATATTTATCAAATACAGAAATGAAGCATCCCGAATCCAGATTCTCATTAAAAAACGCATGAATATTGTAAATGTGTTACGCATATAGAAACTTAGCTCCCTGATTTGGTTTACACAATATAGAGGGTGTACAAAAGGTAAAACTTCACTACATGTATAACGTACGAAATATTAACATTAGAATCAAGGTCAGAGGAGTATGTTAACCTCGTCTCGAAAGAACACGAAATCAATACTGTTTTTTTTTCTGAGTTCAAGATAGGTAAAAGATTCCCATGTTTCAAGGCAGCGTGAGTGCCCCTATCTAACTTAGTATCAATTTTTCAGTTGGGATCAAAATATTCCCACTTTCATTTTTGTGGACATAATGGACGAACCATACAATTTGGTGCATTGTTAACATGCTCTAGCCTGGAAACATGCATGAAATACTTGCCATTCGACGACACTGATTTTTAGACTAATCCTTATCATTGATAAAGAAAGTTGAAAGTTTAATCGAGTAAAAAAAAATACAGAATGGTATTCAATGTTCATTTGAATATATTTACAAATAATTTTTAAATAAAAGTATGTCTGCGACAATAGTTTGTGTCTACCCGTGATCTTTTCGAGTTTTTTTCTCTCCATAACACTCCTCAGCTGTACGAAAACATAAATTCTGCTTGTGATACACAGAAATTGCATAATCTGTCTTTTTTTATAGATTTAAAACAAGCATTTAACTAATATGATTGTCAGTTTATATTACTTAACATTATAGTAATGTCATCTGAAAAACTTGTCATAGGAATGTACCATTTGGTAAAGCAAGTGACGCGTGACGGATGTACAATAATTACCCGACCATGTCATACCTAAACATGATCAGTTCATCTTAAATTATCAGTCATTTTCGTATTTTGTGTTTAGTAGTTAGTCATGTTTCGTTTTTGTTTGTTTTATTTGTGGATATTAATTAAAATAATTTATGTTAATTGCTTAATCGACACAAAAGGTAAGAATTTATAGATATTTATGTATTTTTAATTATTTGGTTTTTTGTTTTAATTTGGTTGTATTCATTTCGAACACACTTCCTCGATCCATATCTAACATGTAAATATATTGAAGAAATAACATCGATACTGATTAATTTTTATTTACTCGTCATTATTATTATTTATTTATTAATCTTTATTTTTTATTCTGTTTTTATCAAAAGGTTTATTTCAAAATGACATTGTCATGCTGTGTTGCAAAACGTGATTCCCTCTTCAGTACCATCCGCAGTCCATTCTTATTTTTTCTTTTCTTTTTTTTTGTGGAAAGGGGAGGGGATGTAAATTTTTGTTTGAATTAATAAATACATTTTTTAATCAGCGTAGTTTTCGATATTTAGTTAAAAAAAAATAGAAATAAAATATTTGTTCGCTTCCCTTACAATTTTTGTATGCACCCAAAACACTAATGATCGGTAAAGATATATACCCAATACCCTATAAAAATATGACAAATATCAAGGTAGATTGAATATTATGAAGAACTGTTTATTTATATTTTGGTGCAATCATGCATGCCAAACTGACAGTCACGTTTTTGATGTATTGAAAATTATGTTATTTCGCATGTATTAAAATTTACATTTTTTAGTATCACTGACCATGAAGCGTAATATTATTTTGTCTATCATTTATACAACTCGTGATTTGGGTGGAGAGTTGTACCACATGTTCTTATAGCTATATATATAAAAGTAACAGCCGAAAGAGCTCAGATTAATATCTAGAAATCGGGGCCTATTATTGCTGACTATGCGGTATGGGCTTGATCATTGTTGAAAGTCGTACGGTGACCTATAGTAGTTAATTTCTGTGTCATTTGGTCACTTGTGGATAGTTATGTAATTGGCAAATATACCTCATCTTCTTTTTTATATTATATTACAATGACCTTCCTTGTTTAAAAGAATACACTTACTACATGTAATTTTCGCTGCCTTCAGCATTACATGTACATTGTATTTTACACCTAGATGTCATTAAATCAATACATGTAATTGGATATATCATGCATTAATCATGTTTTACCATAATATTTGATCTAGTAGCTTGGTTCCCTCTAAAATAATTGAAATCTATCCTAGTTCATTCACAATTATGATATCTTAGAACCTAATTATGCTTCATGGTCGTATCCAATTTTCATCAACTGTATTTTATACTGTTTATCTTGAAATGGTTTTTATGCAAAACTGCATGGTATTGACTTATATTTTATGCCCCGCCTACGATAGAAGAGGGGATCATGTTTTTCGGTCTGTGCGTCCGTTCGTTCGTGCGTCCATCTATGCGTTCGTCTGTCCCGCTTAAGGTGAAAGTTTTTGATGAAGTTGAAGTTCATTCAATTTGTAAGTTAGTACACATGTTCCCTATGATATGATTTTTCTAATGTGTATTCCGAATGAGAGTTTACACAATTTGCATGGTCCACTTAACATAAAAAAAATATAGTGCGAGTTTTATAAATTAGCCATCCATGTACTATGGACACACTCTTGTTAATGGATCTCATGGTATTACTTTCAGCTTGACTTTATTAGTTATAATTGTGAAGTCAGAAATATCAAGTTTGTAATGAGAAATGCCAGTCAAGTTCTTTTCGAAGTGCCCTGATCAATTCATCCCTGTTTACTTTTACTTAGCTTATTCAAACTTCCGTAAGCTAATTGAAGTTTATATGTATATTTCAATATATTTGAAAGCAAGATTTTTTTGGGTTTGCATAAGATCATGATTTTCTCAGACTGTTTATGATGGGTTTTTTTTTTGGTTTGAAGTCCTTCACACTTCGTCATGTCGAGGCCTTTTATAGCTGAATATACGGTATGGCTTTGCTCACTGTTAAAGTCTTATTTGCCTCAATAGTTGTGTCATTAGCAATCATATCACATCTCTTTATTATAATTATGTTAAGGCATATGTCTTTATATAATGGCAAGCTCCAGAAAAAAAGAAATTAAACTTTTTTTATCAGCACTTAATTTACTCATGACCCTCCTACATAAATCTTATATAATTATAGACACTAACTATTCATTGTCTTTGAATATCAGATGTATTTGCACGAGGTTAAGAAACAGGAGTAATGCGAACTTTGACTAAGCTTTACTAAGAAAAAAAGGTCTTTCAATTAATTGATTGGTTGTTGGTAGCTTAACGTCCAGTGGCAAATATTTCATGCATGTTCAGGACGGTATGTCAGTTGATAAAAAGAATTAGATAGATTAGAACTATATAAACAGATATTTTCCAATAATTGATCTTATAATTCATTGCATTGGATAGTATACCGAACTTTCATGTCCGCTCGATAAATCTGAACCCCGATCCGATAGTAGATCTTTCTCGATAAGATTGCAATGCATGACCATCGTTGATTATTCTTTCACGATCATTTTTTGAATGACAGCCTTGTAGGTGCGAATACGATATTGTCTTGTTTGTTTACATACATTGCTCTGTGATATTCAATTAATATCAGTTAACTATATGCATATGTCAAATACTTGTTGTTTGTGGTTTATATAGTACATAAAAAACAATAAAAATGTACATATTGATTGTATCATAAAACCATGTGATATATTAACTGTTTCTAGGGGCGGATTCAGGAGGAATTATGTAAGGGGAGCGTTATTTCGGAACACGGATTATATATGGCATATACGCCTAGCAAAGCGATGCGAAACAAATAAAAGAACGGTTTTACAACCGATTTCATTGAGTATGTAGGGAAAGGTAGACTCCTTGGTTTGCTTGCTTATGAAAATGAACCGTGAAGTCGTTATTAGGTAAGGTATATTATCCTATTTTCGAAGTAGGCTAGTCTTACAGACAGGTAGAATGTTAACCTGTCAGACTAGTCCACTCTTAAAGGAGGGTAGTTAACCTAACCTAATGATGACTTCGTGGTTCAGCTAACAAGCAAGCTTATCAAGGATTCTACCTTTCCCTACACACTCAATGAAGTCTGCTGTAATGCCAAACAAATATTTATTTTAGACCCTCTGCGCTTCCCTTGAATCCACAAATGTGTTCCAGAAGCAAATAATGGAAAAATAAAAACAACAATATCTATAAATAACTTGTATAATTTATTTCAGGAAATGTTGCTAGAATTCCAGAATTATCAACAGACACAAAGAATTCCAAAGACTGCATAAATGAAAGCAAAATAGACTTTTCACTTAAATTCCAATTTGGAGAAAACTTGCTATTCAATGTGACAAAAACTCAATCAACTACTTTAAATAAACCTGTATATGTTATAAGAAAGGATCCGAAAGGAAATCTCTTTGTGATACAGGAAGCACTGCTAGACATTCAGGTAATTTAGTTTGTATACTCTGATAATTATAGGGATCTTGTTGTTTTTTGTTGTTGTTGTTTTTTTTTTTTTTCTTTTTTTTTTTTTTTAGGGGGGGGGTCCTTCATTTCTATGGTTCCTCTATTTTTTAGGACATTTTTGCCTACGCTTTGTTTTGGGCATCTTATAATTAATTTTTTTTTTTTTTTTTTTTATCATAAAGGTAAATCAAATTTATAGCAACTTTGAAAATAAAGAATATAGCAAAATACTGAAGGAAAAAAAAACCGGAAAGTTCTTTATGAAATGGCAAAAGCCCAAACACAACAAACGAATGGAAAACAACTGTCATATTCCTAGCTTGGTACAGACATCAAATGTAGAAAATTGGGGACAAACCCTGCATTTATAGCTGGACAAACCTCTCACTTATTTGACGATCACATGTATGCAAAATTTCATTGGAAATCTTGCAGGTTTAAAGTTGACACTATATATTAGCATATTAGATAAATGCGTAAATAATCAGATTCTATTATTATTATTAAAATATCCAAGAAATCAAAAATAATTAAGAAGACATGTATCCCATGACCGTGCCTTTTGGTTACGGGAAAAGTTGAAATCTATGATTTTTTAAGAAGAAAAAAAAAGCTATTAAAACTTCACCGGCTTTCGATAATTAAAAAAGGCGAACAATTGATCATAAAAAGTTTGGAGGGAACAAGAAGAGCATTGCATCGTTAAAGAAAAAAAGTTTAGAAAGAACTTTACGTGCATTTTCGTTTGTATGTTTTACTAATAAAATTGAGAAAGGAAATGGTGAATATGTCAAAGCGACAACCACCCGACCATAGAGCAAACAACAGCCGAAGGCAACCAATGGGTCTTCAATGTAGCGAGGATTCCCGCACCCGTAGGTGTCCTTCAGCTGGCCCCTAAAATATGCATAATAGTACAGTGATAATGGACGTCATACTAAACTCCGAATTATACACAAGAAACTAAAATTTAAAATCATACAAGACTAACAAAGGCCAGAGGCTCCTGACTTGGGACAGGCGCAAAATTGCGGCGGGGTTAAACATGTTTATGAGATCTCAACCCTCCCCCTATACCTCTAGCCAATGTAGAAAAGTAAAAGAATAACAATACGCACATTAAAATTCAGTTCAAGAGAAGTCCGAGTCTGATGTCAAAAGATGTAACAAAAGAAAATAAATAAAATGACAATAATACATAAATAACAACAGACTACTAGCAGTTAACTGACAAGCCAGCTCCAGACCTCAATTAAACTGATTGAAAGATTATGTCTTCATCATATGAATATCAGGTACAATCCCTCCCGTTAGGGGTTTAGTATCATACTATCATAAAATATATGAGAAGAACATAACCCGTGTCATGCCAACAACTGTTTTTTTTTTACTAAGTCTATTGCCCGACTCGTGTTTTTATTTAAAATTCCGTGTTCTAACGTTTAATATAATGTCCTACTGCCACATTTATATAGTTTTAGGCATAATTAGATTTAATCAAACGAATGAATTAAACGTATGTGTCAATTTAGCAATATACCATTTAGTACTTTAGCTGTTTCTTCTTGGCTTAGTTTGGCTTACAATTTTTTATGATGTTACTATTTAAAGAAATAAAGAATTAAAAAATACATTTTTTTTTTTCAAATTCAAACAAAAGTTATTTTAATTTAACGGGAATTTATTGGAAATGATTTTTAATTTATACCTTTTAATACTTTGCTTGTTTTAACATTTTTATGATTGAGTGTGAGTATGTATTAAATTTCCATACATGTTCAATGGAAAATATTTGTATGGAATAGAAAAGTAACAATATATAATTTTTTTTTTTTTTTGTTATTGTAAAATGTTAACATATATATAATCTGTTAAATTTTATCTAGCTATAAACATTGTATTCTTAAGCTTAAGGCTACGAGTATGTACAAATTATGAAGATGCTATGTTGATAAACTGCTTTGAGCGAAAATCATACATTTCAAATTTATTAATACATACTTTGTTGTCATTCATATTTATAATTTTCGTTTTTTTATACCATTGATATTTTTTTGTATATTTTTTGGATAAAATTCATTGAAAGGGTTTTATTTTACAATTGCAACCAGTCGGTGAATTATTTCATTTTTTCCTTCTTACATCCAAGATCGTCTAAATATCACTTAATTTTTGCTTTTCCTTAAGCCAAAGTTTTGGAATAAAGGAATGTGGAAATCATTGTGAATAAACTGGGACTGATTTACTATTCCTAGAAATAAACGACAAATGATATATAGATCTTTTTTTTTTTATCGAAATCATACACAAGGGAGAACTTTGTATTTTATATAAGTTGCACAGATTAATAAGTAATATCTTGTTTACATATTTCCATCGTTTGAGAGGCCATAAATATAAATGTTTAAACAGTAATGTGCGATCTAAATTCAACAAAAAGTTGTTATTTATATCTTTTGACATAACTCAGTATCCCGCCTTTAACTCTACTATGACATAATATTGTTTCATAAAAACAGTGTAAAAATCATCCGAAAATAAAATCTAACTATTTCCCTCAGTGTCAAAATAAACCTCTAAAAAGTTATCTAAGCAAATGAGTGTTAATTAGAAGCACATAGAAAGTAGTCTATACAGAAATCGTCGAAATGGTGCTATGTAAAAGTGCTTCTTTTTCATTCATTTGCATTTTTAAACACATTTGTATGCATTTAAGGGGGTAGACCTTGGTTCAGGGAGATAACTCTTTAAATCAGTTAAGTGTTTGTAAAAGTCAAGTTCATCAATGTATTTTAAGCATTTACCTGAAACAGATTGAAAATAATCTATGTAACCAAGAAGCTTAGAATATATTTTTGAAAATGGTTGACACAAACGTACTGATGATTTTAAGAGTTATTTCCCTTAACCTAGGTCTACCTCCTTAAATCAGAGCAAAATCATCGAAAGATAATCATAATACGGGAAAATATACTATACAATTCTACTTTAATTGTTTTTTTCAAATTATATGTGCACTCTTCAAGAATAGAAAGAAAACTTCATATTAATTACCTTTCAGAATTTCCTATTGTATGACAATAGTATAATCTAGGATTTTTCATTTTTGATCAATTTGACTCCATTCTCGCATCTGAAGTAAATGTTTCTATGTAAACTGTAGATGAATTTCAAAAGTATGCTTAATAGATACAAGAGTTTGGCTCACTTTATTAAAGGATGTTCGCTTGTCATTTTTTATGATTTTTGTCAGATTTTCAGAATCCTCTGGTTTTATCTAATTGAATGCCTAAAAATGTTTTGCCCAATAACCCCCGTTTTTCTTTTTATAAATCTTTTACATGTAAAATTATAAGCCATCTGTAAAAGTCTTATAAAATCTTATTTTTTAATAGTTTTGAGAACATAAACCTGTCAATGATAAAGCTATGAAAAATCAAACATTTTCCCGCCAAAATTCCAAAGGCTAATATCTTGAAAACAAGCATATTGACCTATATATTTTGTTTTGCTTTTTTGGTTCCTTTTTTAAATCCCTATAAATATATACTAGTTGTGTAATGAAAAGCTTGTTATTTTAAACTGAGTAGCAAACTTCCTTAAGCAAACAAAAAAATGTGATAATACTATATGAACAGGAAGAAGTGGTGCGTTACTCGTGTTGCTGAGTATATTTTTTATAGCCATGTATGACATAAGTATGTAACTTTTATCTAATTATATTGTAATTACAGAACGTGCAATTCTACGTGGATCCTAACCATGGAGCCTATCTATCATTCAATTGTATACAAGACAATACAGGAAAATATAAATTATATCTTGTAAGTACAATATTGTTTATTGATAACGATATAGTAATTAATATGTACAAATTTATGATTGCTGTAATTTATTGGTTTTTAATTAATATAACTATATTAGCAAAACAAACATGGATTGTCTCATTTCGGTATACCGAAAACCAAGACAAAACCGGATATCCGACTTAAAATTTTGCAGGTTCTTGCATGGTCTATCAATTGATTGTGGAAAATAAGGAAGAAAATGTAACTATCTGATTTTGTAATAAAAGAAAGTTGAATTAAAGGCCGGTTCATGAACAGCACAACCAACGAGTTCATTCGGTAACGCGCATCAATAGTCTGTAGTGGAATGAAAAGGGGCCGGGTAAGAATATATTGTGTGATTCAAAAATTCTTTAAATAAAAAAGTTTTTATCTCCATTGAATCATTTATTTCAACAAAGTGATATTGTCAACATTTTGGGCTTGATATAAAAATCGTTTTCCAATGTATATGATATTGCATTAAGAATTAATTGTTGATGTGAAAGGTCGAAAAAAAAATTCTCGGAGAACACCGCCCCTCCCCCTTTTTTTCCTCCCAAAAAAAATATACACACAAAACAAGAATGGCTGGTACCTAAAAATGAGTTATTTTAGATAGCCGGTCTCTCTTTATATATACATAGCTATTTCAGTAAAAGGCTGGAAGTTTTATGAGGTACTGCGTGTGGTAAACATTGACTTCCGAACGATTAGAATGATTGACATCAGCCATTTATCTGTCGACCCCTCCTCTATCGTAAATAATGGTCTGTTTTGACATTTATAAATCTGTGTACCACTGGAGACTGCAGGTCCGTGTATATTTTTTTACGGAAATAGAAATTCTTTCAGTGTTCCCGTTTTCTTGAGAACCGAAGTTCTGATCTATTTAAATTTGCTTACGTTACATTTTTTCAAGAAATAATAATAACTGTAATTCAATTATTTGATTTGATTTTGTTTCCTTGCAAATTTTGAATATGTTGGTTTTTATTCTTCTCTCACACTTTGACCATGAATGGTTTCCTTTGTTATGAAAACGCTTCATATGTTACACAAATGGGCTGTTAGCAATGTCTGGCTGTTGTTTTAAAGTGTGTTGGTTCTGATTTATTAAAGTCTGTCTAAGAAATGAAGAGCTTGTTGTGGAATTGTAAAAATTGTAAAACATATGGCAAGCCGTTCTCGTCAAAACTATGTTTAAACCCTTTTTTCGAAAAAAATACACACTGAGATTTAAAAACCTAAAATAACACACTGAGAAATCGAAATTACACACTGAGATTTAAAAAAATAAAAAACACACACTGAGAATTCAAAATTACACACTGAGATTTTAAAAAGACACACTGAGATGAAATAAATTGAAAAACACACACTGAGATTAATATGCAAATTACTAAGGAATATTCATGAGATGAATAATTCAACAGATAAATATCTTGATCTCAAGAACTCTTGTCATTATAATGAAATGCGATTCCTTCAACCAACATTCGTAATAAATTTCAAGACTTAACATCGCTCATATTCATAAGTTTGTTGCCTATAATTCAGATCATTACTACCAGTGTATTGGGATGATTTTTTTTTACTTAAAACCGTGGGTCCCTTTTCAAAGTCTTCCAACTGTTTCCTTGGTTTCGCTAGTTAATCTTTTATATTTTTGTTACGTTTATATGCTATAATAGACACTTGTGTAAAAATTTCACTGCATTGTTTTGCAGTTTGTTCCAATGTTTTCTTATAATTTTAATAAAGTTTTTCACCATTTGGTTATATTTTGTAATAAGAGTAAGTGTGTATTTTTCTTGTTCTTGTATTTCTAAATTTTTTTTATTAATAATTTGGAACCAATTCGAAGGACTAACGAGTTCTGTCCCCTTGTTGTTTAAAGCTTGTAATAGATTCAGATTAAGTATGCTAATTAGATATGTGCGCATAAATAGTGCGCACAATTCTCAGTGTGTAATTTTAAATTCTCAGTGTGTAAATTCAAATTCTCAGTGTGTGTTTTCAGTTTATTTATTCTCAGTGTGTCTTTTTGAAATCTCAGTGTGTAATTTTCAATTCTCAGTGTGTAATTTTCAATTCTCAGTGTGCGTTTTTCATTTTTGTAATCTCAGTGCGTCTTTATGAAATCTCAGTGTGTAATTTTTAATTCTCAGTGTGTAATTTTCAATTCTCAGTGTGTAATTTTCAATTCTCAGTGTGCGTTTTGAAGTTTTTAAATCTCAGTGTGCTTTGTTATAATTCTCAGTGTGTAATTTTTTCGAAAAATGGTTTAAACATAGTTTTGACGAGAACGGCTTGCCATAAAAACACATCAGCAATGCTACAAAAAATTATCACTGAAACCTAGCGGATCTTAGAACAAATATCATAAAACATGACAAATTGTTCTGCACCAGATGCAAATTCTAGCAATCAATGCTTTTGCAGTGAGATAATAAAATTGAGAATGGATATGGGTCAAAGTGACAACAACCCGACCAAAGAACAAACAACAGCCGAAGGCCACCAATGATTTTTCAACGCAGCGAGAAAATCACGCAACCGGAGGTGATCTTCTGCTGGCTCCTAAATAAAAATGTGTACTAGTTCAGTGAAAATAGACATCATACTAAATTCCAAAACATATAAATGAACTTTAATTAAAAAAAAAAACATGCAACACTTACAAATGCCAGAGGCTTCTGACTTAGGACATGCGCAAAAATGCGTCGGGGTGAAACATGATTTGTGAGATATCAACCCTCCTATACCTCTAGCCTTTCTAGCAAATGCAGATTAATGACAATTTGATTTTATAGGAATTTTGTTCGAGTGAAATATTAACTTTCAACTGTTGTTCCTATTTCCTGCATTTTGTTTAACAAATATTCATTTTCATCATGTCTTGTGGAAGATTATTTTGTTAAGCTCCCATCAATTCAGATTTCATTTCATTCCAACCATCCCTTTAAAACGAAATGATTATCCTCCAAAATTCGTAGTTAAAATATTCAAAAAAATCCAAAGCCTATTAGAAACGGAAGAGCCGATGATATTGAATACATGTAACAATAAAACTAAATCAAAGTTTGTCCTGTTCAGATAAGCAACTGAAGCTTAAGAGCTTGCATGCCCTTACCGAAAAAAAAGCCCTGGAAACTTGCCGCAACCATTTTACCATGCAAATGAAGTTTACGGCAAGCTTGCGGCAAACATAATTATGCAAATAGATTTGCCGCAAGCTTGCGGCAATTGTGTGCTGCAAGCTTGCGGCAATTGTTTGTTGCAAACTTGCAGGAACTACACATATACTTATGTCGTGTGTGAAGACACATTCAATTTATCTCTTTCGAAAATTACACAGCAACATTTTAAAAAAGTAAATTCCTGTCTTTATACAAACTGTCATTGGAAGAATTCTTGCAAAGATTTAAGGAAATACATACTAGTACAGGCATTTGAGGTTTGAAAAAGGGGCAGGAGTCATTCTCAAATGACATAATATACCTGTATTAAAAATTAACAAGGTAAAATCTCAAATATGTATTGAGACTATAAAGCTAGGTAATAATTGCATTACAGAATTTAACTTAATCTTAATAAACATGATCATGATGGTGCAGTACATCAGTTACAAATTCAAACTTATAATGTTTTTCAATAACACATACATGTATATATAGTTGCTTACTTAATTATGTATGATGATAACATTAATTATTTTATTAAAACATGAAGTTCTATGAATCATTTGTACTTACAAAATTTCATACTGATTTTCCCATATTATTGAACCAAAATGCCTCCTTGATCTCTTATATATGTGAAATGCATTTACAAACACAACCAACATGACCTAGCCATAAATTTCAAATTGTTAGCATCCAGGAAGTGCCAACTAGGCATGCCCAGTCAATATTGTGTAATTCCTGCAATGTTCTGGCAAACATATAGAATGGTCAAAGTTTTCTGCAATCTTGCGGCAAACATATAGAATGGTCAAAGTTGTCTGCAATCTTGCGGCAAACATTCTTTATTATTTTAAACTTTCTGGCAATCTTACGGCAAACATTGATGTGTCTGCAAACTTGCCGCAAGCTTGCAGCAATGTTTACCGGAAGTTTGCAGCTAGCGGCAAACACCTGCAAACAATTTTTTCTGTGTTCCTGCAAACTTTTTGTTTGCCGCAAGCTTGCAGCAGACAAGTTTGCGGCAAACAATTCAGTTTCATCAGGGTGATGAAGACGATATCCGTATTTTAGAATTATATTAGAAGTTTTATAACAGCAGCTTTTAATAAAACAATATCCATATCATCGCATCAAGACAACGACTATGGAAATAATTACCAGAGTCGGTAAAACACTCTTAGCATTTGTTTTTTGTTCATCATAGTCAAATAAAGTAAGAGATCAATTGAGAAATATGATTTTTTTAAGAATAAATATATATAAAGCGTTTTTCAAAAACTATTATTTTCTTTCATCATGATGATCATATAGTGAAATTAAGTACTAGTAAGGGATAAATTGGAAATTATGGATTTTTTTGGATATAAATATTATAAAATATGTTTTACACTATTAGGATCGGAAGGTAAACATTTAAGGTTAAGTGATAAGGTTAATGTTGATTTCCTAACAGTCATTGAAATTGACATCTGTCTCTTGTCATCATTTGTTGTCATAGTTTTGACTCCGTAACACCACACTCCATAATAAGATACAGCAAAGAGACATAAAATGGTAATTAAAAACCATGTTGTTCTGTAAATTGTCTATTTAATGTTTTGTAGGACAACTAAAACTGACACTGATGGGGATTAAGACAGACAAAAAATATAAAATATGAAAGCTAAACACTTTTGTTTACATATTTAAGTAACATGTTATGTCGAAAAAAATATTTGACCTCACACTAGCTAGGCACAAATGTATTGTGACATGGCTCAACATGTAAATTTTTGTAGTTCGTAAAATAGAAAGAAAAAAATTGTGATATATGATGAATGGGAAATTTAACAATGAAAATTGTCTATGTTCATTTTTGTTCCCATTTCAATCACGAAGTGATAGATGAAAAGGAAATTGTAGTAACAGAGAAAAGTCAAGGGGAAAGTTGTCGAAAGAAAGCTCATCACCAACGTTGACTGTGCCAAAGTCAATTATTAGTTTTCTATGCGGTTTGAGATTTGCTCAATGTTGAAGGTCGTATTGTCACGCACCCTTACCTTCTGCGTCATTTTGGTATCTGTTGTGGAGTTGTCTCATCTGCAATCATACGACATCTTCGTATTTCTTAATAAAAGACATAGATGGGACCACACAGTCTTTAATAATAATCATAGTTAACGCAGGGTGTTAATCTTCTTTGAATCGTCCTGAACTATAATAGTGTTTGTCCGTTAATTATATCAGTGGCAGATCCAAGGGCCCTTTTATGACGATCAATGCATTTGGATGGGGACATATGCATTTGGATGGGGACATATAGTTAGACCCCTCCTCCCCCATTATCCAGGATTGGGAATCCCCATTTCAAAAATGGCTGGATCCACTTCTGTAGAAAGAAGCAATCATGTATCTGACTTCAACAGCTAATTCTCCAAATAAGGACATTATCAATTCAACACCCAATTCTCTAAATTATGACATTATCAGAATAACGTACGATAACTAGTGACGAAGTTTCTGTCCTAAGACTGATCGTTTACATGATATAAATGATGATCAATGATGCAATTTTGAATTAAAGTTACAATAGTGACGTACGACAACTAGTGACTAGGTTCCTGACTTTAGACTAATCCCTTACATGGTATGAGTTATGTCACGAAAAAAAAGTTTATATTTACTATAATTTAACAGTACTAATTAAGTTACCTAGGATCCTAGAATACAAGATTGCTGATATTTGGCAATCATACGGCACATGTTTATCCCACCACTATGATAATATATATAGGGAACATTAAAATATTGTTCGCTATAACCTTCCGCCCTTATGTCCCATGGCAGCTTAATGTTTTGGTGTGAGCTATTCGGCCACATCATCTTAGAACTTTGTACGCATGTTTAATACGATTAGAACTTTAAGCGATAGAGATATATATGCCAACAAAGGGTTTTCATTTTCACTGAACATGTTACCTGTTCATGCTTCATAATGTTGCGTGCTCATGGAGCATATTTTGCTATGGACACATATTCTTATTCGAATGTCATTTTAAAGCAAGTGTGTTGTAAATTAATTTACAGACAAGGAACCTGTTTGTGGCAATTTCGACAAGGGTTCTTTAACTTTTTCACACAATTGTTGCTAAGAAATAACTTTGGACAAGTTTAATCTGCTGTAACCCTATTGTAGATTTCAATTCAAAAATAGAAAAAGAGAATTCGAATATCAAAAATAACTCATGATTGATGATAGACCATTATATGTCTTTCTTTGGGTGGTTGTGTTCTTTATATCATTCTTTGGAGTGGATTGGTTAAACACATGTTGCAACCCAATTTTGTCTAATTGGCCGTTTCAGAATCTAAAGCATCATGGGTAATTTCATTGTTCGTACCCCAAAGTGAAAATAACGTTACGTCATTGGTTGAATTTCCATTGTTTATAACGTTTTAAACCAATCAAAACGCTTTGGTGTACGCTTTTGAAAATATTACCCAGGATGCATTAGATTCTGAAACGGCGAATTCAATTATATCTGAATATGCCTTTGTGCACTAATACATTTTAATGTTATTTTTTCTTTAAACACTGAATGTACAATATATAACTTGTATGTTGACAGACCGGTACATTCGTCCATGATGGTGTGGAATTTACATTATCCCCAGGAAATAAACAAATAGACTCTAACCAAGAAACATGGTATACAGTTGAGAGAAGACTACAACTTCCAGCTGGACATCATGATTACGTTCGTAAGTAGCTGTATATCTATTATTATTTAGTTTATTTATTTTGTTCGTACGTTGCTATAAACTTAGGTTGTTTACGATTGGCAATTCTAATTATTATGGCATTTGTAAATACATTTGTAAAAGTAAGGTAACACTATGTTTTTCCTTGATAATATCGGTAAGTATTTATATGAATAATTGTGAATATGCCTCACATCCTTTTTAAGTTTGCAAAAGCTGGATTAAAGTACATATCGTGATTGTGTTTTTATTTCTGCTTATGAATATAAAAAAAAATGCTCAGTTTTCTGAACATAGAAAAACACATCTGAAGAGCATATTTCCAAGACCTTTGATGCTAATTCTACATTTTTATTGAAATTATATTTTAAGCACTAACACAAGCAATTCCAGCGCAACATATCGACAGAATAAGAGGTCAACTTGAAGTTCATCGTTCCAAAAGACAAGTCAAGATAACACAGCCATTTATTATAGACGTATTAGTAGTGATAGACTATTCCATATACAAACGGTTAGTGTGTTCATATACAACGTAAGAAGATGTGGTATGATTAACAATGAGAAAACTTTTCATCAGAGACCACACAACCAGAAGTAGATAACAAACAATCAATGTGTACAGCCTTAGTTTATACATATTTATTTATAGTGGATTGGGAAACAAGTTTTGCAACTTATATTAATCCCTTTCCACTTTGCGGGTGCGAGTGCTGCTTTGTAGCGGCATTGGCCTGCTCTTTTTCGAAATCTACAAGGGTGTCTTTAACGTGCAAGAGATATGGTTCTCTCTTAACACGGGTCAGCCATTTATCGTCCCCTTCCGACGGACTATCATCGTTTCCTCAAGACCAATACTCGCAAATGGTGTCAAGGGAGAGCCGAAAATTCAGTCCCTGAAATTGTCATCCCAGACAGGAATGTGTACAGCCTTCAACAAGGAACAAAATCCATACCGGATACTAAGCTGCAAAAGGGCTAAGAATGTCAAAATGTGAAACAAGTCATACTTATGATGACAAAATGTGAAACAAGTCATACTTATGATGACAAAATGTGAAACAAGTCATACTTATGATGACAAAATGTGAAACAAGTCATACTTATGATGACAAAATGTGAAACAAGTCCTACTTATGATGACAAAATGTGAAACAAGTCCTACTTATGATGACAAAATGTGAAACAAGTCCTACTTATGATGACAAAATGTGAAACAAGTCATACTTATGATGACAAAATGTGAAACAAGTCCTACTTATGATAAATAAACAAAAACAAGAGCTTATTTGTTGTTGACATTTGAATATTTTAATGCAATATGGATTAAAAAAAATTATAACAGCGATGTACGACAGATGATTCAGTAACTAAACTATACAAACAAACAAAATCCAGAGTTCAAATAAACTCATCATAGATACCAGGACTAAATTTTATATATACGCCAGACGCGCGTTTCGTCTACAAAAGACTCATCAGTGACGCTCGAATCCTAAAAAGTTTTAAAAAAAACTCAACTGTCAAGGGCAGACACAAAGTCTATATATAAGTCCTAAATTGTCATGATTACAAAATATAGTTTTGAATTATATTCACCATTCATTCGGTGTTGTCATTTATATATGTCAAAAGTATATGAACTTAGCTGCTTCATAATTATGGTATGACGATAGTGTCCCTTTTTTTTAAGATGAACTCATAACGCTATTGACTTTTTTTTAACGACGAAACAAATTTTAAATCTCAATATAAACAAATCAAGATGATATGTGTAGTTGTTAAAAGAACACAAAGAGCCAAACCTCAAACTCATTATTGTGATCTTGATTTTAGATGGTTGGCGAAAACGAAAAATGACAGAACTGCAAAAGATGAAATTAGAAAATATTTTTCTCACTTTATGAATGAGGTAAGAAATACAATTAAAAAAACCATTTCACTTGATGATAAAAAAAATATATATATCCTTTAAATCATGATTCATTGAAAAGTCATTAGTTAACAGTTTAAGTAAATATGGATCGTGTTTCTGGAGGTGAAAAAATAACTAAATACTGTTGACAGATCAAAAGTATCGAGCACACTTATGCTTGGGAGCATGGTGTAATAATTCTCAATTATATTATCCCATCAATCGTCAGTCACCTAACCAATCAGATTTGTGGAATCAAAATTAAACAATTTATAACCTTTAGATAGCAGGAAATGTCTCAGTCAACTATTCGTTTCTACGCAGTAATGACAGTTCCAGACGGTGCCATATATAAGCTCAGTAGTCATTGGCACTGACATGATTTTCAACAATTTTTCTGAAATTGTCTGTTTATAAATTGGAAATTAAAAAAAAAATGGTTTCAACTTGTTCGAGCAAAGCTGAACCTAGACGAATTGGGCTATTATTTTAGGATCATTTGAATATACCTCATCAACTTTTTAAAAGTTCAAAAACATGTTTGACTTTTAAATAATCGAATTTGAGCTTTCATGATGAAGGTATATATAAAAGCCTTAGACGCAAGCTGTTGATGAGCGTTATAGTCATTTTCTTTTAAAATAATTTTCATAAAGGATTTCATTTGATATCCAAAGAACAAAATTCAAATATAATGTTTTAGAGAATGCAGTTGAATAGATACTGCTAAAGGTTATCAAATTAGCATGGTATCTTAAAACAATACTGATAGTTCAAAATATAATTATATAAAATGTGTATGACATGTAACATTATACGATTTGATGAAATAATATCAAAATAATTAGAAATAAGATGTGGTATGAGTGCAAAATGAGAAAAAATCTACATCTAAGTCGCAATGTGTAAAAAGTAAACCATTTTAGGTCAAAGTACTGCCTTCAACACAGTGCCTTAGCTCACATCAAACAGCAATATATAAAGGGTCCCAAAATGACCAGTGGCCATAAGGTATTGAAATGTTACCTGTTCCATCTGCTCACCTGTACCAGTAAAATATAGCTGGTTCATCCCACCCCGTTTTTATTTCATCGTTGTAGATCGTTTTCAATGGGATGAATAGTCTGTGAACCTTATCCACGTGCCAAGTGTTGAACCATTCTTCCGTTTTCGATTTGTAACACTTAAGGTCAAGGAATAGTAATTGAACTATAACGTAGACCTCGACAACATTTTGCATACAACCCTGGCTCGTTGAACTATAAATGAAAATCGAAAAAATAATGCATTTATCACTTTTATTATCTGAAATATTACAGATTGATTTCTTTCAATATGCGAGAATATTTTATAGAAAGCACACAATAACGGCGAAAAATCTTCTAAAATTTTGCTTAAAATCATCAAATCTCGAATTTCTACTCCACAGATTTTTTTCAAAAAACTATATGTTGTTAACATATAAATTTCTGTTTTAATGAAATAAACTAATTATAGGGTCACCGATTTCGTGTTTTGTCTGATAATCAATTTTTAACCTTGTTGGTAGTGAAAAACGTCAAAATCTACGGTTTTACGGCTTGCATGGCTTTGACGTTACGATTATTTCGACGTTTTTTTCACAAAGAACACAATTGTGAATGATATATACCGGAAAAACGAAGTCGGTGAGGGATATTTTACTATCAATTACTATTTTTGTTTTACAGGTTGATATGAGATATAGGTCGATACGAGACGATGAGATTAATATCAACATACAAGTAACAGCGTTTCTAATAGCAGACGTATGTATGCGATTCAAAATTGGATATATTTTATCTTTACCCTTCCAGGTTACCTGGAATCACACCAGTTTTTTTAGTTGGATTTTTGTGTTCTATGTTGTGTCTTGTAAACTGCTGCCTGTGACCATTTTCCGTTCTTTTGACATGTTAAGTTTGTTTTCGATTTATGAGTTTGAAAATATATCTTGGTCCTTTTCATTTAAAAAAAAACATTAACAAATGTTCATATGAAGCCTTGTTTTTTGTAGAAAGAAACAACGCTTTAAAACTATCATTATAAATATAACCGCCTCTATTGTCTAGTCGTACCAGTGTGCTCATTGGGAGTGTGAGAGATCGTAAATTGATCAATGTTCAGTATTGAAGAGTAATGGCAATCTATGATCAACTGGAGTCATGATAAATTATGTGTTCTGCTAAGGTGTCATGTTGTATGGTTAACAGGCATGTTTAAAACATGCTTTGGCGTGTCGGTTTAATACAAAACAGGATTCATATCACATTTCAAAATTTTTCTTGTCCTGAATATTTGTTTAATTTGCTACTGACCTAACCAACCATTTGTCATCAAATATTTTCATAGTTTCTTTCCAAATATTTTTATATACTTACGGTATAACTATTTGAACGACTATTTTATTGTATTACCTTGCTTTTATATTTTCAGAATGAACAGGCTTATCCATGGAGTGAAGTCAGGAAAGAGAAATCTTCAACTAGAGACTTGTTGAATGCTGATGCAGGATTGCGAGACTTTCGTTCCTGGGTTGCCAATACTGTTAATTTACCCTTACATGATCATGCCATTTTGTTTACCGGGTAAATAGTTATTTATGGACTACGTAGTCATTTATATACTATATTTTCAGTAAATCACTAAACACTAAAAAAAAAGGAATTTGATGCAACTGTCATATAAGCGAGAGGTTTAGCGCTATAAAACCAGGTTCAATCTACCATTTTCCACATTTGAAAATGCATGTACGAAGTCAGGACTATGACAGTTGTCGTTGTCCATTCGTTTGATGTGTTTTATCACTTGATTTTGCCATTTGATAAGGGACTTTCCGTTTTTATTTTACTTCGGTGTTCAGTATTTTTGTGATTTTACTTTTTATACATTTATTTTATTATATATTGTTTGCTATTTTCAGTCTAACGCAAAACAATTGAATGACATAACGTATAAATAACCACTTACATGTCGTATAGTAAGATTAAAATTTATCATGTTTTTTTCTTTCAGTTATGATTTATATACAGAGGTGAACAAATTCAAACTTTTACACACCGCAGGTATGTTAAGTGTTTCCAGATAAAGTATTGATTAGAAATATTTAAGGCAACAATAGTTGAACACCATTCATATCTCATAAATGCATTAAAAATACACAAATCAAGATAGAAAAATATTTAAAAAATGATAGAAATACCCACTTTACCTCGAAACTGAGCGATACCAAGAGAGCCGTGGTGTAGTGGTTAGTGCATCGGACTACTAACACAAAGGTTCCTGGTTCGATTCTTGTTTCGGGATGAAAATTTCAGGGACTGAATTTTCGGCTCTCCCTTGACACCATTTGCGAGTATGGTATTGAGGAAACGATGATAATCCGTCGGAAGGGGACGATAAATGGCTGACACGTGTAAGAGCGAGCCATATCTCTTGCACGTTAAAGACACCCTTGTAGATTTCGAAAAAGAGCAGGTTAATGCCGCTACAAGGCAGCACTCGCACCCGCAAAGTGGAAAGGGATTAATATAAGTTGCAAAACTTGTTTTCCAATCAACTATATATAAATATGTTTAAATTGAATACCAAGATATTTTGCTTTATTTTTACTTACCAGTATCAGTTTATCGAGGTTTTTAATTCCGTATGTGTGCTGTTGATGAGCCGATGCTAGTCTAGTTAAACTCATAATAAGTACTAGGTTTAAAAGTTTAGTACGGTGGACCCATGATTCGTCTTCATAAGACACATCATTCATACTCGAATAAAAATGGCTGAGAAGTATAACTAGGTACGAAGATGAAGAACTTTGTTGACGACACAAAATTCTGAAAGGTTTTACCAAATACTACTACTACTACGGTTATCTATTTTTGAAATAGAAAAACATAATGTGCACATGCACGAACAGAAGATATGTAAATGCAATTATACATTATGCCATTGAAAATGGTGATGTGACAATTTGAATGTTAAAATCATCACATTGTCATAGCTTTTGGTCTGAAGTACATCCGTGTCAATATTGCTAAAAAGGTGAGAGGTCAACGAGTACTCGGGTACTCGAGTATCGCTCGGTAGCACCGAGTATCGAGTACAAAAATAATACTCGACTTATCAGTTTCCTGTTAGAATTATGTTGCTTTCTTAAGCTTAAATGAAAATATTGTATTGAGAGCGCCTCCCGGGTAATTAAATATCAATAAACATAAATTAAAATAAAAAAATGATTCGAGTGATTGCGTTAAACTGTCATTTAAAATTCCTTTACAAATGTAAATAGAGTAAGGCTATAAACAAGAGCACTTGTATAAGGCTTACACTTTTAGCTTATCCTAGTCATTCCCCAACCTTTGTACCGTCAGTGCATATATTTTTTTCAGCAGAACTTTTACCTTCCTAACAAAGTTGAGAAATCACCTCGTAATATTATTAAATACAATTACTCGAGTATCGCTCGGTAAATCCAACGAGTAATCGATTAGTAAATCTTTACCGAGTTGACATACCTAATAAAAAGGTCAAGATATGAAGCTGCCTTTCTACTTTCGGTAGTATATTTAATATCAAGTTCACTTTGATACAAGCGATGTAAGGCTGTCCCTTTGGTATCTTTCGTCCCTCTTTTCTATAAGTTTTATGCTTTAAGTAGTGTTGTAGAACTGTAATTATCCATTGGAATACCAACCATAATGTAGAACCACCAAACTCAGCAAATATGTTGTGAATATCATCGTCGGTGTAATTGTTGTTTGAATGAGGGCAACAGTAGTATACCGATGTTCAAAGGTCATAAATCGATTTAGAAAAAACAAACCTGGGTTACAAACTAAAACCGAGGTAAACACATCCACTATAAGAGGAAACAACGAACAATAGAAACACTGAAGAGAGCCCAAAAAAGCTAACATACATAGAAACGAACTATTTGATAACAGGTGTCATATTCCTGACTTTGTACAGGACATTTTAATAATAAAACAATGGTGGGTTTAACATTGTTAAATGGCTAGCAAAACATCCCGCTTTAAAATAATGTCAAAACAATTACTGAAATGACAACACTACGTGACAGAAAGAAATACAACACACACGCACGCAATTAGTGTGGGAATAGATATACTCTTCAATTCAGCAGACCCTATGTTAAATGATTATTTAAACTAAACATAAAATCATACTGACTTTTACTTTATCAGGATTAGCTTTTATTGGCTCCTTATGTAGACCTAACGGAGATAGTGTTTCTATAGTAGAAGACAATGGTGGATTTCAGAATGTTGGTACTGCTGCACACGAACTAGGACATAGGTATATAAAAAAAACAATTCAGAGCTAAAATGTCAATTCCAAATGGAGAAGTCCACAAAAACTGACAAAAATCAAACGCAATCAATTTATAAAATTAAGATATGTGCCAACAAGTGGGTTTCATCTAAATAGTTCATATTAACATATTTAATGGAGCTCATACATTTCAAATTTTGGTTGCAACTTTGGTCAGACATAATTTTCAACTTCCCTTAAATGTTATTTTGCTAAATATGTATTTATGTGTAAGTAGTTTTTGAAAAAAAGTGAGCCAAAAGAGCGTATTGAATAGAACAAATTAAAGATATTGTGCATTTATTTACATAAAGACTGTTACTCAAGTGCCATGAAATCAAATTATTCACACAGAAAAAAACAAAAGATCATCAATCAACGAAAATTTTAACTTACACAAAATTCCCAAGTACTTTTTAAGGTAGCACAATACAAAGATTTTTCATCCCCAATCAGACATCTTTAAACTGGTGTAATTCCACTCATCTTTCTTTAAATATTATAAATGAGGTACCAAAAGAAAGAAGAAGGACCAATCTTTCAAATTGTGATAGTTTCATTGTGACATAATTATTACATCATAAATTGTTATGTAATTAGTTGCCATATTGTGATGTCTATACTTGAATGAATTTAGCTTCTTTGTTATTCATAGCATCCCAAAATATTTTATAGATTCGTGCACAACACAGTTTGACCTCCAAAACTGTGTCTCAGATTTTTCCTATTGTATTTCATTCTCTCATAAATCTTCAATGAAGTTTGCAACATCAATTCATAAGAGACCACTAAATTCAATTGAGTATAAAATTTGTTCTATTGATGTTTTTGGAAATCTGAGACACAGTTTTGGAGGTCAAGCTGTGTTGTACAAGAATATATAAAATATTTTGGGATGCTATGAAAAACAAAGAAGCTAAATTCATTCAAGTGTGGACATCATAATATAGCAACTAATTACATAATAATTAATTATGTAATAATTATGTCATAATGAAATTATCACAATTTGAAAGATTAATTTTTTCTTCTTTCTTTTGGTACCTCATTTATAAAATATAAAGAAGGATGAAATGAATTACATCAGTTTAAAGTTGTCTGATTGGGAGTAACAAAATCTTTGTATTGTGCTACCTTAAGTATGTTATTCCCGATTACAGAATAATTTTCATTGGTAAATGTTTGTGCCAATTGTGGTTATTTGAAAGAAGAAACCGACTCACAATTGACAAAATCAATAGCAAAGAAACATCTCTTTTATTACTGTTCTCATCTTTCTATTCTTAATATTGGTAATACTGAAGACTTAGTATTCATAGTAAACAAAAGTTGTTATCATTTAACTTTGAAGTCTTGGTGCCTTGCATGATGGTGAGAAAAATGAATGCCAGTCATCTGACAGATATGTTATGGCGACATCTACAAATCAGACTATCCCAGTAGAGAAAAGAATAAACCAATGGCAGTTTTCACGGTGCTCTGTTGAATATTTCCGTAGTTTTATTTCTGATTTAATGAGGTATGTAATAAAATGTGTGATAACAGTATTTAACTTTCAAGTTTGGCGTTAGAAAGGTTAAAAGTGTAGAATTAAGGAGACAAGAACGTTATAGATTGGAAAGATCGCCTTACCTAGTTCAGGATGCTGCTTATCTTCTCTTTGTCTTATTCCTTGTGCATATATGAGTAAATTGAATATGTTTGTTGTTTCTTTGACACATTCACCGTTTTAATTATCAATTGTACTATCTATCACATGTTTTGTTTTATACGTATCGCTACTTACAAGGCTTTCATAAGCCGGTGATAACAACTATATACAAGTAGCAGCTTTTGAATTATATCGAAGCACATAACACTCAATAGTTGAAAGACATTATGACAATGTAAAGTATCATGAGTATGACTTGTATGACAGATAATTACATCAAAATTTCTAAGAAAAAAGTTTGAAATGTCCATGTGGCAAAATTAAAACTTTAGTGTTATTACAAGAGATTCTAGGACAAGTTTTATAAAATTTGGCCCAGTGTTTACAGGCACTGAATAATTTTTGGAGTTATTCATTATTGCAGCAAAGGTGCTACTTGCTTGACAGAAAGTTTTAAAGATGCTCGAGTTGTGGACTCGAAAAATATGCCAGGACAAGTTTTTACTCCAAACCAGCAATGTCAGCAGATATGGGGAAATCAGTCTTACATTTGTCAGGTATAATGATTTATACAATAGTAAAAGATTATGAGAGACCTAAAACAAAACCGCAAACAGCTTATCAGAAAGAGAAAAATTAAAAATGGAAAATAAAAAGCTGTCATAACAGACAAGTAAAAACATTGATCACAAAAGCAATAGATAGAAACTTATCTAAAAGTGAAGTTTTTTTGTTGTTGTTATTTTGTTATTTTTCATAATGAAACATGTGAAATTACATACTACAGTATCAAATACAAATAATAACACTTGTAAAGTGACCAAGTCATAAAGATATCATAAATAAAGGTATAACTATTACAATTGATTTTGTTAATCAAAAGCTACTTCAACAAATGCCACTCTAAAAGTGAAGTTGGCTCCATAAAAAAAGAAAATGCCAATAGATTATGGGACAGGATGGAATATCCTACTTTTGGTCTAAGCCTGTCAAAAGAATTGTACATAAATACCATATGCATTCTTGTTTTCAATTTAATTAAGTTTATTTTCAAGAAAAAAATACATTTGATTTTACGGGTTAGGTACATTTGTGTAGTTAATTTTACATGTGGGTTTGAGATATGATCTGTAAGTTAAGTATGTGGTTTCAAATAAAAAAGGTTTCTCCATTGCATATTCATTGCACTGGTATATTTAAAAAGAATGCGGAGAGTATCTAAACTTAATTTTTCGATAGATATCACAAGACTCCGTATGTTTACAGTAATAACTTAACTATACATCATACGTTTCTTGTTTATTTACATGCAGGGTACAGAGTTTGGAAATGCCAGTAGTATATGTACCTCTATGTACTGCCTTGATCCAAGTACAGATAACGATTGTGTACTACAAACAGCGGTGAGAGGAACATCATGTGGATTCAGAAAGGTAAACATCTCTTTAGCTTCGAATACAGTTTCAACTGAAACTCTTGTAATATTACTTACAAAATAACACAACAGACATTTTACTTCTCCCTTCACTATCTATAATTCCAAAACATCGACTTCTCTTTATATTATGCATTCAATATCTATATTTGAAAAAATCTATTCGAAAAACAAATAAAAAACAATTTGAATAAATAGAAAGCTGATCTGTAAAATGATACAAGAGGAATGTGAAAGTCATACTATTATCTTCCTTTATAAAGCTTTTGATAATAAAGTTAGTATAATTTTTTTTCATTGTTGTTTCGTTTTGTCCTAACTTTAGCACGTCGGATGGACACTTAGTCAATATAAGACTCACAGAAAATATGTTGTACTAATTTATTTTCTTATTAGCCAGAACTTGTCATGCACTAGAATTATCCGGCAGTGTCATCGAAGATTTATTTTGCACGTTTCAATTAAATAACACTCTTCAATGAAGCTCGAATCAAAATTGTTGGGAGTAAAATTATATACCAAGTTAAAGAGCATTAAACCCAAAATTAAGAAGTTTGGTAAAATTTGGCGCAGTAGTTTCAGAGGAGAGTTTTGGAGAGAAAAAAACAGACGACGAACGGCAAGAGATAGGACCATTCACACTGGCATTTTAGCCAGGTAAGCTCAAATGAAGTAACAGCTTTTAATAAATAAATTTTGTTTCCTTTTTTCAGTGGTGTGTTGAAGGCCGTTGTATTTACTCTGATGATGCACCAGAAAAAGATGGTAATTGACATACACATAAGAATACTTTTTATAATCAACCAATAGCTGGTTTCTTATATTTCGCCTCTTTTTAACGTTTGAAATGCTGTCTTAATCTTCCAGTTAAAATTTTTATAAGTTTGTAAGCAGTCCTGTATTATAAAAATAATAAAAGCTGTGAAAAAAACATTTCAAACAACATTTATAAACAAGACATTTTGCTTTCCCATCATTGATTTATAACAAATTTGGGTTGAAAGATTTTTAAAGATTCTTTTTGTTTTAAATGATGACAATATATGTATATTAATTTCTGTTACACAAATCCAGTATCATGTAGTGTGTAAATAAACTCATTTCAGATACAAAAACTTGAATTGTGTACGCAAGATGCCAATTTCGTCGTAAAGACTCTCAGTGGCGCTAGAATAAAAAAAAAACGTCCTTAAATTCTGAAAGGTTTTGCCAAAAAATCTTTGAGTACAAAATCTTAAGTATTATGAAAAATTAAATGTTTTTTTTCTAAAAATTTATTGATTTACAATGTAACCTGTCTAAACTTAACCTCTTCGGGATTTAATATTTTGTTAGTTTTAGGGAGCTGTTACAAAACGTATAATAATTTGATATGACTTGGCTTATGAACATGGAAAGTTAAGCCAGGTTTTCGGTTTATGCAAGATTCGGTCAAGACAGGTTTCACTGTAACACGTATCTTCGTAATTTTAGATAAATGCCCACATGGTGATCAGCCTGGCGTAGCATTTGTTGGACAAACATGTGAGGCTCTTGTGAGTACGACACCTGCATATTGTTATCAAGAGAAGGTCAGAAGCAGGTGTTGTGCCTCATGTGCCAAGCTTTTTACCTGGCAAGCAGGTAAGAAAATTGTTAATATTATTGTGAGAGTATTTATGACAACTTTTACAATATAATAAACAAGCCGGGTAAACATGATCAATTGAGTCTCAAGTTTCAATTATTTTTAGTCAAAGTCTTAAGGGTTTTTAATTAGTTGTCTCTGCGACTGGACATATGATTTAAGCATTCCTATTTGAACTTTCCTGAACTTGATCATTATCAATTGTAATAAATGTATTCGTCCAAAGCTTTCGTGCTTTAATTTTGGCTGTTCTTATGTACCCTACCAATTTTACAGATTTCAATATTTAAATTATTGAAGTGTTTGGTTTGTTTAACTTATTTAACTATTAAGTTTGATGTATGATTGATTGATTAATTGATTTTTTAGTGTTTTAACGTCATTTTTGAGCACCGCATTTAGGCTACATCGTGGCGGATAGTTTTTATAGGTGGAGGATGCCGCAGTGTCGGAAGAAAACCATCAACCTTCGACAATCCTGGTCAATTTAAAGTTTGACGTATGCAAAAGTACTGTTTGGTATACTTGCATACATGTGTTTAGATATAAAATAATAGATAAACTCTGAAGAAATTTTCTTTTATCAGTTATCAATACATTTAGATTGATTATCAAAAAGGTGTATTCCTTCTATGCAACATAACTTTATAACTGATAAAATTTTGAAATAGGGCTATGATTAACTTTTTCAACACGATGGATGTTTCATTTTTTTTCCTTTTCATCAGGTTGTGAGTATGGGGATAGAGTAAAGGGTTGTCAACCATGGCACTGCACAATTGCCACCCAAGACCGTGACTTGAAGTCAGAGTGTTGTTCTACATGTAAAACGGGAATACCTATCCCAGTGACACAGAGACCTACATACACAATCAGTCCCTACACTACAAAGGCTCCACCAGTAGCTCCTAAATTGGACCACTGTGAGGATATTGCTACTATCAATGGATACATGTGTGAAAAATTCATCGAAAAATATGGCAGACATGTGTGTTACGATAGCGTAGTTAATTCCCATTGTTGTCAGTCTTGCACGAGAACACAGACTGAACCTACACGTGAGTGCTATTTTCAAATATAGATATAGCTACTGTATCTAAATACTTTTTGTTACTCAGCAGTTAATTTAAATATTATTGAAATAATAAATGTTTTCGTGATATTTGAGAATTGATATAAATAGAATTTCGGGACTACTATATGACAACTTAAGTGCATACATATCAATTTCCTAAATATATACTTATATTCCGTTACTGTAGTTTGCCAGGAAAACCAAAACTAAAAACATTTGTCATTGATATACATAGATAGAAGAGATACCAAATGGTCATTCAAACTGAAAACTGACAATGTCATCGCAAAAAAAACCTGAAAACGACGAAAAAACATACAACAGTACAAAAAACAGACCATAGAAAAATAAAATTAAGAGTCCTACGAAAACCCGGGTTATCGCCAGTGATAAATATAGTTTTTATTTTAAATAAAAGAAAATATGGTTTTGACTCAATAAAAATTGTTATAACTTTCATATTTCAGATTGCATGTATGGTGACAAAAATCCTTCATTGTGCCAACATCATGCAGAAAATCAGACATCAGTTTGTGGTGCTTTAAAAGATTACTGTTGTCATTCATGTGGGTTTACCTTAGGATTGAACTCAGGGTCATCCATAGTTACATGGACAATTTTGTCCATGGCAACTAGTTTAATAGCTTTAATAAATCTTTATTTTTAAACTAATTTTAAACCTACTGTAACAGTGCCAAAAATGTTTTGCTTTTTAGTTTAAACAGACTGCTAGTCATTTTTATTTGTTTTAAAAAGTTGTTACCTTATATTGTATATTTTTGTTTACATCTTAACAGATTGATGTAAGTTTGTTGGTCAGTAATATATACTACAAGTATACAGATATTCTTGAATTCAGTTGTTATCAATAATGCAATTAGAGTATAACACTTGTTGACAATGGCCGCTGTACCTAAGGCAAACAGCAATCAAGTCATTGTAAAACATAGGTTGTTTGAAATCAGTATTATCAGACTATATGCCATAATAGAAAATAAAACCACATTATCGCCCTCCTTTCATTTTAATGCACTTAGTTATCTTATCTGAGATGATTTAAGCTACAGTACAGCCACCACAAGTGGAAGTTTCTTAGCTTTTTGTATATGGATATACGAAGATATGGTATGAGTGCCAATGAATAAACTCTCAATCCAAGTCATAATTTGTAAAAGAAAACCATTATAGGTCAAAATACAGTCTTCAACACTGAGCATTGGCTCACATCGCACAGCAAGCATAAAGTGCCCCAAAAATGACCAGAATAGTCTTTTATCCTTTGGTCTGTCTTTCTTTCATATCTTGTCCCCTTTGTTATCTTTTGACTTCTTGATTACCAAGATTCAGCATAAGTTATATTAGAGTAAAATGGAATAATTAATTATGTGATTTTATAGTGTCTACCATGAAACGGCCATTAGAGTCCTGGGATATATATGAAGCAAGTGTACAAAATTCTGAAGTTTACTTGAAAATTTGCAGAAAAAATCTAAATCTATTTCAACTGCATTTTTTTATATATAGAATGCTTTTATATATAGGTATTTTTCTTAACACTAAAAGATAATCTATATAAATTATGAGCTAATAGAGCATTTGTTGAGTCAAGTTCAATTTCGTCTGATTTTTAATATTTTTGGTCTGCATTGTAATTCATCATAAATAATTTTTATGTATTTTATTTCATCATTATCTCTACACTTGAATGTTATCCAAGTTATAAAGTTCATTGTTAAGTTTTATCTCTGTGAAGAAGAAAAAATCAATTCATCATGCATCTTTTTTAAGAAAAAAGGCAGGTATTTTGTCTATAAGTAAAAAGAAAATAAAAAAGCAGAACAATTTTTTTTAACAAAAAATTTACACTTTCTAAAAGCATGTTCATTCTAGAAATGTATGCATACTTTAAAAAAAAAGAAATAAAAGGCCCAATTGGTGAAAACAATGTACAAAATTAAAGTTGTGTGGTAATTTTTGAAGTTCTACAAATACACTAGAAATTATGCATTTTGTTATGTGGAGAAGTTAGGAAAAACGCTATATTGACCACAATTTGTACACGTTTATATGTTTTAATGGACTCTGTTTTAACCAAATAATTTATACAATGCAGTCAGATCACAGAATTAAAAAAATGGGATTAGTTGTAAAAACTTTTATGAAAAATAATTAAAATTTATCTTATGCAGGTCAGTTCTAGTCCAGTAGCTTTAAATGGCTATTTTAAACAGTCGCTAACGCTAAAATTGATGGATAATTCTTACACTAAAGGAAATTCATATCATAAATATTCCTTCCTTGAAAATGCTTTTTTCAGTTTTTATTTTTTCTTACTTTTAAAGGCAATTTTTTGTAATATCAATCCTATTAAAATATCATTTTATAAATGAAAAAGAATGACACTAGAATTCATTGTGATTGCAGGATGATTGATAAAAAATGTCTTTTCTACAAATATAATTTCTAAAAAATTCCTACTTTACAAAAAATCTGACAATGAAACAAAAATATTTAAAAAAAAACAAAACAAAAAAAAATCAATAATTAAGAAACTTATTGTTTATTGCTTTTTTTTTTACAATGTTTAACTTATTGTAAGTTTTGTTTTCATTTGCAACAAGACTTTATTTATCTGTTCTTCTTCAGTTTATATTTTGGTAATTTTGAGTGACATATTTAAAGTATGTTAAATGTTTAATAGTCATAATGTACATCATTAAAAGTCATTTCTATCAATCTGTTATTTTTCTATCATTATGAATCATATAAAAATTGAAAAATGAATAAATATGTTTAAAAAATGTCTAGTTTATTGTAATTTCAATGTTATTTAAAATCATTATGGAGACTCACAAAAGAGTTGTGTCTTTACCAATCATATCACATATTCTTATTTTTTTATATTACAAGTTGAATGGAGAACTATATATAGAAATAAGAAACTGTGAGTGCAAAATATACTACTCTCCAGCGAACTCATAATGTGTAAAAAGTAAACAATTATCAGCCTTCAACAGAGAGCATTGACTCACACTGAACATCAAGTTATTAAGAACCCCAAAATGACTAGTGTGGAACAATTTGAACAGGAAAACCAACCGTCTAATCTATATAAAAAACGAGAAACAGAAATACTTATGAACCACATTACCAAACGAAAACCACTAAACAACAGGTTCTTGACAAATGCAGCGGGTTTAATTAAGCTTCAATAAATCTGACTTTTTTTCTAAATTTTGAAGCACACATGAAGAATGAGAGAACCTAGAATTTTACCAAACTTGTAAATTGAAAATTTTTAGGATCAGCATAGTCACCTGTATTTGGGAGAGGAGGAAGCTTGCTGATCTGATTGCCTTATACCCTTTTATACTTTTATTCATATGCACTCTTTTAACAGCATTTGTAGATACAAATTTCCTTAGCATAGTTCTGAAATATAAAAATGCCTTCTATATCATAATGCACATCTACCACATTATCAAGTTTTGTAAATGATAAAGAAGAATTAGAAATTATTTTTATTTAATATCATGACTTCTTTGACATTTTCCTCATCTGCCAATTGTCAAATTTACTGAATGCCGCACTCAACAATTCCTCCATATGACCAGTGAGCTGAAAGATAAAAACAAGTATTAAAAATAAAAATAGGATTTCTCTAATTCTTACCAAATCTGTACTTTTAAAAAACATTGATTATTATTCTTTGAATCAATGGGATGTTTGTTAGAATCAGTTCTTTATTGGTCAAAATTCAACATTCCTGATGGTGTCACATATTTTGCTGATCATTAAAGAAGATAGATAAGATTTGTCTACATGAAGTCTTAACTCATTAAAAAAAATGTATATTGACACTTTTTACAGAAAACTTAACACAAAAACTGAATTCAATAAACAATAGAGCTATCAGTCACTTATGAAACCTCGATTAATGTTTTTGGTAATCAGGAAGTTAAATAGAGAAGCATCAGAAATGCCTAACACCATCAAGCATAATCACATTAAGCTCTTATTAAACAGTCTGAAGAAAATGCGAAAAAGTTTTTTGTAGTAAACATATCCATGGATGGATTCCTTAAATCACTTACATTCAATGCATAATGGTACTGTTGTATACTTTCTTTCAAAGGTTGCAATTTTGCCATCTGAAATTTCTCAAGTGTGCTTTTCATTCGAACAACCTGAAATTATGAGGATCAGTATGATTACCTGTATAAATTGTAAGAAAATTCAAACACTATCCACCTGTCACCTCTGTATAATTAGAAGAACAATTGAAGCTCATTGTGTAGAACATGGATTATTCAAAAGGAGTCTGTACATCATACTTTATTATAGTTTTAAACTTTATAAATGTATTCATTATGAAGCAACTTATTGTCAATCAGTTCTGGTTATTATTACATCAGCAAATGAAGGACTTACCTTCAGATTTGTGAAGGTGTGTTTCATAACAATAAAAACCAAGGCTCACCAAATGTCTTTCAAAATGAGTTTATTCATTCTTAAATTACAATGACTTCTATAAACATGTTTTTCATGGTTTTTAGAATAAGTCAGGCCCTTGGTATTTTCTTGTGAATTGTTTAATATTTTTTCAAGACTGATCCCTTCCATGCTGACTTTAAGGTTTGATTTTTGCTCATTGTTGTAGGCTGTACAGTGCTCTATAGCTTTTAACATTTTTGTCCTCTGATATCTGGTATATTATTATCTCGTGGGAATTATACTACATCTCCTTACTTCTATATCTATGCTTTACGACACAACAGTTTTTAGCGTCTTGCATGTTTTTATTTCATTTTGGTTTCATTTATATGTTTTGGAGATTGGTGTGATGTCTATTTTCGATGAACTAGTATACATTTTTGTTAAGAGACGAGCTGAAGCCAGCCTCCGGGTGGGAGATTTTTTCACTCTCTTGAAGACCCCTTGGTGGCATTTGCCTCTTTTCTGCTGATTAGTTGGGTTGCTGTCTCTTTGTCAACCAGCACAAAAATTGAATCATCAAGAGTTGAAATAGACACAATTTTCATTGCTTTTAGATTTTCTCCACATTATGACAACAAATTTCACAGTTTTCTTTAATTAGACTCTTTAACTAAAACTTAAACATTAAGTTTGTAATGTCTATTATATTAAGCCAAAAGAGTGCAAACAAATACATGAAATGAAGTGTATAAACATGTGAAGCATGCATTGAAATTGTCAGACACATACGACAGATTTTTTTTTTTACGTGGTACCAATTTTCATGGATTTAGATAAAAATGATATTTTTGTAGATACTTGATTTCTTGTTTCTTTTTTCAAGTAAAGTAAGTCCTTATACACCCCTCTAGACAGTAAAGTAAGTCCTCATACACCCCTCTAGACAGTAAAGTAAGTCCTCATACACCCCTCTAGACAGTAAAGTAAGTCCTCATACACCCCTCTAGACAAATACCTGCAGGTTTATGTGTATCCATGAAAATTGGTATCCAAAGATTAATAATGAAGCAACAGTATATTGTTACTGAACTGATTCCCACAACTACCTTTTCTTCTAATGATTTACTCTGTACAGGGAAACAGGCCCAGAAATGCCGTAATAATTCAAGTAATGCATTATATTGTGTTTTTAATTCTTCTTGCATTTCTTCTGGCACCATATCTGTAAAAACAATATGAAAAGAGTTTCTTGTAAAAACCAATTTTCTTGTAGTCATGGTAATTATAATTATAATGTTAAATGCATAAAACATACGTTACAGTATATTTGTCAGCCTATTTTCAAGGGATAACTTTCTCCATAGCTAAGAAATATATAATTCCACGAAAATTGTTTATTTAAAATTCTAATTCATGGAATAAACAAGAATGTGTCCAAAGTTCATGGATGCCCCACTCGCACTATCCTTTTGCATGTTCCATGGACCGTGAAATTGGGTAATAATCTAATTTGGCATTAAAATTAGAAAGATTATACTATAGGGAACATATGTACTAAGTTTCAAGTTGATTGATCAAAAACTACCTTGACCAAAAACTTTAGCTGAAACTTCCACTTTCATTTTCTATGTTCAGTGGACCGTGAAATTGAAGTCAAAAGTCTAATTTGGCTTAAAAATTAGAAAGATCATATCATAAGCAACAAGTGTACTAAGTTTCAAGTTGATTGGACTTCAGCTTCATCAAAAACTACCTTGACCAAAAACTTTAACCTGAACGAACGGACGCACAGACGGACGAACAGAACCACAGACGAACGAATGGAGCCACAGACCAGAAAACATAATGCCCCTCTACTATCGTAGGTGGGGCATAAAAAGAGGAAGGATAGAATATTAGCTTGATGGAAGAATAGGGTATGTTGGAAAAAGACAGATCCTAACCATTGTTATAGATCATCTAAAGAGTTAAAGGAGAGAGAAATATATAAAGGGACATAAATTATAAAATTCATCGGTGAGTTTATGACATCCCTTTTTCATTATATATATTTTAAGCTTCTTAACGATATAGATTATTCTATTAAATATAAAAATCAGAGGATGTGGTATAATTGCCTGTTTTTTTCCAGAATTGATTGGATTTTGTGTTTTAAACCATTATCAGCACTATTGACTATATCATGTCAGCCAGATTTTAATGATGGAGGCTGGAATGCCTGGAGAGAATCCAAACTTTTGGCAAGAAAACTGGCAATTCCCACTTCCCTCCCCCTCAATTCCCAGTCCCCCCCTGAACTCACATTTCTCTCCCCCTCATTCCCAGGTTCCCTTAACCCTGTCCACCCCCTCTAAAATGTCAAGCAACTATAATGTTTAAATATCAATTCCTATTGGTTGTGAGAAATTAGAATAAAATAAGTTAGATATATTCCAGTTGGTTCTTGTATTATATGAAACGACTTCCTGTTGGTTGGTGTTGAGATACATGGTACATTCCTCTTGGTCATGGGGGTACTTAAAAAATGCCTTCCAACTCTAGTACCTCCTTTTTAATGGAATAGCCTTAATCTATTAAGATTAGAGTCAAATGCTCTTGCCACATGAAGGGGTTTGAACTCACAAGTTCAGCTTTTCAATTGACACGCTAGACTTCTAAGTTCAATCAGCCACTAAAGCCCTGAAACTGTTTTAGATGAATGCTTTATGAACAAAGACCAAACTGACTTATTCATGTTATTTAACACATTACTTATTTACAAGCTATGGTTATCTTCCTCAGTCTATAGATGCCTAACCCCATATGGTGCTGACAGTATGATACTTACTGAACACAGGGCATCAGATATAAATTCCTCATTATGACCAGACAATATGACTAAAAAATATGCAGGGTATATGTCAATGGAGACAGCAACTGGTATCATAAATAATCAAAGAACATCTAAAAGTCAGCCTCTAAAAGCCTGCATGTTTGTTCATAAAGCACAGGGGAAAAAAAACTGCTTAGACTGGATTTTATGTTAAACAGAAGTTCAGGTATCAGTTTTCTATAGTTTCTTTGGTTTTCAATCAGTAATATTTAAGGTAAATTTACAATTTTTTTATTCTTTTTAAAAAACACAAATATACTGTTATCCTTTACTACAAAGCCTCTAGTCCAATATATATGATAATGCAGTATGATGTAGATTATTTAACCTTTAATGAAAACTAATTAGTATCAATGTAATATGAGTGTTTAGTTTGTCATAGATCATGTAGATTGAACTTTCTAAAATCCAATCGACATACCTTTGAGACAGTCATTCTTTACCTTAACGACATGAATTTGTGTAACTTTACCCTAACAAAATCAATTTAAGTTATACTAACGTTGCAATTGTTGTTGACTAGTTCCGTGCATTAGACTGCCCCCTGGTGACAATTCTCCCAGTACGCTGACAGCCGTTCCACTAGAGACAACCTTAAATTATGTACAAATAAAGTAAATATTTATATTAGCACATTTTGATTTTAATAGATATTCTAAACCCCAAAATTGTCATTTCAATTGATATTTAACTCATCTGAATGTATATGCATATAATATTTTTTCCTCTCCAAGCTTTAGGAAATGAGCATTCCTGCCTAATGATGTTTAATATAGAATTATCTTAACACTACAGAACTGACAATTAATTTGATTGTGAATGAAAAATAAAATTTTGCTCTTAACATTGAATACAATCACCATCTTGCAGGTGTACTTTTTTTTTATTTGTGCAATATGAAGAGCATTAATTTTAAGCATTTCTTCAAAAAAGAGAGGATTTTTTTTGTTTTAAAATTTTCAGATATGAATAACCAGGTTTGCATTACTGACTGCAATTTAAAGCATGTCTATCAATCAGTTCACATTATTTCTTTTAAACTTTACAAGATGAATAAGGAAAATTTCAAATTACTTACTCCAATCATGAATCTCTTTCAGGAATAGCTGACATTTTTTTCTTTTAAACTTTTTAATACAGATTTAAAAGTTGTCAAATGATTGACTAAAATGACAAGCTTTTTTTCAAATAGAGTGGGCATTTGTTTTCTAACCTTTCAATATAAACTTCAAGATGACTGACTCCATTTTCAACTTCTTTGTAAAACAGAGCTAATGCTTTTCTTCTGGACTTTTTGATATATACAATGAAATTTAAATAACTGACTTCAATTGCACAGATTTCTTTCAACCAATCAACATTTGATATTTACCTGAGATATAGGGTCATTCTATCATGTCTATCAACCAATCACAATTGATCATGACCTGAAATAGGGTCATTCTATCAACCAATCAGCATTGATATTTAGCTGAGATAGGGTCATTCTATCAACCAATCACAATTGAGAATGACCTGAAATAGGGTCATTCTATCAACCAATCAGCATTGATAATTACCTGAGATAGGGTCAAAACCCAATTATGCATTTCCTGCGTAACATTTTGTGTCGCTGCTATCACATCTTCACTTGTTGTATATTTAGTTGTCATGACAGGAGTAGGTCCATGTAAATATCCCTCCATTTTATGTAATCTCAAATTTACACTAGAAGTTTCACTGGTGTCTTTAAGGTCAGAATAATTTATTTTTTCCTGCATTTTGGCTTTTTTAGTCACAGGTTCACAAGAATCTTTTGAAGAATGAGCACCGTTGGAATTATTTGAGTTTCCGTTAGTCAATGTTGAGTTACTTGTTCCTGAGCTTCCAAGAGATTTAGTTGATTCACTATTTATATCACAAGCTTTTAAAACCATTGTTGAATGGTGATTAAATCTTCGTATCATTGTTAAATTTGCGTGATTTGTACTAAAGGACTTTTGATCACTTGATGAACCACCATATCCCTACAATATAAAATACGTTAGCAGGTGCATTTACATATGGTACAATTTGCCATCTTTCTTTAAATATATAATGTTGTTTTTAATATAAATTGCACCGTGTGAATACTGATATCTTTTAGTTAATCCAAATGAAAAGAGTATCTTTTGAACAAATTCTGTACAATTTATCTGCATATTCCTGTGAAAATGCAATTGCACTGTGTGAATACTTAAATCAGATGTCTTTTGATTAATTGAAATGCAAATCATATCTTTTGAACAAATTCTGTACGATTTATCTGCATATTACTTTGAAAATGTTTACAAACATTAGCTAAAATCAAAATCATGATCGATAAATATTACACATTTATACCTCTTTTTTTTAATGATTGTTTCATTGTATTTATTTTTATGGAACTTTAATTAATGCAATACAAACATATAAATATAAAAATGTCAATAAGACAGCAATTAAATGATATAAGATTACTGTAGATTCAATTTTTTTCGTTGGATACCAGTTTTCGTTGATTTCGTGGTTACCAAGGAACCACGAATTCTAATGTACAACAAATTATAAATATCCTTTAGTTAAGAAGGTATGAATACTTTGGCAAAACAGCGAAATCAAATATCTACGAAAATTCAAGTTTTTCTCAATCCACGAACATTGGGCCCCACCGATGTACTACTGTGGATTCATTATTATTTGTTGGATACCAATTGTCAGGGATTTCTTGTTTACCTGGGAACCACAATAAATGCAAATTTTCCTCAATCCACAGTCCTCTCTAAAAAAAAATATCTATCTAATGTTGTAAAGTTACTTATGACTAATAAAATCAATCAATCCAGATGTCCATATCCAATGTTGGATAAATTGCAAAACTATCAAAAAACTTAACCGTTGAAAAAATTTCCAACTTTACCATGTTAAGGATGTTCGCTAATCTTGTTATTGGAATTTTGTCAGATGTTCCGAACTCTGTGGTTTTATCTATGTATTGCCAAATTTTAACCCCTAAACCCAACTTTTGTTTTCAATTTTTCTTTATATAGTTTTAACAAGAATGTGTCCAAAGTACACGGATGCCCCACTCGCACTATCATTTTCCATGTTCAATGGACCGTGAAAATGGGTAAAAAATATAATTAGGCATTAAAATTAAAAAGATCATATCATAGGGAACATTTGTACTAAGTTTAAAGTTGATTGGACTTCAACTTCATCAAAAACTACCTTGACCAAAAACTTTAACCTGAAAATCGCACTTTCATTTTCTATGTTCAATGGACCGTGAATTAGGGGTCAAAAGTTTAATTTGTCTTAATATTAGAAAGATCATATCATAAGGAACATATGTACTAAGTTTCAAGTTGATTGGACTTCAGCTTCATTAAAAACTACCTTGACCAAAAACTTTAACCTGAGGCGGGACAGACGGACGAACGAACAGACGGACAGACAGACGGACGGACGAACGGACGGACGCACAGACCAGAAAACATAATGCCCCTCTACTATCGTAGGTGGGGCATAAAAAATCCATATTTAAAAGTCTTATAAAATCCTTGTTATTTTCTCATAGTCATAGTTTTTGAAAGAAAAAAGGTTACAATCATAAATGAATTAAAATCTACAGAGAGTCTTTCCCGGCAATTTTTCAATGGCTAAAATCTCAAAGACAAGGACACAGTTTTCATTTTTTTCTGCTAGTTCCATTAATCATATACTATCAATTTATGAGTCTTTTCAAAAAGCTAGTTTTTTTCTTTTGACAAAATACCTACTTCCCCTTGAGACACATCAGCCCCGGCCACCAGATCTATCAATGGATCACTCACGTTCTTCTCAATTTCATCAGAGATTTCTGTAAAAAAAAAAATACATGCAATTTCAAAATACTTCATTTTCGTCATTTATCATCAAAACATTGGTCAATATAACATGATTAACAAAAGGGTGGGATGTTTTTGAGCTAGTGTGACGTCTATTTTTTTTATAGAACTAGTACAGTTTTGTTTAGGTAACAGCTGTACCCTGACTCTGGGTGCAAGATTTTCTCGCTGTGTTGAAGACCCATTGGTGGCCTTCTGCTGTTTTCTGCTCTTAGGTCAGGTTGTCACCTCTTTGATAAATTCACCCCTATATTGTGACATTTTTACCTTTTATGTCTGTTTGTTTTGTTTACACATCCTAGTCAATATAATGGAATTTGATGTGTTGTCATACAAAAGACATGTTTTGCTAGCTTTAAAACCAGCAAACCAGATTTAATCCATCATTTTCTACATAAGAAAATGCTGTTACCAAGTCAGGCATACGACAGTTTTTTTCTTCATTTTCCTCAAAGTTCAGTTTTTTGGGATTTTTACTCTTTTTCATTCTCAATTGTATGATATTAAACAACAAACAATTATCAAACTGGACTGCACTTCTATTAACAACTTACCTTTTTCATCATTTTTCGCACAATCTGAGAACATTTCAGCTTTGCTTATATTTGTTCTGTCTCTGTGAAAATAATGTGATTGGAAGAACCGTGTCCAGAATTCACTTTCTGACAACTGATGCGGTACATATTCTAGATGTTTCTTCTTTACTGAAAAATAATCTATATACATAATGTGGATTCATTTTTTTCGTGGGTATCAATTTTCGTGGATTAAGGAAAACTTGCATGTTCGTGGATATTAATTTCGTTGTTTACCTGTACCCACGAAATCAACGAAAATAGTTATCCAACAAAAGAAAAATGAATCCACAGTATATTTGACATACAAATAAAATGCCTTCCTGATTAATTTATATATGTATATAAAAGAATCATAAAATTTTGCAATATATATGAGGTCAAATTAATTAAACCTAGGAATAAGACAACAATTCATTACAGAGTTTATTACACACATCCCGTCCCCTTTCACCAATGTAACCTACTGAATTAAACTTATTACCAGTTTTGTATAAACATGAGCAACATGATGGGTGCCACATATGGAGCAGGATCTGCTTACCCTTCCATAGCACCTGAGATCACCCCTACTTTTTGGTGGGGTTCGTGTTGCCTAGTCTAGTTTTCAATGTTGTGTTTTGTGTACTATTGTTTTATTTGTGGGTCTTTTTCTCCTTTTTAGCCATGGCTTTGTCAATCTATTTTTGACTTATGACTTATGTCCCTCTGGTATATCCCCCCCCCCCCTTTTTAAAATGAGAACTTTATCAAAGCTTGTATTCATCAGGTCAGTCTACTTATCTACTGTTCAATGATTTTTTCATAACTCTTATAGTTCAAATGCTTTTTTTTTTGTAAGGGCTATTCCATTAAAATGTATGTGGGAGGGTAGGAAGGGAAATTAAATTATTGAATGAGGGTAATGAGTCTTTTATATGCTTCTATTACCATTTAAAAAAAATTCTAAAAAATGGTTCTTGGTTGTAGGGATATTTTTTAAATCCCTTCCTACCCTCCCACACATTTTAATTGAATAGCCCTAAAGTAAAAGACTTGTTGATTTCTGTTTCCTTTAACTTGTACCTATACATGTTTCCTCTTCTGAACCATTCACTCTATTTTCCAGATTAAGGCCATATGTAAATTGAAGGGAAATTTATAAGTTATAAAAGTTTTGGTCTAAAACTTGCGTCTTTAGTTTTTCTCTCATGCTTACCCATTGGATATGTTCTAAAAATAGATTCTATAATATCTGTGGTCAGGTTGTATTTCAGACCATTGCAGCCATCTGTCTCTGGTTTAATGTCTGCCTGTAGGAAAATTTAAAAAAAAAATCATATTACAACAAAACTCATAAAAATGTTCAAAGTTTTTTAAATTGTTTAAATCAGGATTACAAATTTCAGCATCATGGTAGTACCCTGATGGTTAAATATCCTAAGCAGAACACTGATTCCTTTTTTTTCAAAATCAACCAATCAGGACAAAGTAGAAGGTATGATAAGGGCAATTACTTTGATTGTGTTTAATATTGTAGCAGCTAGTTTAGCCGCTATATCTTAGATATCTATCTTTGTTGTACAATATGCTATGTAGCTAGCTTGTCAAAATGATGTCATTAGTAATAAAATTTTTAACACCATTTTGGGTTCTCTAATTAGCATGAATTTCTCCAGGCTATCTAGATCTACTTAGCGGCTAGGCTAGCTCAACAATCAATATCCCAAATCTATGTAGTGCTACATAGCAGAGTCTCTACAATATTGAACGCAACCCTGATCAATGAAATTCAAAATTTTATTAAATTCTCAAATAATTTTAATTCTAATGGTTTAATTAATACACAAATAAGTTGATATATATGGTTTCATTTTAGACATTTTAGCAAACAATATTAAATATCATTAAATACAGATATTTCACCTGTTTGAAGAGTGAAAGAGTTGACAGCTAAGTTTTGTACAATTGACATAAAAATTACCAATAAAAACCTGCATGAAAAATTGACTATTCAAATACTTACCAGAAAAGCAGCCGACACTCCTACCACCTGCTTTCCTTCTGATTTTGTAGAAGTTGACTTTGACTGCATCTATAAATAGAGGTAATCTTAAAAATTATTTACTCCTGACCATACATGCCATATTATCGCTCTCAATCGAAATACAGAGCCTGTTTTACCCTTTGCTTACAAAAATCTGACAAAACTGGTCTTCTTTCCATACTTTCTGTTCATATAATTATTACATCAGGCAATGAAATGTAAGCCTTTAAATTTTTGAATGTACCAGCATGTATCATGTGTATCATTACAACAAAACAAGAGGGTAACAGTTCATATAATTATTACATCAGCCAATGAAATGTAAGCCTTAAAATTTTTGAATGTACCAGCATGTATCATGTGTATCATTACAACAAAACAAGAGGGTAACTGTTCATATAATTATTACATCAGCCAATGAAATGTAAGCCTTTAAATTTTTGAATGTTACCCAGCATGTATCATGTGTATCATTACAACAAAACAAGAGGGTAACAAAGGTCTTTAAAACAGAAAGAAGAATAGAGCATCGTCATATAACTGTGGATTCATAATAATTCATATGATACCAATGTTCAAAGGTTCTTAAGGGTTTTGTGGGTACATATGTGAACCATGAATACAAAAGTTCAACGAATGAATTTTTTTTATAGGTTTTGTGTGCACAGATTGGCCAAACCACAAAATCAAAGACCCATGAAAATGCAAGTTTTGTTCAATCCACGAAAATTGATACCCATGAAAGTAAATGAATCCACAGTATTGCCAGGGAAGGGTAGACACAGTATCTAATTAATTGAATAAAAGAATAGTGTGACCATGTGTTCACTTTTAAATATGGAAGAGTCAATGTACTAATTGAAACTTAAGGTATCCGACCCATAATAAAGATTTACGGAAAGATTTCCGGAGTTCACCGAGGTGTCAATTTTTCATAAAAAAGGGGCATAACACAAGAATGGTAAATCTGATGCAAACCGAATTCAAATTCAATCTTTTTTGGTGGTGAAAAGCATTTTGTATAAGTTTGATAACATTTGGTTGTGGCACACTAAAGTATGAGTGGGGAAACGGATTTTTTTTTTAAATTTTCCATTTATAAAAGGACATAACCAAAGAACAATGGAGAATGATGAAACAACCAAATTTGAATTTGGTCTGTTTGGTGACAATAAGTATTGTGAAAAAGATTCATAATATTTGGTAGAGGCAAACTAAAGTTAGAGAACAGAAACCTATTCATGAACGTACAAATGGACTAGCCAAGGTTAACCTTAATGCCTTCTTACCCAGAGGTGGGGCATAAAACCCTCTTTAGCGCTAGATGTAAACATATTTCCAAACAGCACTATGGTTGGTCTGTAAAAGTGTAAGATGAAAAACACATTTTTTTTATACATACCTCAGCTCTTTGAGCCCAGAATTCATCAGAACTCATAACTCCACTGACCACTAAATCCTTATATAACTGAAATATTTCTGGGTTATCCTGTAGTAATCTATAAGTAAATTGCAACATATGTATGAAAAGTGACAATATTTTATGAACAAGCATAGTCTATACTGGCACTGAATAATAGATTGCCAATTCATTTACTGTAAATTCAAAATTATTGCGTGCATTTATTATTGCGATTTTGTCATTTTAGACTTAAATGTGATTTTAATTTTTACAAGTTTTGAGAAAAATCCTGTTTAACTCATATCACAAATGTATCAAATATTTCAAAAGTGAGTTTTAATTATTGCGTTTACAACTCTGTCGCATTTTTCGCAAAAATAAAAAACTCACAATAATTTCTGAATTTACAGAATATATATACATGTATTTATATATTTTTCGTTGTAGAAGGGTCTAAAAACAGCACAAACAACATTTTCCAAAAGATCAAAAAAGTGAAAAAGTATATTTAAACAGAACGCATTTGACTAACAGGTCGAACAACTGATGTTCTGTAACCCTGCTGACTGCCATTGGCGATTGCCAAATAAAATTGATCACAAGATGTAACAAAATGGATCTTAATATAAATTTAATACTAAACAGAAAGAAATTTGAACTTGTGGCCACGATGTTATGCCACAAACATACAGTGTCAATATTTTTTTAGTACACCAGATCTGGATTTCGACAATAAATGTCTCTTCAGTGATGTTAGGGATCGAAACGGTATTTGGAAGACCATATAAAAAGTACCCTCATTTTTAGATAGACGATTGAATTTTAAGAGTCAATATAGGATGAACGGATCATATAAACCAGAGGGAAAATATGATACAAGCCCAAACGAAAAAATATAAACGAGTCTAAATTGAAAACTACGTTCAAACCTATGATCATAGGTTTGAACGTTGTTTTCAATTTAGACTCATTTATATTTATATATTTTGATATACCCCGGTACTGTACACTTATCATGCTTATTATCATTAAAAAAAATTATGTTCAAAGTGCTTTTCTGGATTTACATTCATCATGAATGTTCAAAGTGGAATATTTGAAATCCAAGGATGTAAAAGAACTAAATCCGTTAACATGGTTAAAGGGGCAAAAACCCTATATAACCTAACAGTTCCCTGAAAAATAAGCCAAATCCATCTGTTATGGTCAACAAATAAAATGATGTTACAGTGTTGAATTGTTGTTTTCATTTGTTATGGTCATTTAACCCTTCTAAATTTACGAAGCTCCCTCAATTGTGACACTCATTGTCTCTGATAGTGGCATACAAAAATGTCTTTTTCTCTGTACAATAGTTGAACCCTATCACATGATAATGTGCCAATCCCAATTCTTAAACCTTGCCAGTAGTTGCCTTTGTTTGCCTAAAGTAGTTCTTTGTATTTGTTCATTATCTAAGATTACTATGGTGCAAATTTACAAATTTGTTATGTAAACATTGTTTTAATTGTTTCTTTAACAATTGTAACAATCATGACAATGGCACTTTGACTGTATCCATTTTCTTTACTGATGCTTCATGCCTATTCGATTATATATGGAAGAAAAATGTGTAACCAGTTGAATATAGAAGTTCAGGATGAAACCTAGCCATTTCCACATGGAGTAGATTGATTGATTTTTGGTGTTGTAACGCCACTTTTAAGCACTGCATTTAGGCTATTTTGTGGCGGCCAGTTTTGATTGGTGGAGGAAGCCAGAGTGCCTGGAGAAAACCACAACCTTCAATAGGAAAACTGACAATCTGACAATTCTAGTCAATTCAGATGGGATTCAAACTCACATGGAGTAGAGGCATTACAACAAGATGAAGATTATTATGATTATCATGATTATATCTACTTTTAAATAAAAAATAAAAACCTATTTTTCTCTTCCAGCTCACTGTTGAGTTTTCGTTTAAATTTTGGTAACAGTTGTAATAAGAGTTCTTTGACTGTATCCCTGTCCTTTACTGCTGCTTCCCGCCCTTTAGGATTGTTGAAGTGGAATGTGTTAGCACTTCCATCATGCATATTTAACTGTAATTGTACTTTCTCTTTAGTATCTGGTGAAATTTTCTGAGCTGAAAAAATATAATAAAATATTTTACATGTTTTATTTTTTATTTGATAATAATAAAATATTTCATTTTTTATTTGATAACTTATTTGTTCATTCTATGAAAACAAGATAATGATGTATGATTGCCAATAAGACTAAAAGACCAAATGATGAAGAAGCAAGTAGCTATAGGTAACCATACGGTTTTTAACAATGAAGATCTCATTCTGTTCATTTATTTAAAAATTTACATGCATACATGTATATTATTTATAGAGGACTACTAACATGACTAAAGCCTGCCTTCCTACAGAAAATTAAGTGCCTGGACACAAAATGCTGGATGACAGATAGAGCTACCTAATCTTTGAGGCTTGATGTCTGAATGCAGGTAAATGATTAAGATAACCAGTAATTGGTAAAGTATTTGAATGGTAACTTAAATTTTCTCACCTTTGATATCTGAGTATAAGTAACTGTAGGTGAAGTTACTTTTGCTACCTTGCATCCACCCAACTCGTTCCCCCATCATGTACAAGTTTCCTTCCGTTTTCTTATTTTTGACATGGTTTACAATCAGTAATACTTCTTCTGACGATCTCCCAGACATCTGAAATAAAGTTCATTGTCTTGTGACGATTTTAAAGGCATACAATACAAAAGCAAGGGAAAAAATGAACATAACAAAAAATGTACTTCTATAAGTATATCATTACTTTTAAATTGCTTCTTCAAGAAAAGAATATTACTTGTGCAAGTAGTACCCCTGACTGTAAATTTCATAAATAAATCTTTTTTTATTCTCTATAAAAAAAATAATATTGGCATGGAATCGTTTTAAGTATGGGGCCAGATTGGCATGAAATTTTAAAGCGCACAGGCAAACAAGTGTTTATTTTTTTAATATTTGCAGACCATAGAGCTACGGATTTTTCCTATTTCAAAATGTTACGAATTGCGACCAAGGTTTAGATTGCACTTATTTTCCAAAAATTTATTGTTTATTGTCCATGCATACATGTACAAATGTAGCTTGTCAATATATAAGCCGGTCTGCAAATAGATACATGATATATATAGGAAGATGAGGTGTGAGTGCCAATGAAACAACTCTCCATCCAAATAACAATTTATAAAAGTAAACCATTATAGGTCAGTGTACAGCCTTCAACACGGATCATTGGCTCACCCCGTTCAATAAGCTTTAAAGGGCCCCAAAACTACTACTGTAAAACCATTCAAACGGGAAAACCAACGGTCTAATCTATATAAAAAACGAGAAACGAGAAACACGTGTAAATTACATATAAACATATAAACAAACGACAACTACTGTACATCAGATTCCTGACTTAGGACAGGTACAAACATTTGCAGCGGGATTAAACGTTTTAATGGTACCAAACATTCTCCCTTTTTCTGAAACAATAGTACATAACATCACAACATAGAAAAAACACATGATTAAATATCAATTGGAAGGCTTAACTCAATCAAAAAGGGTAAATTAACACACAATGAACGAATAAATTTGATCTGTGATACCTCAATGCAAATACATAGTTCATAAAATATTAGGGACAAACAATCAAGGCCAAAAACGTTGAAAAAGCAAACAAACAAGTCCAAACAAAGCCATGGCAAGACACCACCGTGAAATACTTAATAACCCTTAGAAAATAATCACTTTTGAAAAAAAAATGGTTTTCATAATATACACAGGTAAACATGAAAAATAACTTTGTTGTTTAAGGTACATACTAGTCTGAAAATAAGATAAGGACATATGAGCTACAGCTACGCAGCTACCTTTTGTTATGCCTATGACGGGGGCATAAAAATGTGGAATGGACCAACACAACGAACCCCAAAATTGGTGTTTAGCCAAACAAGGATAGTGACACTATACAAATCCTTGACCAAAATGACATACAGTCAATTTGGTTCATGGACAAACTGTATCGAAAGCCTTAATTATTGACAATGTTGTTGTCTACCACTATATTTTTTTCTTTTTAGACTTTTGTCTTTTGACTGTTTGAAGCTTCTGTTCTAATTAAATAAAATTGAGAAAGAAAATGGGGAATGTGTCAAAGCTACAAAAACCCGACCATAGAGCAGACAACAGCCGAAAGCCACCAATGGGTATATAATTTGGAGTTTAGTATTGCGTCCATTATCACTGTACTAGTATAGATATTTGTTAAGGGTCCAGCTGAAGGACGCCATAGGGTGCGGGAGTTTCTTGTTGCATTGAAGACCTATTGGTGACCTTCTGCTGTTGTCTGTTCTATACCTTTATACCTTTATCTTCGGGTCGTTACATAAGCCAAAGGCTTCTACTGACCCCTCATCTTGGATTGTTGTATATGATTTCTCATCTCATAATAATATATTTATAGGCACTGGCTACGATTAAATGTAAATGTAATAATAACAAGAATGTGTCCATAGTACACAGATGCCCCACTCACACTATAATTTTCCATGTTCAGTAGACCGTGAAATTGGGGTCAAAACTTTAATTTGGCATTAAAATTAGAAAGATCATATCATGGGGAACATGTGTACTAAGTTTCAAGTGGATTGGACTTCAACTTCATCAAAAACTACCTTGACCAAAAACTTTAACCTGAACTTCGCACTTTCATTTTCTATGTTCAGTTGACCATGAAATTGGGGTCAAAACTATAATTTGGCATTAAAATTAGAAAGATCATATCATGGGAACATGTGTACTAAGTTTCAAGTGGATTGGACTTCAACTTCATCAAAAACTACCTTGACCAAAAACTTTAACCTGAAGTGGGACGAACGAGCAGACAAACGGACGAACGAACGAATGGAGGCACAGACCAGAAAACATAATGCCCCTCTACTGTCGTAGGTGGGGCATAAAAATATTATTGTTACATCGGAGACTAATTGCCGGAATGCAAAGTTGGATAAGGAACCGATTAATTATGAATGTAACACTAATTATTGAGGCTACAGTAGACTTGCTACATGTCCATTCATAATTATGTTTTTTCTTCTTTTTTTTTTCTTCAATTCTGCCACTTTAATAATTTTACTGCTATAACTAGGAGATTACAATTATATACTTCAGATTAGTAGTGCCAAAGGCAAAACATATAGTACTATGGATTGTTGTTCAATCGCAGAACTCGTGCTGAGAAAAGTGCACACCTACTCTTATTAAGTGCCATTATACTTTTAACAATGGATGAAGAGATTCCTATTACCAATTTTGATACATCAAAATAAAATTTGCTTACTGCTATGTCATGTATGTTGTCTTTTAAAAGGAATATGGCAGAATGAAATTGCACAGTAGGCAATACATACGTTGTAATAATTCTATGTATTGTAAATATAAAATAGATTTCTTCAACTTTTATTATTTAGTACATATATTACAAGTCCCATCGTACATTGCTGTTTTTCATGTAACAATAACGCTATGTAACTGTAGCCTCAAAAATGGTTATTGTTACATTCGTAATTAATCAGGTCCTTACCCAGCCATGCATTCTGGCATTTAGTCTTCAATGTAACAATAATATTTTTATTATTGTTACATTTCCATGTAACCGTAGCCAGTGCCATATTTATATAATATATTAAACTTATCAAAAAATACTTATTTAGGTGTGCGCAGCTGAAACAATTAACACGAACATATGAATTTATATAGGTTCCAATTTTCGCCATTTAATGCAGACTTAAAATTATTCAGAGTCTTTGCCGTCACCGTTAAATCTGACAGGTTATTCCACTGATCCACTACTCTAATTGAAAAAGTATTTAGTCTATGTGTGGTCTAACACTTTTTTTTAAAAGTTTTAATGAGTGACCTCTAGTATTATTAGATGGTGCTAAAGTAAATAGGTTCATCCAGTCGATGTCATCTAAACCATGTAACGCTTTGTAGACTTGTATCATGGTCGGGTTGTTGTCTCTTTGACACATTCCCATTTCCATTGATTCTCTATTTTATTTGATGCGTTAACATTTGTTTGTATTAAACTTATGAGAGGGGGTAGGAGGGGTCCTGATCCCGAAATCCCGGGCTTAAAAACACGAAATCCAGAAATCCCGGACTTAAAAACACGAAATCTCGAAGTCCCGAAAGTTGAAAAAAAAAAATCCTGGATCCCGAAATCCCGAGCTTAAAAACACCCAATCCCGGAGTCCCGATAAAGGTCCTATCCCCCTCACTAATGTATGCCAAATTGAATTTTTATTCAGTCTAGCATCCTACAAATAGAACCAATAATTATGATAGCATATAACATCAGACATAAAAATACAGATACATGCCGGCAACTTTCTTTCAAAGACAAAATTATCATCTCTGACTCTACAGAAGATAAACAGATAAAGAGGAGGAGAGGAAACAGAACGTCGATAGACAAGAAATGAAGATTTTGCTAAAAATATGATGGATATAGGAACTTACTTTTTGTTTTGATCTTTACTCTATTTTGAATGATATTTTTTTTCTTAACCACTGCGAATAATAATAATGTTGCGACATTTGCCGCACTCCGTCTAATTTACGACAATTAAAAAACGGAAGTGAATAACGGTCATGCGCATTTTCATAGCAACATTGATGCCAGTACTTAGCAAATAATAAGATAAGGAAGAATCACATAAGAAACTACGATTTTATTGATATATCAGCACTAATCTGGTGTTCAAAACAACCAATAAACATGGAAGGTAACAAAAAAACGGATGAATTATACGAATTAAATGTTGACAGACAGTAAAAATGCAATGCCAAATTATGAACCTGTTTTCAAGACCCGTATTTTGACTTTTATGCAAATTTGTCACCCTAAGATATCCTAACATCATAAGTTTCCAACAAATTATTGTATCACAATTAAAAAACAAATGTGATGTCTTTATCATGCAATGAGTGATTGTCGCATGGCGTCAAAATTTTGCAAGCAAGCTCAGTGTCATTTCTCTTTTTGAATCAGCTGTAACCGATTACATTTTGCAGTGTTATCAGTAATCATGTCATTTCTGATTACAAGTAATCATATTGTTATTGATTACATTGCAAAAAACAGGTGTAATCATGATTACTTTTAGATTACTTAGCGTTTACTAGAGTGATTCATATATATGCTTACTTGCTGATTACAAATCTTACATACATGTATATAAAAATAGTTTTTGATAGGCAATATGAAGATAAGAAAGTGTAAAGCATGAATGAAAAATCATGAATCTGTGAGTGTGACCATGGTGACATGTAAATACATCTTTATTTGTTGGAGTAAATCTGAAAATTTATATGTAATTTCAGAATTAATATACAAATGTTAGACCAAATTAAAATATATATGTGTGGTTCCAGTTACCCGACCGACCCTAGTTAAAAAAAACCAGACCCTAGACTTTAATAATTGAAGGATCGCTAGAAGCTTAAGGTGGTACCTAACACTACAGGGAGATAACTCAGCTTTACGTTTTAATTACGTTGTGTTGTTAAGGGAATATTAAGCTTCTCAATGATCAAAATTATTGCCTGTCAAACTGCTATATAACCAGTGTAATTTTTCTGATAAAATGGTTGGTTAAAATTTTTTGAAATTTTTATATTTTTGTCAAAAAATTAAAGCGTTGAAGTCAATACTTTGTCAAAATTTTATGAAAATTAAATGAGCCAAATTAATTTTAGTGAAGGTGTTGGGTACCACCTTAAAAGAAAAAGAAGAAGGAAATTTTGCATGCAAATCAACATCACATACATGTACAGTTATAATTAACATCTATTTTCTTACAAGATGTATACACCTAATTGCTATTTGGAAATCTGTCCCTCACCTAGAATCTGCCCGTTTAAACTATATTAAATTGACGTCATACGACAATCACTTTTCCATTGAGGCGTCAGATATTTTGTATTATGATGTCAAAATTTTATGGGAACCTGTCTGTGATGTCCAGTAATTGTGGACAAATAGTGAAAGGTGTATTGCAGGCATGCATGGACAGATTCAATGATAGAATTATCCATTGCGAAGAAGACTTTGCATGCAAATCAACACCATAAAAAGATTTCACAGACATCCATTATATGTCAACAGATTAATTCTCTATTGAAGAATTAAAGTACATAATTTTGCAGAAAACTTTGCATGCAAATCAATGTCATATTATCACAGACACCCATTCCTTTCAAAATCTATAGAAAGCATTGACTTAAATGTCAAATTGTTCTAAAAATGTAAAGAAATATTCAAATAAACAAAAAATATTGTAAACCAACTTATTTTTGTGGAATGTTCTATCTGTCTCGAATCACAGCAATTTATTTTCATGATGTTATGATTTTATTGATGTAAATGTATAAATATAAGAGAAGATCTATGTTTAACATATTTCACATTAATTTATGTTCACATTATTTTTCTAAAGTTGCGAAAATGAGTTGGTTTACAATAATCAAGAATAATATTTTATATATTGTTACAATTACCACATGCCTTTCAAGGAATATAGTAATCTACAATTATTTTTCTTTCTGTTATTTGTAAAAATGCATTTTTTAATATTGATAATAAAAAAAAATTGTCAATTGAAAAAAGTAAACTATGTATGCAAATCAACATCACAGTCATCTATTTCTTGAACTTGTGAATTTGATTTATATTTTAAAATTGTGGACAACACTTGTGAATTTGATTTTATATATTTTAGTGGACAAAAAACCATCGAAAATTTCATTCATGACAACTCTGGATAGAGAGCTGTTCCCAATCAAAATGCCTCGGAATCGGTTTGGGAATGAAATAGCACCTTTAAGAGGAGCACCACATCGAGGCCCTGGTTGTTATGAGAACGAAGATGTAAGTGTAAATAAACTCATCATAGATTATACCAGGATTAAGGATTTATGCCAGAAGGGTGTTTTGTCTACAAAAGACTCATAATGTTTTAAACTTTGCTACAATTTCTTCTGTATCATCAAAGATATTTAACTGAATTAGTAAATTTAACCTCATATTTCTTTGGTCCTGTATGCATACTTTTGAAGCTGTAATTAAACTTAATATGCAGAAAAATTGTTATTTATACAGAAATGAACTGTACCACTTCTGCAATAATTAAGGAAAACTTATTCATGCATTTCTTTTAAATTCTAATGATCATTGATGAATGGAAATTAAAGTGAGTGATCTATTGTTGAATTATAGTGCATGTGTATATAATTGTAACTTATGATTTGTATTCAAATTATTTTTTTTTTTTAATTGCAAATCTTAATATATTATATTCATACATTTTTTCAAAGACAAATTTTATGGCAAAAAAAACTCAATTAAAGTTTTATTATTGTTTCGAATTGAACTAGAGTGATTAGGAATCAGGTTAAGAGGGCAATTGTTATTTATCCACCTGTCTCAATGTTCAAGACATTTCAGTATTGGTTTTAACCATCTGTACAATAACTGCCCATGTGGAGCACATGCATAACAATCAAGCACACAATAATTTCCAACTAAGATCAAATTAAAGGTTCTGTGGCATCTGTGCACCTAGAAATAAATCAGGTCAAACTTGGCTATTGTCTTTATAAAAAAAAAAATATATGGGGTATCCATCCATGAAACATAATAATCGGTAAAATTGAGAAAGGAAATGGTGAATGTGTCAAAGAGACAACCACCCAACCATAGAGCAGACAACAGCCGAAGGCCACCAATGGGTCTTAAATGTAGCGAGAATTCTCGCACCCGTAGGTGTCCTTCAGCTGGCCCCTAAAAAATATGCATACTATTACAGTGATAATGGACGTCATACTTAAAACTCCGAATTATACACAAGAAACTTAAATTAAAAATCATGCATGCACGGTAAAGAAAACAAAGAAACAGTGCCTTAATATGGCATGTCAAAAATGTATCATTGATATTTTGGAAATCACACTAACTACTTGAGATACATGTAGTTGAACCAAACCAACAGTTTAAAATGAAAAAAAGCAAATTAAAAACAAAAAGAACAGTGCTTTTAGTGCAAACATATCAAAAAAGTATCAACTATGAGGCTATTAAATAATTCAAGTTCTAATAAATTAGTAAAACACAAGAAAAACATTATTTTAATAATTTTAATAATTTCAACTTATATTGTAAGGACTCTACAGCTAGTACTTTAAAGTAGCTAATATCCCAGATTGATTGAAATTTTGTAAATGTTTTAAAAATTGTCATTTTTGATTGTAGAAAACCAATTTTATTTACCAAGTAGACACAAAGCTTTTAAGCAACAAAGGTTATTCTATGGGAGCTAGAACAGGACCTAGGATACGGAGAGATTTTGTGGTAAGTTTCAGGGTTCTCACTAAAAGTGAGTCCATGAGTCCTGGGGTGGGAGGTCATAAAACTTTGCTCAAAGCTTACAGCACAATAATCATGCTCGAAGCCTGAAATCCAGCATTTTGATTGGTTGATTTTGGAGTATGAGTACAAAAATACTCGAAAGTTTTATGACTTCAAGGCTTGGACTAACCAAAATCAGTCTGGACTCATCTTTTTAAAAATTTGTGATTCCCAAGATGCATCAGAATTGTAAAAATGTGTATGAACTGAGCACATATATCATCATTTAATATCAAAAAGTAAAAAAATAATCAGAATTTTGTGTAATTTCCTTGCTCTATTGTATCATTCAGGGACTGAAACTATATTAATATATCATTAATTGCATCTTCTGACTGCTGGATTCACCATGGCAAAAATGACAAGTTCCAGTGGACTCTTCTTAAAAAGACCTCAGTCTCTGATCCCATGAGTTTGTTAAAATAAGCATGAACATTGAAAAATTTAATGCCTTTGAAAATTAAACTAATTCTTGTTCTAAAACTAAAAAAAATCATTTCATTCTGGAATTTTTTTAATTTTTTTTGATAATCATAAACAAATTGATTAGAATAGGTGCATGTAGATTAACTGAAAATTGACACCATACATGGTTTTGATTAATTTACTGTTAACTTAATGGTAACTTAATCAATGCCATGTATGGTGTCAATTAAGTAGTATTTTGTAATTTTTTGCACTATTTCTGCTGGTGTTAAAACAGAGAGGTTTATATCTTCTAAAGAAAGCAAAAAAGGATATTTAAACTCTTTAAAGAAACTGAAAACTAAAAAATAAAAAAATGCATTCTATTTGACACTGGACCTTAATATTAAAACATTCATCATCATGGTCATCTGTCATCTTCCACCTTCTTGTCATCATCATGGCTTCATCATCTTCAACAATGTCTCTCCTTAAAGTTTTGATTATTATATTTTGATTATATTATTATATCTTTATTGAACTTTTTTATACATTGTAAGTTAGGTTTATGTATTTTTTGTAGTTTAGAACACCTTGCCCAACAAGCTACCAGAAGAACAACACAGATCTTCAAACATTTGAAACAGATAACAAACCATTTTTAGTCGGAGCAGACAGATTTCCAATATACAAAAGAGATATTGTAGATGTATTACCAGGGTAGGTAAATTAGAAGATATTTTTTTATGTGTAATTTTTCCTCCTTAAATTTATAGACTTCTTGGTACCAAACACCTTGACTAAAATTAATTTGACTTGTTTAATTTTCATAAAATTTTGACAAAATCCTTACTTTGACCTTTTGACAAAATTATAAAAATTTCAACACACTTTCTTTAAAAATTACATTGGATATACAGCAGTTTGAAAAACACAAATTTTGGTTTTTGACACGCCTTATATTTCCTAAACAATACAATGTGATTAAAATGTTTAGCTGATTTTACAGAATTATCTCCCTTTTGTGATAGGTACAATGTACCATCTTGAACATTTAAATTATAATTTTAGTAAGATGCCCATTCTAGTTAGTTTTGCAATTTAAAAAAAAATTGTGAAGATATGCTTCTCATAAAATCACCATAGAATTAAACACATTTTAAAGAGATTATTGATGTGTAAACTGGGAAGATGCACAAAAAAGCTAGAGTCTGTTATTCAGTTTGTGAGTGTATTGTCCAATTTAAAACATCAATAACCTGTATACATAGTATGTGTCCAATACTAAACACATAGTTTTTTGTTTTAAACCTTTTACCAATTTCTATTGATAATTATATCTTTTATTTTCCAAAGAAAGGTTTTGATCCTTCTTCAATCTATATTTTAGTGTTTCCAAAAATTAAGACCGTATAATTTTGTTAAATTTTGAATGTGTTTAATACAATATTCAACAATACTATGAGAAAAATGGAAGGAAAATCTATCAAATATTAAACCTTGAATAAATAATGTGTGTATATTAAAGTAACTATACTATACTTGAGTTATAGATGGTAAAAAGTTACACTTGCTAAAGCATTTGTCATGATTTATATCAATATCAATGAATTCAAATTTACATCTACAGGGCTGGAACATATGAACACGAAATACCAAAAAACAGAAAAGTACAGTGGCATCAATCCTTTGGAGGAACACCCATCTTGATGCCTTCAATTACCGTACAGAGTACAATTAACAAAAATACTGATAAGGTAAAAATACAGTGCTATGTTTTAAAAAGAAGTTTTAGTTTAAGAAGAGTTATCCCCACTTTGACAGCATCAATGGTTGATTTTCATATTCTACAGTGTATCCCAAACTCTGTCTGACCAAAAAATCATTTGGTCAGACAGAACTTTTTTGGTTGAATATATAGGGAAAAAATCAAGTTCCTCTGAAACAGGTAGGCACAGACTGATCCTTTTTGTAAAAACTCATTCAAACCATAAATTCTAGTATTGATGACAGAATTCTTTAAAAATTTTATTACCGTATTTATCAATATTTAATTTTACATTTTTATCCTTGAAATTCATTATTTGATTAAGTGATAATAAAAAGTGGAGAAATTTTACTTCATGGCAACCACACAATTTAACATAGAAAAAAAGAATGTTGCATTTTAAAATTCTGTTTTTATACCCCCGCTTTCAAAAAAGGTGGGTATACTGTTTTACCTCTGTCTGTTTGTCCGTCCATCAGTCAGTCCGTCCCATGAAACTTTCGTCACATTTTACTCAGGAACTACACATCCACCCTTTCTGAAATTTGGTTTCAGGGTTTATCTAAGTCAGCTATACCGTGTGATGCGTTTTCAGATTGATTACTCAACAACTTCCTGTTTACCGAACACTTGTATGATTTTAAACATGATAGCCAAGTTGAAAATTTTCGTCACATTTTTCAGGAACTACAATACAAGGATTTCTGAAATTTGGTTTCAGGATTTATATACTGAGTGCCAATGAAAACGCAACACTTGGTTTTTCCAAAATAAAATTTATATAAGAAATGATAATCATTCAAATTAAATTGTTCTTGAAAATTAACAATTCTAACAAAAGATCGATATCAAACATGTTTCATTGTCATCTTTCAGACGCTATAGGTAAACGAAACATCCAATGTCGAATCATCAACTCACAGTCCTAACAAAACATGTTACATCCCCGTTGTGCAGCGCAATCTCGACAGCGCCGTTGAATTGATCATCCCGAATGTTTAATGTGATCTCGAGGAATGTTGTTCCACTTGTCCTGCAAATCAAACTCAAGCTGACTTTATGATATTGGTGGTGGTTATCATCGACTAAACCATGTCCAATCTGATGCAAAATTTGCTCGATCGGACCAAAATCGAGCGAAACACATGACATTTGGCCAAGATTGGTGCCAAATGTCAATGTAACCATAACTGACGGGTTTGGGTAACATTGAATGATTTTTGGTCTACAGAATTCAATATTTACGCCTTACGGCCATTTAGATGTCACTGAGGAAAGACTTTGGTGCTCTTTAACAATTTCAGCGCAAATGTTGCTTTACTAAAATTGCTCCAAAGGATCTACCGTGACCACCATTGAACTCTCGTGACCTTTGTACACCCATCAGAGTCAATATCGAATATGTTTAAGACCAAACGTATCGGTCTGGCTGAACGTTTCTTGCTTTTTGTACCCCGGGATGTCGCTTAACATTAAATGATCCATTTTGGTTGAATTTGTGGATGATTTGGGTTATTGTAGATGCTACAACTTCAGTCTTCTCGTAATTGTATGCAGTGAAAGGCTTTATTGGATCATGCTCAAAACAACATGTCGCTGGTTGTCAGAAAGTCCTGGCATTTACTCAGATGTTTGTTGCAGTTTCCTTACAATAAGGGCGGGAAAATTCATGACATTAGCCAAGTTTTAAATGACAAAATCGTTAAATGGTGCGTATGTTGAAAAGCGGTGAACTCGGATTATGTCCATTCAAAAAAACCCTTACTTCGCATTTGTTCCAAAAATCACTCAACCTTTAAGTTGTCGTCAATGGTCTTAAAAGTCATTTTAAACCAACTATACAAAGTTTTAATATAAAAAAAATAAAAATTATAAGATTTTTTGGAAAAAAAAAAGTGTTGCGTTTTCATTGGCACTCAGTATATAAGTCAGCTATACTGTTTAATGCGTTTTCAGATTCATCACTCGACATCTTCCTGTTTACCGAACACTTGCATATTTTTACACTATTAATATTATCCACTTGCGGCAGGGGTATCATCAGTGAGCAGTAGCTCGCAGTTTCACCTGTTAGATATTTTTATTTATTTGATTTTTTTTTAATATGCATATTAAATCTTTTGTATTTCAAGTCAACCAATAGAGTCTTAAAAAAGGGGTGAAACTTAATTTCATCTAAAATTAGAGTGTATATTTTAGTATTTTGTCTTTGTTTTTTCAGTTGTACAGTACAAAAGAGGAACAGAAATATCATAGAAAACTGGCGTACCTGAAGCTGTATTATGAATGAACTCCTTTGTCAGACAAAACCAAAACAAATATTTGTAATGTCAAAAATGTAATGTGGAACTTTGGCTCTTTAACAGTAACCAGCTTAAAGTATATTTCAGAAATGAGAAAACACAATTGTTATTTCTTTTTTATTTTGTTAAGTTTTACTTGTACATATATAAGTATTTAGACTTTTAAAGTAGATATTGGTTGAGGGAGATAAATCTTTAAATCATTTATGCGTTTGTAAAAGTCAAGATTCTTAATGTATTTTAAGCCCTTACCTGAAACAGATCTAAAATAATCTATGTAACCTAGAAACCTAGAATCTATTTGAGAAAATGGTTGACACAAAAGTAAAAATGATTTAAAGAGTTATTTCCCTTATCCTAGTTCTACCCTCTTAATTAATTTGAAAAAAACCTGGTTAAGATTTGATTTTTTTAATGTCTGTGATATTTTACAATCACCATTGTTTGGAGAGTTGACATGTTATGAATGAATGAGTGTGAGAGATGTTTGGACTACCAGAAAATTGTTACAGTGCAACCTGCCTAATCTTACACCTGAGTATTCCAACATCCTGATTTAACCGACACATTTTCATGATCCAAAAAATATGCATATCCTTGCAGAAAAAAAGAACTGAGTATACCGACACCCAAATTTTTTCTGGCCCCCAGTGTGTCAGATAACACAGGTTACACTGTATTTGATTGAGGATAATAGATGATGGATAGGAGTAACCTGATGAATTCACTGTTTTAGAAGTAATATGGGTAATTATCACTATTTTACAACAAAAAATTTTTTTTGTAGCTTTTGATGTATATTCATTGTCAACCAATCACATTTGTTGTATGCTTACCAAGATTAAATAATAAGATTCTGAAACAGTGAATTGTTGTAAATGAATGAAAGATTGCATGGTTGAAAAAGGGAGATAATTATAGAAAACATGGGTGTGTGAAATGAAAGTTGGTATGTACATGTGGTTTTATAGAGGTTTTTTTAAATGTGGATGTTTTAGTATGAAGATGATGATACCATATAAACTTATACTAAGTTTTTAAATTTTTAAGAGATGATAATTTTACCATTTTTTTTATGCACATCCTTGGACAAGATTTAATTTGTACATACATGTATATCTTACACTACTATATTACACTACTATATATATATATATAAATTATTTGTTTGGCCATTTAACCTTATTTTGTGAAATTATATGTTCATGAATACATTTCAAATCATATAATCTTTAAACCAAGTTTACAGTGGAATTTTAGATATTTTGTCATCATCTGAGAAAAGTGCAAATTTTAAATTTAAATTACAAATTGAAAAATGTTATACCAGAGACTGAATCAATACTAAGATTTTGTTACCAATCTGATTTTCTTTCATTTTCATTGTGTATGTAACAGGTATACAGTATATCTCACCTTTCACTGTACTGGTTCTATTTTTTTAAGCTTAATTTTATCCTAAAAGACATAAAGATAAACATTATATACATGTAAATATAGAGCATATATTGATTATCTAATAACTAATCAGTGGGCATAGTTGTACTCTTCATCAAAATTCGTTTGAATAAGTTTCTATTGACTAAATTTATATTTTACGATATAAACCTACTCCAATAGTTTGTCAATAGGGAAGTATGATATTTTGAAATAATGTCAAAATAATTAAAGAGGTCCATAATAATAAACATTTGATAAAAGGATAAAATATTTGTCAGTAGTTTTGTTCAATTTACCTTGAGAAAGAAGAACTATTTTATTGATAGCAAATTAAATAGTTCAACTTTCAATGATATTTTTAAACATGGTATATTCAAAATTTAATATCATTCAGAGGTGAACAATGAATTTAAGAAATATTTACAACAGCCTTATTTTGCTATTTCATAGAAATTTTTCGTCAGCACAAATACTGTTCTAAATATATTTTCTTATTATATGTATCACCTAAGAAAGTTGATTAAGCATGGCAAATATGTTTTTTTGGTGTAGAGCATACATTTTGATAGGTCTGATTGATATAAGGTATTCCCTCATTTTATATTGAATGTAATTTTAAAAAGATAGGTAACATTACTTTAAAAATGCAACTTAAATAAAACCTTCAGTGTCTTATTTCTGGACAATAATGTATGATTTTTATATTTTACACATGTGATGAGAATAAAACTTTGAAATCATTATACATGTCTTCTTGTATTTGAGTAGTTTCACATGAAAAGCAGATATATTGATATTCTAGCACTGTCTGATTCAAATGTAGGCCCTGTTATTAGCGTACAAGGATCTAAGAATACTCGTTTCTACATGTTGTTTTGGAATCTATGGTTTTGCTATTATGAAACATACCTTCAAAAATTTTTAAAACATCAGCTGATGTAATAATTTCTAGAACAGATAGTTGAAGATAGTTTGGAGATTGGATGTGTATTTTATTGTCCCCCTAGTAACGTGCTGTCTTTTATTATCAATGAATTTAGCATATCTTATGCAACTTATAAATGCAGAAAATTATTAGCTGTAGATGGTATCTAAGTCTGTTTTATTTTCTCCTGGTACAACAAATCATATTTAATAACACTATATTATGTCTGGCAGGTGAAAATGATATTTCAGTTGACACACACTTATCCATTTGGCTCTCAGAACCATAGAAAACTCGATTAAAACAATTAAAGTACTGTAAAATTAGAAAATTAAATTGTGTGAAATTATAATTGAAATTTTGAAAATAATGGACAAACATGTAAGATTGACTATTGTGTTGTTATGAACAGTTACATACAGAAATGTGTCAGATATCGGAATGCAAGTTCTAATTGTTGCCATACTGCCGAAGACGAATTATTCCCAGAAGTAAAAACCTCACAATTATTTCTGAATTTACAGTACCTTATCGATATACGTAAAAAATGAAGATTCACTTGAACAAGAAACCAATAGATGGCGCATTGCTTTCAAAGAATGTTGGTAGATGTTCGCTTATACAGTGAGCTAGCTTAGATAAAATCATTTCAGTCACTTGACCATGATCCAGTAGGCAGACATGGCAACAGTTGACAAACTAAATTAAACATACAGCAATGTAACTATAGAAAATATCGTTGTTTATTGTAAGTACTAGTATTTCCTATTAATATAATTCAAGGTCAAAACATTGAAAAAAAAGATGTCAACCTGATATGTATTGATAGTAATGCATCTATATAAAAAAAAATCTATTAAACGAATTTCTTACCAAAAGGACTTTAGCAGAAAAATTAACATTGGAAATTGCTGATTAATTCAAACTCACTGCACCCATGACCTAGGGCACAAAAATGAACTGATAGTAATGCAACTTCATACATATTATCATTGATCTATCACAAGTAGTTCCTATCAAACTAACTTAAGCAGAAAATTTAAAAATTGTTGAATGTCTTAGCCGTAAAAGCGATCCTTATGTCTCGCTTTCCGCGACTCATCCACCATATAAATGCCACATGCGGGGTGTCGGCTATGTTTGGCATGGGGTGGCAATTTCAAAGCGAAGAAAAACTATCAAATGAAAGTTCAAGTATCAACATTACTTGTTTTTAGAATTTTTAGTACCATATAGTATATTGCACGGAAGGAACTGAAAGATAATCTATTTCCTGCAAGCAGAAGCAGTCGATTTCAGTGCTCTTTTTTCTGAAACACCTCTCCCTAGTTTTCTGTGTTGCATATTTTGAGGCTTCATATGCAAATCTCTGTATAAAAAACTATTTTAGACGACTTCCCTCCGTATCATTTATATAGAATTGAATTCCTATCATGGAATTTAACCAAATACAAGCTTCTTACTTTAAACTAATTTGTTTTAAAACTAGTTTTTCATCAAAATATAAAGTCGCTCAGGGTGTCAGATTTTGCGTCTCAAGGGGTAAAGGCTTTTAATAAAAAAAAAATAGATTTGCATATAAATCGGTCTTTATCTGATACTTTTTAGTTCAAACACATCAACTATATTATGATAAAATATTACAAACTGAAGGTACTTCATTTTGCCAGTTTTTTTGTCTTATAAGACATGTGCTTTTGATTTCATTAATAGTGAAACATGACTCAAAATATTTTGTTTTAAAGCTGGAAAATGATTTCCCAGTTTCCTTTTCAGTTACTATCATGGTCAGAAAGAAGTCACGACTGTGGCTCAATGCACCGAAACATTGAGAAAATTCATTAAGCAGACCTCCATATAAGATTTGACCGAAGCCACCAACAGTCAAACCCCATCTTTGCATCAAAGTTCCTAACCAGGTTCCTCTCAAAAGAACTCGTGCACGCCGCAAAAAGCACTCACTCCAAAACGAATTCGATTACTTTTTCAAATAAAACACTCGCTGGCATCTTTATCATCAAATGACAATACAGCTTCAAGGGAACTGAAGACAATGACACTTCTATTCTTAACGATTTCATAACAGAGATTCAAAATCTTTAAAAAGTTAATCTGGCTGCTGATTTTCTATCTTTTATTCAACATGTTCAAATGATAAAAGAAAATAACTTTCCTTTAGACAATATTTCTCTCTTCTTTTCCTAGTGGCGGTCAGATTTATATCAACAAGAATAACATCGGAAAATTACTGTGGTATCGGAAAACAACAAATACGTTTAGGACAACTGGTTACAGACTTTTTCATGGTAAATTTTTATATTTTATGGGTGGACAAAAAAGTATTGGACTCATTACAGAAAACTTGTGTGAGCGCGGAATGGCCGATCCCCCTAATGCAAGAATCAATTTTGCATTTCCATGCCAAAATATACAATCAGACTTCATTGTGTACAATTTGGAAATTAGTATGGCGTTCATTATCACTGAACTAGTATATATTTGTTTAGGGGCCAGCTGAAGGACGCCTCCGGGTGCGGGAATTTCTCGCTACATTGAAGACCTGTTGGTGACCTTCTGCTGTTGTTTTTTTATTTGGTCGGGTTGTTGTCTCTTTGACACATTCCCCATTTCCATTCTCAATTCTATTCATCGCCATGGACCTTGATATCCCATAGTCAACTTCTTCAGGCATTCTTTATCCTGTATTGAATATGTTACGTAATCAATAAAATGACGAGTTTATGTTATATATTGACTGAAAAAAGGGTAACAGCTGGGGTAGATGGCAAGGATTGATATGTAGATATGTTCGGTTTTGAAGATGGGATAATATTTAAGGAAAGAAAACACTAATAGTTGACCAAATAAATATTTTGAATGAAATAACTAACTTTTTACAAACCAAAAATTTATTAGGTACAGTCAAGTTTTTGGAACTTTTTCTTTGTAAAAGGGTACATGAGGCGCTCAAAGTTATAGGTCTACGATTGAAAGACCGTAAAGAGCTCGCCATACGCCAGAAATTTCAACAGTTTAAAGGAATGGCAGGTGACAATTAATTGGCGTGTTTGTGATCAGTGGATTGCAGGCGTAATTGTTTCAGCTAACGGAACTTGTGGGGAATGGCCTTTCTTGTATCAACTTGGTTCTTTCTAGTGCAAGTGACATATTTGGAACACAATTAAATTATGTTAATGAAAGCACAGTAGACATCTAGCTGCAAAAACGTAGCTCTGAAGGTCCTTTTGATGATTTTTTTTTGCGGACCATATCTATGGCAAAAAAAATTTTCAAAGGACAATAGAGCTACGTTTTCGAAGCTAAGTAGACATCTCGTATCAAGGAAACCATGTCAGCCTTATTGGAACAGGATGAAATGTTTCAACGTTAGAACCAAGATATCTAAAGCACAGGTCAGAACTTGGGATATCAAGGCCCATGGCGATGAAGTCTGATAGTATTTCTTGGGCTTGGAACTGCAAAATTAATTCCTGCGTCCTGGATGTCGGCCATTCCGTTATGTGTCCAATACGTTTTGGTTCACCTATAAAATAAAATACCGTGAAAAAGTCTGTAGCCAGTATTCCAAAACGTCTTTGTTGTTTCCCGATACCACAGTAATTTTCCGATGTTATTCTTGTTGATATAAATCTGAAATCGTTAATAATAGTAGTCTTATTGTCTTCATGTCTCCTTGAAGCTATATTGTCCCTTGAGACGCAAAATCGGACACCCCGAGCGACACTTTATATTTTGATGAAATAAAATTGAGAATGGAAATGGGGAATGTGTCAAAGAGACAACAACCCGACCAAATAAAAAACAACAGCAGAGGGTCACCAACAGGTCTTCAATGTAGCGAGAAATTCCCGCACCCGGAGGCGTCCTTCAGCTGGCCCCTAAACAAATATATACTAGTCCAGTGATAATGAACGCCATACTAATTTCCAAATTGTACACAAGAAACTAAAATTAAAATAATACAAGACTAACAAAGGCCAGAGGCTCCTGACTTGGGAAAAAAACTAGTTTTAAAACCAATTTATTTTAAGTAAGAAGCTAGTATTTGGTTAAATTCCATTATAGGAATGCAATTCTATATAAATGATACGAGAGGAAGTCGTGTAAGGTAGTTTTTTTATCCAGAAATTTGCATATGAAGCCTCAAAATCTGCAGCACGGAAAACTAGGGAGAAATGTTGGAGAAAACAGAGCACTGAAACGACAGCGTCAGCTGCAGGAAATAGATTATGTTTCAGTTCCTTCCGTGCAATATACTATATGGTACTAAGAATTCTAAAAAGCGAAATGTTGATACTTGAACTTAACTTGAGTGGTTGTCTTCGCTTCGAAATTGCCACCCAGTGTCAAACATAGCCAACACCCCGCATGTGGCGTTTTACATGGTGACATCAGATCGATACAAAGCAGACAGACATATTTAAAAATAAATAAGAGACCGAAAGTTGCAATGTATTTATATATTACAAAATGCTTAAAATTCAGCAAGTACAGGTCTGACTATTGTAGCAGGTATAGGCAGGTATTGTATGTATTTAGAATAAACTCGCTGATGTGTACTAGGAATTGACCAACACCCCCTCCCCCCATGTTGCACATGTTGTGTGGTTTTTAATTGTGGCATTTGCAAACAAAGTTTAAACTGAGATCATGTGGATCCTAAATGAAATATCAAACTTAAATATTGATAAAAAAAACAAAAAAATAAGAGATCGTTTAATACATGTTCTTTTTTTTAATGAAAGTAATGACCGCATTAATTAAGGTTCAAATGCTCCAGCAGGAATTTTAAAAGCATAAATCATGTAAATCATGTGAGTATTCCGTTCAAATACATTGACAGCAATTAGTCTATATAGCTGTCTACACAGATAAAGTGCCATTCTTACCTATGTCGATATAAAGTCTCTGGTTTAAAACATTTGTAAAATGTATGAGTTCATGTCGGGGTATTTCTAAGAATCATTAAACAGAAAAAATCGAAACCATCGTTAATTAAAATTTCAGTACTTCAGGACTTTTTTTCGCACATACCAAAGTTTCTTTGTTATATTTTTCATTTCGTTCGCTAATTGTAAAGTTTTTTTTATATTATTTTTCCTTATGTTTTTGAATTTCGGGTGAAAATATTTTTGTTTAATTTTAAATTTATTTATTTTTGCTATTTATTGGGGCCTTTTGATTTGAATATTTGATAAACAAACAAGACGTGAGATCTTTTGAGAAGTTATTTTGTCCGAATTATATTGATAAAAGTAAAGTGTACAATGAATTTCATATATGATATGTCTGACAATATGAATTTCAAAATACAATAAAAATTTGACTTCAATTACATAAAATTTGGGACTGATATGTGGTTAATATTATGCATTTAACTGTAGAGACCCTACATTATTGATAACGACAGTATGTTAACCTGAATTTACCATTGTGTCGTTAACGTTTGGTTGCTGTCTCATAAACACATATTCCAGATCTCTATTGATATAAGTTCTGTATTCTGTATGTTTTATTTAGCAAAAATATCCATTCATGCGCGTAGCTACGTTTACGCCAAAACGCCCGGGCGTACACTTGAATTTTGAAAATAAAATAAATAAATAATCGACATAGAATAAGAAAAACTGGTCAAAAGCACACCAGCCTTGTGCTTCCTTTTTCAATAGATTATAATTTTGAATAAAAAGGGACTAAATTTACTCGAATAGATCATTTAATATATTTGTTCGAATCTTTTGTAAAATCTTAATCTACTACGAATTCTACGGACTTTTCTTATATTTAAAGCAATTCACTATCTGCTCAGATTCTATATGCTGTTTGTATTTTTGTCGAGCCTGTGATTTATGTCCCAAAAGCGAGACAAAGCGGGGTCAATATTTAGGTTCCAAATGTGGATAAAGTCTTTTGAATGACTCTCCGTGATATTTTACGAAAGTTGGACAGAAACTGTTTATGATCAAAAGAGTATTCAGAGCAATATAATAATGCAATTATATCTTTAATTTTCCCGCATTTTAAGGACAAAATGTATTTCTTTCTGCAATTAATAAGCGGTCGCAGTTTGGGCTTACATTTTGTTATTTCTCAATTACATTAACTACTTGTCGAACCTTCATCGAATTTTATGAAAATGCCGAAGAAGCTTTTTCTATGACTAATGTCTAAAGCCAAAATTTTAAAAGCATTTGTTTTCGTTCATTTTTCTGTTGTTTTCTGATAGACAGATAGCCGGACTCTTCTTTACGCAATTAATTGTTTTACATGCTCAATTTATAAACCTTCATAGATTGTCGTAAAATATTCCAGATCAAGAAATAATATCAAAAGAAAATTTAAGATTTTTGTTTTAAATCCCTTTAAAGGAATGATAAATTGATTCACTTTTTGTGGGAAGAAATCCTAGGTGTTCCCGATTTTTTTTTTTATATTGCACCTCTTAGAAATATTATTTTTCGTGTTCATTAAAAGGTGCTTTTGTCGATTGTATGCTCACTCACGGCACCCTTTAAACTTATTTAAAAGTAATATTTGTTTAAACGTTTTCTCTAAAACCAATGACCATTAGGCTAGCTTCCAGTTTAACACGCTGAATAAGTTAACATATTACAAAATTTAACCAAAACAAATAAACCATTTAGTTTCAAAAGTATGTTGCTATCAATGATTTTTTACTGACAGGAATCATTACGGTATCTCATTCTCGATAGCTTTCGGGGGCTTCGTCCCTTTCGAACCCACTACCAGCAGGTGCTTTGACATTGAGCGGTTGACACCCCTTATATCCCTCGCCAAGGTTCGGGCGTACACGTAAAAATGACCCAGCTACGCCACTGGCAACCAATGCCAAACGATTGATTGCAGGCCCCTTAGGACAACCATAGGAACAATATGGCAGGGTTAAACATGTGTTTGAGCGTTTGTGTAACAGCACAACAGGAGAACACACTGTTAATCCGTAACAAATGGCCAGATTCCTTAGATCAGTTTTAATTTTGAATCAGGAAGTATGTAATTCAATATTTGATGTTGATTTTTCTTTATTGTATTTGCATAAATTAAAAATGTTCATAAATTACTTTGATCACACTTTTGTTTTACTTCTCATTTTTTTAGTCCACATTCCTGAGTATATATTAAATATATACAAGGGATCAAAGAAATGAAATATCAATGAAAGTTTATAAAATAAAAGCTTACGATCCGCGATCGGACCACTGAAAAAAAAAAAATAATATAAATTGAATACATTGAATTATCGTCTAGTCTTATTACCATCAACTTATTGGTAATATTTAATATCAATCTAAATAGAAATGCAAATGAATTTCTGTCTTAAAGTCAGTGGCTATTTTAAAAAGTAGCACCCTTTAATTATCGAAGGTAAAAAAAACACAGATTTCATATGCACCTGATGCACTGTGTCTGTACCTCTATTACCTATATGACACGTACATGTACAGCTAACAATTCTTCCATACAACAAATTTAGTTGATGTATTGTTTATAGTTCAAGAAAAACAGACCAAAACACAAAAACTTCATACTGAGCAATGAACCGTGAAAATGAGGTCAAGGTAAAATAAAACCTGCGCAACTGACAAATAGATCATAAAATATTTCCTTACACCAAATATAGTTGACCTATGGCATATAGTATTAGATAAAAAGACCAAAACTCAAAAACTTAACTTTGACCATGGAACCATAAAAATGAGGTCAAGGTCAAATGACATCTGCCTGCTACAATGTACATCTTACAATCATTCCATACAACAAATATAGTAGACCTATTGCATAAAGTATAAGAAAAACAGACCAAAACACAAAAACTTAACTATATCCACTGAACCATGAAAATGAGGTCAAGGTCAGATGACACCTGCCAGTTGGACATGTACACCTTATTGTCCTTCCATACACCGAATATTCTAGACCTATTGCTTATAGTATCCGAGATATGGACTTGACCACCAAAACATAACCTTGTTCACTGATCCATGAAATGAGGTCGAGGTCAAGTGAAAACTGTCTGACGGGCATAAGGACCTTGCAAGCACATACCAAATATAGTTATCCTA